>NW_006203711.1:87204-135587 GCF_000334495.1 Tupaia belangeri chinensis | reverse complement strand
AAGAGCTGATCTGCTGGATCGAATGCTACTTATAGGTCCAGTATGGTAAGGCTGAGTGAGGACAGCTGGATTTAACAACATGGACATAATTAATGACCTTGATAAGGATAATTATATGGGGATGGTGGTTTTAAAGCTTTATTGGAGTGTATTTTAAGACAGTGGGAGAAGAGACAGGGAATGTCGACAATGATTTCAAGGTATTGTTCTATAAAACAAAGGGAAGAATGAAGGCCATTGCTAACAGGAAAAGTATACTATATAGAAACATGTATTATGATTACAATTAAAATCTATGAAAGAGAGAAGAATTTATGATGCAAGAGAGAGAAAGTAGAATTCCTGGAGTGACATCTCAGAGAAGAAAAAAACTATGTGACCTAATATGCAATACATACTGATGTATGTGCAATTCTATCTACCTATTCAAATATTATCTATGGGTTCTGTGGGTCTCGGGTAATATATATTTTATCTAGCTTTCATAATATTTTTATAATAATTTCAAAATTTTTACTTTCCATGATCAGAAAATATTAACCATTTATAAGAAAGTATTGAACACTCTTTAAATTTTTACATAATATCCTGCCACAATAGATGTGGAAGAAAAAAGATGGAACACAAATTTGGGAATCTCGCCTCAGGAGTGGTATTCCACCTCAGGTTTTTGAGAGTGATGCAGGGAAAGAATTATCCTGCACTTTTGTCTAACATTTTACATTTAATGCAACACTTTACTTGACACTTAAAAAGCTAAAAATTTAACCAAATTGACTTGTGAAAGTAGATATTCCATTAGTTAAATAAAACGAAAGACAAACCACAAAACTTTAAGAGAGCTGGCTGAAAAGGCATTCAATCACATATACACACAGAGCTCACAAACATATGCGCATATACACACCACACAGCACAGACACACGATCACATGCATTTACATGGCACCACACACATATGAACACAAACTATGAACATATAAATACAAACACACACACATATAAACATACATGATCACATACTCATACACATAAATACATGCAAGTTTGTGTAATTCCGGTTTAGGTTCAAGGTCTGGTTTCCTCTAGCGATTTCTCTTTATGCAGATGATTTTTCCCTTCTGATTGTGCAAATTTAGATGCATTCAGGATAACCAAAATCTTGACAGAAGAAGTGACACAAATACCAGACCCAAGTTAGAGATAATGAATTAGATTAGATCGTGGTTTGAATCTTCAGAGAGACTTTCCATAGACCACTACGCTGCTCCATTGTGTCAGCTGAGAAGCCTTTGGGTCTCTCTGCTACAAGTCCTATCGAACTTGTATACTAGTCTGCTCCCCCACTGAGGTAGTACAAGTACAGATATTTATGTATATGCATATGTACACTTTTCTCAACTTTTACATAAACTCTTTAATTAACCTGAATCATAAACGTGAAGTATCATCATTCATTGGATTTTTTTCTTCCTATCCATTTTAATTCATGGAAAATATAAGAAGTGTTCATTGAGCAGAGACTTGTGCTTTTGATTAAAGTGCTCTTGCAGGCACAGAGCTTGTAAGTGATAAGGTTGTCACCTCCAATTTGTAAGGCTCCTCGACCAAATGTCATCCAGTAGTTGAGTGACACAGGGAAAAATCATTAAATTGCATTCTTCCCTCTAGTGCTGTATTTTTCAGCATACCTCCATGCACCAGTAACTTGGATTAGATTGTATTTAAAGAATACTGAAAATGGTATTAATAATAATTATTAGACTGGTAGCTCCCTGAGGGCAGGAGTAAGTCCTTTGAATTTATTTCTATCTTTGACATGAGCATGACCTCTGAGTATGGCAAAAGTCCTACACACATTATCTTTACTCAACCTTTGAGTAAAATCATTACTTTTCATTTACTTATCACTACACTATACCAGGCTCTTTGTAAAAACATCCTGAAATGACATGATTTCATTTTATTTTTCTCAGACACTTAAGAGGATAACATACAGGAAAATATGCTAGGGAGTAGGCATTTGCATTACAAATCGGGAAAAGTTTCTGTTTTTTAATTTGCCAGAGGGCATGTGTACTCACCTGAGAGAAGGAGGGACAGAGAGAGAGAGGGAAAGACAGAGAAAGTGAGAAAGCACCCTCTCGAGGGAATGGTCATACCACAATCCCTTCTCCTCTGCTTCTCTATCCTTTTGAATTTTAGGTATGCACATACGTGCTCCTAGTGTGTTTCTCAAGCTGCCAGGTCCTGAACTAGAACGTGGGCCTGGCAAATGTTTTAACATAAATGTGTGTTTATAAATGTGGAAGTATAATTTGTGTGTGTGTGTCTGTGTGTGTGTGTCTGTGCATGTGTGTGTGTCTCTGTGTGTGTCTGTGTGCATGTGTGTGTGTGTGTATGTGTGTATGTGTGTGTACACAGATGAAAGCAGGAGGCCCTATCCAAGTCCATATATGCGTGCATACATGCATCTACAGGTATACAGAATTTTTTTTTTCCTCAAAGTTTTTGCCATAGGGCATGTGTACTTGCCAGGGAGAGACAGAGAGAGAAGAAAAGTGAGAAATCCCCCCCGGAGGTGGCTAACGATGGACATGCCACAACTCCTCTTCCTCCTGGGACTTTGGGCCTGTCCATACATGAGTCTGTTGTGATTTTCAAGCCACTGGGTTCAGGACTCGAATCGCGGTTGGTCATGGGGGAGTCTGGTGCCTTAACCACTACACCACCTACTGGCCCCAAGGATATACAATTTAAGGTGGGGACACCCTACATCAAAGCACTGCAGCATCTTGAATCAGAAGTCAGCTTTATGCAGTCAAGCAGGTATAAAGATACAAAATGTGTACGCGGTGCCACCCTCAATTTGCTCTTCTCTTCCCTGGTAACTTAGAGTATTTGGGCATTTGGTGTCATAGTGACACAGTTCTTCACAGGCAGTGCAGTTTTGTTCTCAATGCACTGCATTCTGGAAATGACAAAAGCCACTTCCCAGGGAGCTGTGAGACAGCTTCTCGGTAGCAAAGGTATATTTCCCTGCCCCCTTCCTGCCCCAAATTCCACACTCATGACACAGAAGCACAGTTAGAGATGAAAAATATGGTTCATTATCTTGGTAGCACAGAGAAAAATGTTATGGCTTTATTTAGCAGTTGCTTTTATGCTTTTAAAAACATGTTAATTTCATTTTTTATGTAATTGTGCATTAAATCATCTCAGACAATTGTGTGATTTGGAAATAAAAGTCCAACAAAATAAGTAAAAGCTATAATGTGGTTTTTTTTCTTACTGCTTTTTGTAGTCTGTTTTTATGTTTCTCAAGCATTAATGTCTCTGCTCCTTCCTGGGAAGATTAATCTGACGGCTCAGAGAGCCTCTTTGCCTTCCTGTCTTCAGTTCTCCCAGCACTCTGAGTTTTTCCCTGTGGTTTCTGCATCTACTGCCCAATGAATTACCAGCCCCAACAACATTAGGACTTATAAAGCCTCATAATCCTTTAGTTTTCTGTCTAATAGGGCCACCAGCTGGATGTAGACCTCAACCCTGGGGGAGATATTTGAAAGGACCTAAACTGCCTACAGTAAAATTATGACTCCGGAGCTGTAGAATGTCACTGTACTTACACAGAAAGCTGGCGATATGCACACTTATTTTTTTTTTTACTACAATATACGCAATGGAATGTAAGTCATACAGTTCTGCATGTCTGAGAAGTCAGTGTTTCTTTTTATTTAAAGAAAAGTTGGTCTATTTAACATGTAGTGTCTTTCATAGCTCCCATCTTAAGCATTTTAAGAGGGATTGGACTTTCTGATGGCTGTTAATGATAGACTGGGACTCTTGAGAGGGACCTCTGTGCTCGGAGTTGATTTGAAACTAATTTCACATGTATTAGATTTTTTTAAAGGTCCCTCAATACATACGAACAATCAATCTTTCTCTCTCTCTTCTCTGTTTTACTTGTCTTAGCGTTTTAATGCCAGTTACTGTTATAAGGCACTGCAATCCCTTTAAGGGATTAGTTTGCCGGGGCTGTCATAACCGCAGACTGGGCGGTTTACGCGACAGAAACTTACTGCCTGGTTGTTCTGGCAACTAGAAGTCCACTGTCTAGCATCTGCTGAAGTGGTTGTTTCTGAGGGCTCCGTGGGAAGGATGTACGTATTCAGGCCTCTCCTTGGCTTATAGAATGCAACTTCTCCCTGCACCCCTCTATGCACATCTCTGTGGCCAAGTTTACCCTTCTGATAAGGACCCCAGTTTTACTGGATTGAGGTCCACTCAGTGACTTCACTTTGACTTGATGACATCTGTAAAGGCCCTACCGCAACTAAGGCTGTGCTCTCAGGTAACACTGAGTAGGACTTGGTGTGATACACAAGCTACAGGGGCACAGAATTCAACGTGTAACAGCATCTGCATATTTTTCTGTTTCCTACTGGTCTTAATCCAATGTAGAAATGTACAGCATTCCCCAAACTGACATTGTAAAAAGTCACTTCAAGATGAAGTTATTTCACATCCTTAAATGATTGTTATGATTCAGGCGTGAGTGTACATAAAAAACAAACAAAATCACTCTTAATTTAGCCGTAGTGTAACCCTCGAGACGGATGTACGTGTATGTTTGTACAGACACACTAACCTATGCAACAACCAAAGTGTGTATATATAACGAGCACTGAAATTAACTTCTGCCTGGGGCTACTATGGAATGTCAATTAAACTGCCAAACTTTCAGAGCTTGGTACTCTATCTTCCTGCCTTGGGGAGCTTTTGTGTTCAATTTATTGTTAAATAAAACAGCCAACTTGGCAGCAGAGTTAGATTAACAAATTATAATGAACTTTTTTTTTTATGTTTTGCTTAAAAAATAAGGTGAGCTAATATTCCTGAAGAATAAATTTCAGAGAGATGGAAGATTTTGAATGGTTATTTGTTTATGACCATTTCAAGTTGAGTGGGAGAAAAAGAGGTACTCCTTCGCTTATTGAAAAGAAGCAAGAAAACAAAAGAATTTAAACTCATAACTAATAGTGGCTTTGTTTAAATGCTTCTTTCATGAACACTAATAGTTTAACAGAAAGAGCTAGTATCAGAAGTCAATAGGAGCCTCACAAGAGCTGTGGACCTCACATTTAAGTGATGCCTTCCTTTTGACCTATTTAAATTCCTTTTTTTCTTTTTTAAACACACACACACACACACAAATTTTATCAGTATGTCTGCAAGGCCCATTTATCTGATTATGCTGCTGAGACTACTCTTGCTCCTGTAAGAACTAGTGATCCTTTTATCCAGAGGAGAGTGAGGAAAGTTTGCTTGTTTGTTTTCTTTTTTTTAAGAGAGATTATTTTTGCTGTAGGGCTCATGCACTTGCCAGAGAGGCAAAGAGACAGAAAGTGAGAAATCATCCCCCAGCTGGATGGCCACACTGCAATCCCTTCTCCTCTATTCTCCTCTCAGGATCTTGGGAAACATGCACTTGGCACAAGTTTTAAGCTGCCAGGTCTGGGACATGACCCTCGGTCAACCACGTGGGAGTCCAGCGAAGTAACTATTATGTCATCTGCTGGTCCCTAAGGAAGTTTTCGAAAAGCCACCAGGACAAAGAAGCATCTTTTGTGTAATCATTGACTTTTGATGTTTGTTATTATTGAGATATGCAATAGACTTATTGCCCAACTGCACAAGAATTAGATGAAATGTTCCACGTTTGACCTCACTGAGTCCTCACAGCCTTCCAGTAAAGTCAGTGATTTTGTTCCCCTATGTTACAGAAACAGGAGAATTCAATAGAGATTAAGGATTAGGTCAAGGGCATAAATATTCTAAATGTACAGTTGTGATTTCTGAAAAGTCGATATGGTGAAAAGTAGAAGATGCTGAATTTAATGTCATTGGAGAAAGTTTTTCTTTCTCCAAGTCATATAGCAACTTCTGGAGGAAGGTGTATTCCTCAGTTTGGGTTAGAAATGAGGGCCAGATATGTCTATTTTATTATTATATTGCAGCGAACATTTATTGAGTGCTTACTAGTTGCCAAACCGAGTGACCTAAGCATTTTATTAGGTTGACAGGAAAGTCATGACATGTTTTTCTATGTAAAATGCATCATGACTTACCTAACGACCCAATACGTATATGACCTCACTTAATGTAACTGTTACCTTAAGTTAATTGTTTCAAACATGTTACCAGTCCTACCAAAGAGACTCAGAAATGGCAGATCCATATGAATAATATTCAACCATGAAAAGAACATGTACGAAGATTTCTGCACAGCCTGGGAAGTTACTAAAGTTTTAAGTTATCTTGAATATTATTTCTATAGTAAGATTTCAAATTCATGTGACCATTTGATAAAAGATCTAGAGGAAAGACATTTACATGTTAGTGTGGTTTATTTATATCTGACAGGTAAAAGCAGAGGGCTAATGTTTATATCATACAGCATTTTTTCAAATTTTTGTTATCAGAAGCAAATTAATTATGAAATTAGAGAAAAATCTCATTTTTGGAAGGCAAATAAATCACAATGAAACATTTTCTATAACCATCTCATAATTTATGTTCACTTAGTTCTGGATACCAAGGGTTAGCAGGGGCGAGCTGGTGACATAGTGGTTACATTACTCAACTCCCACATAACCAACCACAGTTCGAGTCCCAGACCCAGTGGCTTAAAACCCACACCAGGCTTCCCCAGACCCAGTGGCATAAAACCCACACCAGGCTTGTCTGCGTGAGTGCCTAAGATCCCTTCCAAGAGGAGAAAGGATTGTAGGGTGACTATCTCCCCTGTGGGGTGATTCTCACTTTCCCTCTCACTGTCTCTGTCATTCTCTCTCTCCAGTGAGCACATGTGTCCAATGGCAAAATCCTTTAAAAAAATCAAGCAAACCTACAAGGGGTCAGCAAACTTTATGTGTAAAGTTCTGGATAGTAAATATTGTAGACATAATACAATGTTATCTTCATACTTACAGAACAAGAAAGAAAACAAACATCCTACATTTTGATGGAATTCAAAATATAATACTAGTAATTAAGGACTTTTTTTGGTAATATGCATCTACTAATGAAAAAATGAATTCCTTTTGTATCGTGTGCTAACATTTCGCTTAATTGGGGTTCAAAGTTAGTGTTCCCTATCATCCAGATTTATTGCAAATGTTCATCTGCTAATGCTGATCTATAATGAGCTTTTACTTATTTCGTCTCTGAGAATGGCTTTTCACACAGATAGGTGACACATGTGGCACTTGAAACGCTGTCGAGTTATAACTGCTTCACTGCAATTTATAGTGCACCAAGCAGTGAGTGCCACATATGGTCTTCATTGCAACTACTGTGCCTTTGTAGTGTAAAAGCAGTCATAGACAATATGTAAACAAATGGCCTGGTTGTGTGCCAATAAAACTTTATTTATGGACCACTCAAATTTGAATTTCAAGTCGTTTGCAGGTATCACGAAATATCATTCTGCCTTTAAATTTTTTCAACTAAAATGCAAAGGATTTAAAAAATTCAAAATAAAATATTCTTTTAAAAGAAGGGTAAATCTATTTTCAGCTCAGGGACCATACAATAATAGGTAGCAGGCCAAGTTTGGTCTGTGGGCTGAAGTTTGCTGACCTCTGCTCTACAAATACGCACACGTCTTTTATAAACTTCATCCTCTATCCATCTTTGACGGTGCTAGATATGTACATATACCCTTTTTGAAAAATTAAAATACCATCAGGAAAAATGATATTCTTGATCTATTAACTACTTTATGAATAAAGAAACTAAACAACCAGACAATGAAATATACAAAAGAGAAATTCTAAGGGAATTCTTAAAGAATCAGAAAGAAAATCAAGTCTCAAGATTCTCATATCCTAAAATCCATATTCTAACTGTCAGAACTATAGATATTTTATAAGAACTATGCCAAATAAATCCATTATTATAACCTTTCAAGTAATAACCCTAAATATTTAGAATCTTAAAAATAAAGCTATCAAGCCTATTCAAGTTCCACTTAACTATCTTTTATTCATGTTATTTCTCTCCTGCCTGGCTATCTGAGGCCTTCGCTGAATATAAAAGATGCTTTGAGGGTAAGAGTTTGGAGCAAGAAAATATTTGATAGAAGTGTAAAGAAGCTGAAATATATGTTAAAATAACTATACTATTTTTTTTTTAACTATAGTCTTGGTACAAAGTTTCTCAAAGTGTAATGTATGAACCATTTGCATCGTAATTGTTTAGGTTTCCTAGTAAAATGCAGATCCCAGGTGTAAGGTATTCTAAAAGCACTAACTTTGGAGAAGCAGAATTCAAAAGTTGTTTCAGGAAAACACTGTATGGTTATCATTTACAAAACAATGTTCTAGATTTTTCTCTTTAGTCATTTACATATATAATCCTGTTGCTTCTGCTCCCCTTCTTACGAGATGCAAATTTCTTCAACAAAGGGAAAATACCTTGAGAAGTAATTTTGTACCTAATAAAAAGGTGAATCGCACTTAACGAAAGTATTATACAAAGTAATCAATGCTTATTCCAGGCAGCCATTTGTTTAACTTCACTCATGGAAAGGTTTTATAGACCCTGATGGAGAGCGAGATGAAGCGAGCAGGAGAGGTTAGCGATGAAGCCTCAACTGGGGATGGAAAACAAAACACAGTGTTCCAAATGAAGGCTTACAAAGCAAAAAAAGCACAAATCAAAATCTTTCTGGATTCCTTTCTAAAATGTAAACAATTCAAACACATTTCTTGAAGTGTGGTCTAAAATGCCTCAGGTGTTTTTTTAAAATGCAGATTCTGGGACACATCCCAAACATATTGAGTCAGAATCTCTGCAGTGTGTCCAGAAACCTGTATTTAAAACCATCTGGACAGCAATGCATCCAAATGTATTAAAATGGCCCACTCCCTGGCCACATGATTCCATTCTTCCTTTTGAAATGTTAAGTCTTTTATTCTCTTCAACAAACATCTTAGAGATCTGATTAAGGTCCAGGATTTTATGTAACAGGGAATGCACTTGAAATGGTACCCTCAGGAAATCACAGTTGGGCCAGCCATTGGCATGGTGGTTAGGGCGGCCAGTCCAACATAGCTGACTATGGTTCAAGTCCAGAACTGAGATGTCTGAGAAACATCCTAGGTTCATTTGCATTTGTGCCCAAAATTCCAAAAGGAGAAATGGAGGTGAAGGGATTGTGGTATGATCATCCCCCCTCGGCGTGCTCGCTCGCTTTCTCTCTTTCATGAGCACATGTGCCCTGAAAAATTGAAAAATAAAAGACAAAAGTTCAGTCTAGGAGGGAAATGCAGGAGATTGGGCTCACACAACAGAGTTAAAAATGTGATGCCAATAAATCCAGGGGGCTGTGAAAAAACTTACAAACTGAAATGAGAACTAAGTAAATAGCATCATTTTCCTTTGGGATACTACAGTCTTCTTTAAGATGATTTCCTAGGTATCCTGTGTGCGCGCGCGCATGTGTGTGTGTGTGTATAGTAGTTCATATAATTTTATTCACATATTTTATTTTAATTTGACCAGAGAGAAGGAGAGAGAGAGAGAAGAGAAAGGGAGTGAGTGAGTGAGAGAGAGAGAGAGAGAGAGAAAGTGAGAAACCAAGCCACCAGGTCCAGAACTTGAACCGCGGTTGGCCATGTAGGAGTGTCCAGAGCCTTAACCACCATACCACCTGCTGGTCCTTGTAAAGTTATTTTTAATCCTAAAAGATATATTCATCACTAAAAATCTATTTCTTTTGACTATAAACTTGATATTGTTCTAAAAAGTTATCTATGAACCATGTATAGTAACATAATCTGGATGCAAATGAGCCTGTTCTTTGACTCTTACTTTGAAGGCTTAGTCCATTCTAGGCTATTCAACATGAATTTCTTGCTTCGGATAATTGGAGATAGGAGAATTCCAAACCTTACAGTTTTTATTTAACTGGATTCAGGTTAATAACATATGAAGACATTTCCCCATTTTGCATGCAATTTAATTGACCAGTTTGGTGATTTAATAGAATGAAAGGCAACAAGAGTTTATACTTCCAAATATTCTGCTCTAAAAGAAAAGTCATGGTAACACAGAGATTTAGACAAGTCTGGGTTTGATCCAAAGTCTGACTTACTACTTGGTGCCCTCAAGTTTGTACATTCTTATATATAATACACTAGTTTTAATTACATACTAGAAATGTCCATATCATACATGTATGATACACACATATCTTCTAAACATATACAACTATAAAAAGTAATCATATATAATGTTTATTTCGTAATACAGTTCAAACCTCCTTAACCTGAAAAACTCAAAATTCAAATTGCTCCAAAACTTAAACATTTTGAGTGCCAAGAGGATACCACAAATGAAAAATTCTAAACCTGGGAACCAGCAGTTAGCGTAATGGCTATGTCGCTGGACTCCCACGTAGTCGACCGCGGTTTGCGTCCCAGACCCGGTGGCTTAAAACTCACGCCGGGTGCATGTGCATGCGTGCCCAAGATCCCAAGAGGAGAATGGAGGAGAAGGGATTGCGGTGTGACCATCCCCCCTGGGGGGTGATTTCTCGCTTTCTGTCTCTCTGTCTCTCTGTCTGGCGAGCGCACGCGCCCTATAGTGAAAAACCTCTCAAAAAAAAAAATTCTAAACCTGATCTCATGCATCCAGTCATATGCAAACCACTGCAATATAAAGTATTGTATAAAATTACCTTCAGGCTATTTATATAAGGCATATATAAATCAGAAATGAATTTAGTGTTTCGACTTGGGAGCCATACCCAAGATATCTCATGAGGGATATCCAAATATTCCAAAATTTGAAAAAAAAAATCCAAATCTTAAGTACTTCTGACCCCAAGCATCTTAGATAAGGGACACTCACCCTGTATTATTGGGTCATCAGAAAAGTCATGACACATGTTTGTATAGAAAAACCCAGAAAAATGCGTTGTGGCTTTTGCCTAACCCAATATAAAGATCAAATAAAGCAATGTAAAAGAGCTAGCACAGCACCTGGTCTATAGCAGGTGCTCAATTAATACTGGGGTGGAGGTGAGAGAACAAGAGGAAGTGAGAGAGCAAGACTGAGAACACTGAAGTTAGAGCAAAGATTAAAAACTGGTAAGTCTATCATGTAAGTAAGAGAGAGAGAATTAAAAAAATGTTAAAAAATATTACTTCTAATATCTTGATAGCTTTTTTTTAAAAATAATTAAATATAACTTTGCTCTTGTGCTCTTTCTGTAGCAGCCATGCCAGCCTCTCACTGACAGAATGGACATCATTAGAATAAGCACAATATGGAGTAACCCTTGGAAAGGTTACTAGTATTTCATCTGAACTCTGGAAATGTCAAATCATATCGGGCTGGTGGGTGGCGATAGGAAACCCATTTCTAGTTATCATCTGTTAACGAAGGAAACAACGTGCAATCTGCAAGGACGGGGCAGAAGGAGCCAGTCCAGAGTCTTGGTAGTTTCCTACATTTCCAGCCTCATTAAAATATGCAGATCATATCATTAAAGGACGGTTTCCTGCCAGGGCTTTCTCCTAGAGTTCAGTTACAGCTACGGATTTGGCAGTCGTTTTTACAATGAGTTAAACCACAGCTATCCTCTTCTAAGTAAAAACAAACAAAAAAGATGATGAAGAAGCACAAGCAGCTTGTGCAAGCCATGTTTTCATTCAGGGGCGTGTGTGTGTGTGTGTGTGAGTGTGTGCATGTGTGTGTTAAAGTATGAGTCTGTATTTTTTTTTCAATGGCCATTGATGCTTGTTTTTGTTTCTCCAACGACATACAAGAACCTTACACTGCAACTTCATATTTCCCCGAAGTTGCTCTTCCATATTTGTGTGCATGGGACGACATGGTTAAGGCCATAACAGACATTACACCTGGGTTTAATCCGGCAAGGGGCTGAACTAAACAAATACTAATTTTAAAGACTTTCCCTAGCTCTCTACTTCAGCTTCAACCAGATACGCAGCATTCTAGTGTTACTCTTAATTTTTTACTTCTTTTATACTTCCTTCTTTTTTTCCCTTATGATTTTGCTGGTTTCTTCTGTCTTTCTCCTACCTATTTTCCATTTTTATTCCCTCTTTTCTTTCCTCTCCTTTTCCTTCCCTTATCATTTCCTTTTCTATATTCTTTCTTATTATAAAGAAATTTAAGAAACTTTTTATTATTTATTTATTTGTTCCGGTTTTGCTATAGGGCATGTGCATTCACGGGAGAGAGAGAGGGAGAGAGAGAGGGAGAGAGAGAGATAGAGAGAGATCACCCTCCAGATGAGATGGCCATGCCAAAATCCTTTATCCTCCATTCTCCTCTTGGGATTTTGGGCACATCTGCACATATATGCTCTCAGTATAATTTTTAAGCCACCAGGTCCAGACTCAAATGACTGTTGGCCATGAGCGAATCCAGCGCCTTATCCACCACACCACCTGTTGGCCCCATTTTAGCAAACTTTTTAAGGTTTATTGATTTTATTTATGAGAATGAGTGTGTTCATGAGCAGGCAATAGAGAGAGAAGCACTCCTAACAGGGCCTCATCACACTGCAGTCCCCCTGACCCAGTCCTCCAGCTAACCAGGACTCGGGCACGCATGCACGAGGCTTGTTTACAGGTTGATTCCGAATCCAAACCTAGAGGTAGCCACGTGACTTCCGGCACTGCAGTTCGGTACACTGCTGCGGGGGTCACAGAGGCTAGGGCTGTCCTTCAGCTTCACCTCCCATCTACCCGTCTGTCCATCCGTCCAATCATCTGTCCATTACCTATCTATCTGTCATCTTTCCTTTTTATTTTGGTGAGCAGAATGAAGAGAGAGAAAAAGAATGATATTTTTTAAAGTAGCAACTTGCCTAGTAGACTCTCATTAATGCATATTTTGATGTGAAGGCCCAGTGCAGATCCCCACCTTGAGAAAACTGGTGACTGAAGAGGAATACAGAATGATAATAAGGAGAGGACAAGGTAGTCAGAGTTATTTCATGGATATCAACGTTGAACAGTGCTATAATGTGAAAGTGTATGCAAACAATAGATGTCAGCTATTATTACATACAATTACCATTTATTAGTTTCTTCTACAATTCGTTGTTCTCCAAGTAGAGTCTGAGATCCCTTGAGGGGAGGTCCCTAAGGTCAGAACTGTTTTCCTAATAATGTTTACACATTATTGTCTTTTTCACTGTGTTGACATTTGCACTAATGGTGCAAAAGCACTGGAGAGTAAAACTGCTAATGCCTTGGCCTGCGTCAAGGCTGTGGCAGTAAATTGTGTTAGCCTAAGTCACTGCACTTTTTCATCGTCACTCACTCACAGCAATGAAAAGAGTCCAGTTGCACTGAAGAATGCCTGTGAAGCAGTCAGAATTATTAATTTTATTAACTCTTGACCTTTAAGTACATTTTTAAAACTTGTGTGTGATGAAATAGGAAGTATGCATAAAGCATTTTAGTCTGGAAATTAAAATATAAAGGTTTCCTTAAGAAAAGCACCTTTGTGATTCATTTATAAACTGAACCACCCATTTTTTTTTTTTTTTTGAGAGATTTTTCGCTATAGGACGCGTGCGCTCGCCAGACAGACAGAGAGACAGAAAGCGAGAAATTACCCCCCAGGGGGGATGGTCACGCCGCAATCCCTTCTCCTCCATTCTCCTCTTGGGATCTTGGGCGCGCACGCACACACGCCCGGCGTGAGTTTTAAGCCACCGGGTCTGGGACGCAAACCACGGTCGACTACGTGGGAGTCCAGCCATAGCCATTACTTTAACTGTTGGTTCCCTGAACCACCCATTTTTAAAAAATGGAATATTATTTTTATTTAAAGTAAGCACTGTAAGACAATTGTGGCTTTTTAGGCTTCAGTATTGAAAAGACAGTCCCTGGAAGATAAATGAAGTGATGTAGTCACTTAAAAGAAATCAACTATATTTAGTCTTTGTTGCCAAAGATAACATTCAAGCTTTAACCCAAAAGTTAGGATTGTGCAACACTTGAGTGTACTACCATGAGACCACAGCGTCTCAGCATTTCAAGATTTTTCTGATGAATTTGATCGTGATATGTCCCAATGTGTACGCGTTTTTCTTTATGAAATGTGTCGATATGCATATCTCAGTAAACCAGTATTTTCTGTATGCCCAAGGTACAGTATTACAAGACCACACATTAAGAAAAAGACCCATCCCATCCCAAATGAAAAAAGATTAATGAATATTTAAGTACAAAAGTTCCTTGAAGTGTTTTCAAAAGAGAGAGAGAGAGAAAAAAAAAAAAAAACACACTGCAAATAATCTTTTTTTAAAAAATGACTTGTTGGGGCCAGCAGGTGGTGTGGTTGTTAAGGCTTTGGACTCCTACATGGCTGACCATGGTTTGAGTTTAAAAATCATGCCAACCATGTATGCATGCATGTCCAAAATCCCAAGGGGAGAAGGGAGGACTGGGGATTGCAGTGTGGCCATTCCCCCTAGGCGGGATGGTATTGATTTCTCACTTTCTCTCTTTCTGTCTCTTTCTGGCAAACACATGCACCAATGTACAAAACCCTAAGGGAAAACAAACAAACAAACAAAAACAAAACAAAACAAAACAAAAATGCATGACAGTCACATAGTTGGCAACCAGCAGCGCTGAAAGCTGGAACTAGTCTGGTTTCAGATTGTTTCTCTGAACTCCTATTACATGCTTCCTCTCAATCTACAATACTACTACTATATACGGTCTCGGCGTATAGCTCAAAATTAGTCATATAAGTATGAGTCTGTTTTGGAAAGGAAGTACTACCCAGAGGTGGGAAGATGGCAAGTGCTGACACCCATATAATAGTGTTATCATCCGAGAACTAACAAAGTGTTTAGGTTTCTTTTTAGATAGTGTTTGTTTTTCACCTTTCCATTCCCACTCCAATTTGTTTATTGTTCCGTAGGGACGCAGAAATGTTATTAAATCCTCAAGGTCATACCGAAAGTCACGGTTATTCTTGGGAAAGGAGTTTATATACTCCTGAATCCCAGCTAGAGCCTGTTGCTTCCTGCAGTGGATGGGTCCATGTGGAATGAAAGAATGCTCTTAAGCAAATTCCAATTATGGTTTATTAACTTCACACATAACATTTATCTTCCAGTTTCCAAAAATAGCGAAACCAATTAAACTGTTTAGCACAAAGCTTTTTTTTTTAACTTTTCATTTTTCTTCAGAAAATTCCTTTACCTAAAGATAAATGGAACATTATAGATATGATGGGAGAGAGGAAGCCATCACCTCCCTGTATCAGCCATCTGGCTTCACCATCACTGTACGGGAACTGGGGCAGAACCTTTTTTGTTTCTGAACTGATAGTACAACATCCCCAGTCAAGCTAACCAGCCCACTTTAAGCATGATGGATAGCAGGGGAAATTAGTTACTTAGGACAGTTGCTAATTTGAAATAAAAGCCCGACAAATTCTAGTGTGCTATCCACTGTCAAAACAAGATTAAACAATTGCAGCAAGAAAAATAGTAGGCTTGTAAAAGAAGGCTTAAGAACAGTATTTTACTTCACACTTAACACATTGTCTGTAATTTCCAATCAGGGGGTATAAAAGGGAGATTACTGTGGTGAAAAACCCTCCAGGGATCTAACTTTTGAGATGTTTCCTTTAAGGCTCTCTTTGATGACTGTCCCATTAAAGGATCACATACCCAAATGAGAGTCACAAAGAACTGAATTTTGCAGCTGGGGAGAAAACACAGGAGAGGTGTGCTAAAGGAGAGAAGCTAAAAGGGAGAATAGTCGAATAGGTCCTTGACTCTCCATTTATCTGGGTTACTATCAACTTCCAGAAACTTCAAATGGTCTAAGGCACAAAGGGTAGGTGAACGACCAGAGTCTCAAACCAGCTTTGCTGGCAATGGAGTTGCATATCATAAAAAGAGGCTCCAAAAAACAGAGGCTCAGAGACAGTAAGGATTCACCTGATATCGCACTGCCAGGACTCAATCCGCAGCCTCTTGACACTTAATCTAGTTCTTTTTCCACTCTACAGCAATGCTGTGAATTGGAGATTACTTTTTTCCTTCTCCACATTTTCAATATAAAACCTCTCTTGACTTTTCACTGTTAGAGGTACCACAGTCAAATGTCTATCACCACACAACTACCTGTCTAACAAGAGCACTGGGAACGTCCCAGGACACATTTATGCTATAGAGGCTGCTGTTCCATTCTGTTGAATGTGTATAGTAATTATTTGACACTTCTAAAGGTGACAACTATCTTGAAATAATAAAATTGCAATTACCTTATCAAATTTAATATTCTTTATTCTTTGGAACTAAATTTTTTTTTATTGGAGATTGCCACTCAGTACAGCTGATTGAATTTAAATTTACATGAATGTAACATTTGTTACTCTTTTTTCTTAGCATTTTGTTCTATTGTAACTCCTTCCCCATTAGTATGATTTTTTTTTAACTTTTATTTCATTCCTCTTTAGAAAAGTGCTACCAATTTATTCCTTCCTTACAAATGATCAGAAAACTCTACTTACATAGCCATAGCTTAGGAGAGGAAGCTAGCTTATACTATAAGGGAAAAAATCTTTAATTGTACTCATACCTTTAACTCACAAGGCTTCTAGTCTCTTAATTTGTACACTAGGACAAGAACTAATTCTCATCAGTACATAGAGTTGGAAAGCCGGGTCATGCTGTGAAGTAGCAATACCTTTGTAATATATACCATGTACTTTCTGATTTAGGGGATCCTCAACAAAGAAGGCAGAGTCTTGTAGGTTCAGGATTTTAGACTTTTAAAAACCTGATTTATTATTTGATAAATGAGAAAACTAAGGCTCAGGGCCTAAAGGCCTCATTCAAAATCACTCAGCTATCTAAAGACACTGCAGAGAAAGAACATAGACTTCTTGGCTATTAGCTGCTCTTTTGTTAAATTTCCAAACCTTTACAGATGATAGATCTCTTTCAATGGAACTCGAGAAATTATTTCAAGAGAATTAATAGTTTCCGAATTTTACTGTAGGATTTGTCTGGTATGTGTGATTGCAAATGGCAACCTAGCTTGAGTAGCTTCCATGAGCCTCTGCGATGATTCATATGTATTTATGACAACATACCAAAGTGCTGACTGGACCTTTTTCAGATCACTGAGTAAAGGCAAATTCTCCCTCCATAGAACATATCATCATTCCTAGGACTATTAGTCTTTAATCCAACAAATGAAAGAGAACTTTTTCTAAATTAATATATAAAAATAATAACCAAACCAAATTAGTTGCAAACAGGTTTTTGAAGAAAATACCTCCCCGCCCAAAAGCATAAAAGGAAACAAAACAAGAACAAAAGCATATGTATATTACTCTGAAGTTTTGAATGTGCCATAATATGGAACTTCAAAATTGTGCTAGAATTTCAAAAGATCTACTGTCTCACTTGGAATTTTTGCATTGATTTCTAATTACACTGTAGCCATAAAGCAATTATATTTGTCAATATAGGTAAATATAATCTCTGTGTTGAAGCTCTGGTAACAGGATTTTTGTCTTGGTCATCATCTCTTGCTGCAAAACCTTCTCTTATTGGCTTATTGAAACTCTATTATGGTAGAAAACCTGAACGCCCATTTGGTTTTATGCCAGCAGAAACTTTGTCTCCAGAAATGAATGACACAAGTGATCTTTTCCCAGTAGACTGTTCGGGGTTCATTGTCATCACAACAATTTGTTGTGGATATAATAAAGTTTTTAACTATTCAAATAAAAAGGTCATTTAAACTGATTCATACTTGCAGAATATGATCTATACATACACAGAAGACTGAAAGAACATAGTGAAGACTGTAAATATAGTAAATTTGTAACAAAATGGTAAAACAAAAATATTTGCAATCTTTCTAAAATAAAATTTGAGAAATTTATTGTTTAGGAGAAAATATATAAGATTCAAGTGTGACTGCCACCATACCAAGTTTCCATTCTTAACAGTTTCTTTTAGTAAACATATATAGCTAACGTCGTGATGTCATATTTTTACTGGATTAATTTAGGCTTTCAAACACTAATAAAAATGGTTTCTATCTAAAAATGTAAGGGGCTGAAGAGGAAATAAAAACCTAACTGGCAATCAAAAAAATAATCACAGAAGTGATTTGTTAACGGCTAATGACTCATTAAGCCAAACACTTGCATCATAAACCTTGTAGGCACTTTAAACACTATGACCCCAATTAGAAGGTTACAACAATAACGAATATTCTAGAAAATGCATTTACTATAACAGACATCCAGAGTTGTGTCTAACATATTACACTTAAGCCTCAAATTTAGAAAATTGATTTATAGCATTAATTTAATCTTTACTTGGGAAAATAACAAATGCTTATCATATTCAGACTGTAATTAAAAAACAAATAGTCTTGCAAAAGTCTCTTTATACTGTAGTTTACAAGATGCCATTTCTGCATTGAAAAATATGTTTTTAAGTAACCATCAAACATGTTTATTAAAACCTAATTATGCAGACATGAAAATGTGCATTTTGATGCACTGTTAGGACTAATCCCTAGTTTGATGATTGTCCTATCAGGCTAACTTCAGCTTAAAAACAAAACAACTTACTTTTATCTGTTGTTAAGATTAAACACTCCTGGTAGGATTGGACCGAATAATTTTATTAGGATGGTGTTTAAAGTTCCTTTGCAATTCTAAAGGCACGTCTCATTTTTAATACAGGAGAATGGAAAGTCAGAATTAAAATATATTTAATTATTCATCATTTCGGAGGACATAGATGTTTACAAGTGGTAACATTTGAATATAGCCAAGGTAGACCATCCAACCGAGTATAACAGAAACATTTTCTATCACTGAAGTGCCGTGATTTTTAAAGATAATTTGCTTGCCCTTCTTGTGTGTATCAAATCTTGATACCGCTAAGTTATTTCAGTGCTACAAAAAAGAATGCATATGGCATTTATTTAAGAATCAGTGATTTAATGTATAGGTTTCAACAAATTGCCAAACATCAGGCAAAACCTGTCACATTTGATGTTTGGTTCCATCACAAGAGAAGATTGCTATAAATTGTACAGTAGGATTAACACAATTTTGCCTGATAGTTTTTAAACTCTGTACTTAGGGTTTCCTCTAAGAAATATGAAATTATGAAAAATTAACAGTGTTGCCCTTGCAGGCAAACCCTCAAGAGTATATGTGTGTTATAGGAAACGTTATTTCATTCAGATTTTTTAATGCATGATGGACTGTTTCTGAATGCATGGAGTTTTGTTTTCCTCATTTTTAATATTTTAGAGTTCACTTAATTCTTAACTTCTGAGAAGAGCATGCACAGACATTCTAGTGTTGCAGGGTAGAATACAACATCATCTCTGAATATTCAAGAAGGTCTAGAAGCCCCATTTGTGCTCATGGTGGGCCTTCCTTCCAGAAAAATTTCTCTAATGAAATGTGAATAAAATAGATGCCAGTTTACATGTTTACCTTTTTTTAAAATCAAGGTTGTACTGAACTTTATTACCCCAGGAAACTCTATAAATATAAGATTTGACCAAATATTTAATCAACTGTAAAGTAGATACATAAATGCTACACTGTATGAAAATTTCCGCCATATACATAAATCAGGCAGGACCAGTAGAATAACCCACCAAATAAAATTTTATTTCCGCTGACTCAGTATTATGACTCTCTATAAAATATGTTCTTATCTTCATCATAATTCCAGCCTTATTTCACTGTAATAAAAATGAAAAGGAACAAATATCTTTTTCAGGGCTCATAACATGTAGAAGGGGTTGACTGGGGAATAGTTCAGAAGGCATCTTCAGGGACCCTCTGAAAAGGCATAGGGTCATTTCTTACCCCTAAAACAAGATACCGTCTACCTATCTTACCTTCCATTTTTTCCTCCCAAGTTTTGCTGTAGGGCACATGTGCTTGCCAGAGAGAGAGAGAAAAAAAAAGGAGAGAAATCAATCTCTGGGGGGAAAGAAATGGGGTACTTAGAGCACACACCATAATCCCTGCTCCTCCAGTCTCCTCTTGGTATTTTGGACATGCATATTCATGTACCTGGTGTGACTTCCAAGTCACTTGGTTTGGGGCTTGAACTGTACCCCCCAGCACATGGGATCCAGGGCCTTAACCTCCATGCCACTTGCTGTCCCTCATCTTCCTTTTCTATCTTACATGTTATTTTACCTATGGTGGACATAGATTTAAAGGTAAAGTTAGGAAACTTTCTGCTGAATCTGAAATTAGGATTCATTTCCTCACAACTGGCTGAGTAATTTATGTGTTTTCACGTGCTGGTTGCCTTGATAACGGTATATACTGTGAATATATAAAACTGCATAGAGATATATAATATGCAGATAAAACTGGCAAAATGCCGGAGTGTAGACCACTTTGAGTGAATCACTGGGCAGTGAGCCCTTCTTGTACACAGTCAGGGCAGATGAGAAGACTTTGCTCAAACGTGAAAAACAGTAATGACAACTGATAAACTACGTCAGAATTTGGTCAAAAGACAAATCATTTTTGTGATCCCATATGAGAAGTTAAGATGAACTATTGAAAATGACTTTTCATTAAAAATAACATTTTTGAGGGATCAGCAGATTGCATAATGGTTATGTCACCATACTTTCACATGGGTAACCACAGTTCATATCCCAGAATCAGAATCTTGAAACTCATGCCAGGCACATGTGAGTGTGCCCAAAATCCCGAGAGGAGAATGGAGGAGAAAGGATTGCAGCATGGCTATCACCTCTGTGGGGTGATTTCTTGCTTTCTGTCTCTCTGTCTCCTTCTGTCTCTCTGGCGAGAATATGCACCCTATAGCAAAAATCTCTTTTATATATATATATATATATATATACACACACACACACACACACACACATATATCTGAAATACTTAAAGTCAATACATTTATAAATGAAGTTTTATATATTTATTTTTACCTAATGGGAATAATAAAAATATGTAGCAGTTAGTTTTCAGTAAAAATGTATTCCTTGAAAGATGCTACCCCAGTGCAAGACTTCAATGGCTATTATAATTACAATAAATGACAGTAGCACTTAGACATTTGTTACGTTGTATGGATTAAGACACTTTTGTGGGCTTCACCAATTGACCCTACTCTTTGTGGCTATCAGACTGTGGGTCTATGAGGTTAGATGCGGATGTCATGTGTCTCTCCAAAAACCAACCGAACTTGAAGCAGTGAGACAATGCTATGAAGACACAAGTACAAAGGAGGGTTTCTGGCCCACACAAGAAGTCTGCTCTAAAGAAGTCTGGAGTAGAGGAGGGTCAATTCAGCTGTCTTTGGGCACTGAAACATTGAATTATCCTGAGGGACCTTTCAGAGCCCACTGGGTCATAAAAAGGGGACCGTATCAGTAAAGGGCAGCTTTATCTTCTATTCAAAGCACTTTAATGATCATAAAGTCTAAAGGACAGATAATAGAGCCAGACTGGAGGTCTAGACCTGGAATCAGCCAACATTAGATCTCCCTCTTTTTAGAGAAGATCACATTTAGATCAATGTCATTATGAACCAGAGGCTTTATTTTGTTTTTGCCCTGGACCTTTATGGACTATGGATGAAGGCAAATAGAGATAAATCCCAGCTTCGTCATTTAGTAGTTCTCTAAGTTCTTTACTCACGTTGAGTCTCATCTGCCAAATAATAATAATTCCTAGGGTAGTTATGAAGCGAGATGATGCAGGTTACAGAGCATGGTGCTTGGTGCAAAGCAAAACTGCAGTTCACGCTTCTCTCACCATCTCTTTTCCTCATAAAACAACAGGAAGAAAAAGTAACTTAGAAATGAGCGCTATTGCTTATGTTTTTAAATTGGACAAAACCAGATATATTCACCTTCAATAACTTTTCACGCTATTTCAGCAGCACAGCTATGTATTAGCATGCTTACATAATCATATATGCAAACATTCTCCCAAACAGAAGCTGGCTATGTGTTAGCAGTGAACATCAAAATGCAGAAAATCTCTTCTTAGTACTGAGAGAAGAGAACGAGCCCTTGACACCCCCTGCAACTTAGGCACTACTAATATGTGCAATTATCCAAACTGGAGAGATGTGGAATATTTTGGGGAAACTGTTTTAAGTTTTTTTCCATGGTAAACATATCAATATCTCATGGCTGGGTTGAGACACTTGACTGGGAAAGTTATGGATCATAAGTTAGACTCAAGTATATCTACTATGCATACTGATTATCTAAATTAAACATCAATAGTTCAGCACATTTCCAGGAAATGTGTAGTTACCTTCTTTATTTATTTATTTATTTTCAGAGAATTTACTTGGAGGCCTGAGTATCTTGCTAATGATAATAAAAGAGATTTGAAAGTTGAACTAGTAACCAATCTTTTCCTACAAGGGTGATTGGCCGTAATCTCCTGTAAGTTAATACAGTCAGGCCTGCTGGGAAGGGCCAGGGGTCTGTCTTCAATTTTTGCAGAACAGGTTTATAAACATTTTGGTCTCTTGCACTAAAGTGAGCGTGTTTATGGCTCTTCACCTTTAGCACAATGATGAAAATGGGTCTGATTCAAAGACTTCTGTCATTAATACTGTGTAACAAGAAACATAAAAAAAGCCAGCTAATATCATATTCAGGATACAGGCTTGCATCAGCAACTCATCATTAATAGATTTAACTTTTTCCCCCTTCCTGCTTTAAAACCTGTGTATCCAGACAGATGATTAGATTACAACAGATGTTAATTTCTTTATTACATGTAGGCAGAAAGAGGATACATACTTGTCAAAGACATGCTTTTCAGTAGTATAAGACGGTAGATGGCACTGGGGTATACCTGCTCAATACCGCATTACTCTCTGTATTGGGGGTAGTAAGGCAGTATTGAGCATGGGGGAGAAAAACAACGCACACACTCTCTCTCGAAGGCCCTTTTCCTTCAGATCATGTGCACTTTTCCTTGTGACTGGAACTATTCACTCATTCCTGATAAGCAGTAAGTCTTCCAAGAAAAAATATTTCTTTGAGTCAGCAATTAAATCTGACACATGCAATGAAGATGAAAAATTGCCATTAAGTCTCCTGAAGCAGCTCTGGCCCTCATTTATCCAGCGGTGAATTGGAATGTCTCCCTGGGACTTTTGACACAGCCAACTTCGTCTTCTCTACCTAAGAATTCAGGAAGATTCACACTCAGCGCTCCCATGCACCTGTCTAGCTCTTTACAACATAGTTAACATTCTAGAGTCACACTATAATTTTTTTCTGCTATGAAAGAAATCTCTTTGACCTTCTAGTAATTGAAAAGGAAAGCAAACAACCAACTCTCTAGAAAATGAAAAGGAACTAATCTATCACGTATAAGAGTAAATCTCTTTTAAGATCCAAAATTATTCACGCCCGTTATGTACTGCTGAAAAGACATTTGTTTGCTTTTGGGTTCAAGATAGTCCTCTGTACAATTACTAACTGGTTGATGATGCCCAAGGGTAGTCTGGCAAAAATGGTTCAGAGAGAAATAATAACCATAGGTTGCAGTTCTGGTTCTCCATTTGCCATCTTCATGATATTGGACTAGTTTTTCTTAATCTCTGAGCTATGTTTTGCTTATGTATAAGATGGAGATGAATAAAAACAACAGACGCATCCTCTCTGTCAAGACGTCTAAAGAGGATTTCCCATGTAAAGGGCTTAGCGAGGTGCTTGGAGCACATCACCTTGTCAATAAATGTGAGCTATTGTCATCAGTAGTCATGCATACACAGATCTTCAAATAGTTCATGGAAAATGGCTACTATAAACAAAATGTCTGGATTTACAATAAAATTTTGCGCCAACATAAATTTTTATTTTAACTCCATTTTCCTACAACATTTTTATTTTTTAAAGAGAGATTTTTGCTATAGGGCATGTGCACTCACTGGAAACAAATGAGACAGAGAGAAAGTGAGAAATCACACGTCATGTGGGAAGGCCACACTACAATCCCTTCTCCTCCATTCTCCTCTTGGGATCTTGGGCACATATACACACACACACACGTGGAATGTTTCAAGCCACCAGGTCTGGGACTTGAACATTGGTCGGCCATGTGGGAGTCCAGAAACAACCATGGTCCTGTCCCATGACATTTTTTTAAGTCCCCTCAGTATTTGCAATTGATGACAATAATACTGATCATCCATGATCCATAGACATTGAACTAGACATTATTTTTATTTTCTTACGCCTCTCCTCTGTCTCTATGTAGATTTCCATGAAAGTACAGCAACTTATGATATAGAAACAGGAGTTGGGGCCAGCAGGTGGGGCAGTGGTTAAGGTGCTGGACTCCCACAAGGCTGATTGCAGTTCAAGTCCTGAACCTGGCAGCTTGCTTTCTCTCTTTCTCTATGTCTCTATCTGTTCAAAATAAAATAACAATAATACCAAATAAAACAAGTATTTTTTTTTAAAAAAAGAAAAAGGAGCAAAAACACCTAATATCCTCTCAGCTGTTATTATGAATGAGTGTTAGGCTTTAGCTTGATTGAGACTGCAGACATTCCATTCATTCAGGACCCAATGGACTGCAATAGCCTAAGAAACATCTAAGGAAAGAATTTGTGTGTGTGTTTGTGCGTATGTGTATGTGAAACTGATCAACCAGTTAAACTTAACTGTCATAACTGTCTCTCAAAGATCCATTGCTTTTGAGCTGTATAACTTATTTTTATCTGTATCTTACAACCGTTACGCTTTTACAAGCCATTAATCACTCAAACCTGTTAAGCTTAAATTAGTTCAAGTATACTGCAAAGCACAGTATGATCAATAGGCAATACTTATCTGAAATTAGCAAGAAGAATAACTTCTAGGTGGAACGCACAAACAAAACCACACAAATTGGAATTGTATGAACTGAAATAGTGAAATTAATGTGTTAAATTAATGTGTACCTTACAGTAGAGAGGTATTTGCTTCTGTTTTATACCATACATTTATTTCTCTGACAAAACTTGGGCTGCTGATTTTGATATAATATATTTAAGATATGGTCAAAGTTCATGCAATACAAGTGTAACATTTATTTAGAAAATATTCACCAAGTGTCCATGTATGTAGATCCGGTACCAAATAACCAGAGTTCAGAATGGTCTCATGACCTTTGTAAACACTAAAGAGCTTCTCTGGGAAACTCTGGTTATAGGTGGGTAACCACACGTTAACATGACGTTGTACTGTTTCCTTGGAGAATGCACTTCAGTACATATTTCTGTGAGTCTGTTAAATGGAGTGAAGGGCCTGTACACAGTTAAATGCTAGAAGAGCCTCCTAGAAGAGGATGTCTCTGAAGTCTATTTAGTTCGTAGACATCAAGGATGAAATTATCATGTGGCAGGGCTGGTAGGTGGTATGGTGGTTAAAGGTACTGGATTCCCACATGGCTGACCAAGGTTCGAGTCCTGGACCTGGTGACTTAATTTTTTGCTTCCTTTTTGTCTTTCTGTCTCTCTCAGGTCAAATAAAAAAACAATGAATGAAATTAAATAAATAATTCTTAAATAAATTTTTAAAAAAATCACGTGGCTTTTGTGAAGGAAAGAGTCCTTCCTTCTTTTTGATACTCTTCCAAGTGTAAAGAACAATTCTATGTCTGAAGGAACTCCATAAAGATCCTAAAAATGAAAGTTGAGACCCTGTGAGGGTATCCCCACTTCTCTCTCATGAAAGAAACAAACTTAAAAAAAAATAGCTTTCTGGACTTCTACATCTTAAGAAAACACAATGTACTTGAATATGATAAAAAAAATGATATGCTTTCCCCACCAAAAATAAAAAAAGCAGAACTTCAGAAAACCAATATTGACACAGAATGCTTAAAATGGAACTGTGAGTCCGCAGAAATTCTGTTAAAATAGTAAAACATTACCTGCAGTTTACGATTTTCTCCGACCGCAGGCGACATTGTGCTCACGCATTAGTCGCGTGTTGGTGGGTTGAAACTAAATCGGTGTTTACAATTTCAGTTCTTTATGGGAGTACAAGCAACTGCAGTTTATTTCAGTAGTGTGAGTTGCATACATCACACAATACTAAAAGGATGAATTTGAAAAACAAAAGGGATTAAAATAAAAGGAGTCCCTAAAAGCCCAGCCTGAAGGCAAATAAAGTAGACTTTTACCCAATTGGAATTGAGTAGATTTTTTAAGCACATTTTTCAGTGGTTTGGGGAAACTGACATTGTCTTTGTTAGTGTTTTACAGAGGCATTTATTTTTAGTACAGCTGAAACGCTCCAGCCCAATGAACTGTGGCTGTCTGTGGTGTATTCAGCAGAAGGGAAAAAAAAAAAAAAAAAAAAAAGACACTTCACCATTAGTTCTAAAAATATCAGTGACATGCCAGGGTCATCATCTCTATGTTAAGAACTAAAGAGAGTTAGAGAGAGATGAACTTATGTCTTTCACACTCAGCATCTTCAGTGCAAATGAAATTTTAAAAGGACCTTTCACAGTTTTTAAACTGAATACACATCTCAATCTGAGATCTAAAAACAAGGGTACCTGTCACAAATTGGACAGCTAGGAATATGTGGAAGATGACTCACATTGGAATTCCATATAGGGGAAGAAAATGATGTAAAACCAACAGTATCTTATTTAAATCTATAATGTAACACATAATGCGATCTGCATATATTAGAGATATTATAGTAAGATAGCATAGGTATTATAATATCTTTATAGATGTTGGATAATAGCTCAGAGATTGGATGAGGGGCTAGATGGAGAGAGGCAGGACTGAAATGCTAGGCTGGATCTGGGTTTGCAACATGGGAACAATCATGTAACCTGTCTGGACCTTAGTTTCCTCCACTCTGACATGAGAGGGAATATCTCTATGGCTCCTTCCAAGTGAAAAATCCCATACTTCAGAACCAGGAGAGGAGCCATGTGCTTACTTCACTATTAAATATTTCCCATGAGACCAAAGTCTATTTTAGGGCACACACACACACACACAATGTATACATATAGATGTATTTATCTTTACATCCAGAGAAATACAGAGTGATCTGTACTTTATGAAGGAGTTGCAAACTACAGGCAAGAAGTAAGAAATCATGTAGAAAATTTACTTTTTACTGACATTGACTGTGTTATCCATCTCTGTGTACCAGTTCACATGACTGATTATAAAAAGAAAATCCACTACCTCATGCTCTTTAAGATGGCTGCTATTTCAAAACAAAAAATGAAAACAAAACCTAACAAGAGTTGGGGAGTATATGGAGAAACTGAAATGCATACTGTTGGTAAGTAAGAATGGGAAATGGAGCAACTACTATGAAAAATAGTATGGCAGTACATCAAAGAATTACACATAGAATTCCTATGTGATCCAGCTCCAGCAATTTTACCTCTGGGTATTCACAAAACAAACTGAAAGCAGGATCTCCAAGAGAAATTGGTACGACCACGTTCACTGCAGCACTGTTCACAATAATCAAAGGGCAGAAACAATGCACGTGTTCATCAGTGAATTAACGGATGAAGAAATGGTGGGATATATGTACAATTGACTACTATTCAGCCTTTACAAGGACAGAAATTCTGACACGTGCTACAACTTGGATTAACCTTGAGAACATAAAGCTCAATGAGTAAGTCACATGCAAAAGGACAGACATGGCATGATTCCATTGCCATGAGGTGCCTACAATAAGTAAATTCAGAAAAACAGAATGCAGAACAATGGTGGCCGAGAGCCCTGTAGAAGGAGAATTGGAAGTTAATATGCCATGGATTCAGTTTTGTTTTGTTTGTTTGTTTGTTTTTTGTTATAGGGTGTGTGCGCTCACCAGAAAGACAGAGAGAAACAGAGACAGAAAGCAAGAAGCCACCCCCCCAGGGGGGAAGGCCATGCCACAATCCCTTGTCCTCCACTCTCCTCTTAGGATCTTGGGCACGCATGCACACGCGCCCAGCATGAGTTTAAGCCACCAGGTCCGGGTCTCGAACTGCAGTAGGTTACATGGGAGTCCAGTGACTTAGTCATTCTACCAACTGCTGGTCCCTAGGGTTTCAGTTTTTCAAGACAGAAGAGTTTCAGGGACAAGTGGTGGTGACGGTTGCACAATATGAATGTACCTAATTGTACTGAACTATATAGTTAAAAATAGTTAAAATGGCAAATATTAAGTTACTTTTTACCACAACAAAGAAAAAGAAAATATGACTCGAGCTTGAGTGTATTAGTTGGTCTGAATGCAAACCACATCTCATGACAGAAGAAGAGGAGCGATTCTGGAACTAGAGAGCCTGCCTTTGGATCCTGGTTCCAGCTTTCACCTACTATATGCTAGTTTGGTCCAGTTAGTTGTCTATGACTCCTTTTCTCATCAGTAAATTGAGGATAATAACAGTTATCTCTTCAAAGAATTGTAACAAGGATAAATGTGTTCCTATAGCAAAATATTTAGAACGGTAGTTGGCATATAATAAGCATGATGTAAAGGTTGCCTTTTGCCATCATTACTAGTGTTTTAACTGCGGTTAAAATTCTGCTGGGATGTCTTCCTATATATAATACATGATACCAGCTTTACCTTCTTACATATAGCAGTGAGTTCGTTCTAACTTGTTTGACATTTTGAAGTCACTTACAATGATAGCCAAAAAGATTGATTGCCGGCCAGCACTGGTGTGGTGGTTCAGACCCTGGACTCGCTCATTATTGATCGTATTTTGAGTCTTGAACCTGATGGCTTGCTTTCTCACATGCTCTCTCTCTCTAGCCCTCTCTGTGCACACATGCCCTATAGCAAATTAAAACTATAATAAAGAAAATTAAATATTTTTTTTTTAAAAAGACTGCTCTTAAGCAAATAGGGAAAAAAATACAATCCTATTTATTGCATTTGCCAATATTTATTTTAACATACTGTTAGAGATTGAGGATAGAAAGTGCTATTGCAGGGACCAGCAGATGGCATAATGGTTACGTCGCTGAACTCCCACATAGTCAACTGCAGTTCCAGTCCCAGACTCAGCAGATTAAAATTCATACAGGAGGCATGTGCATGAGTACTCAAAATTCCAAGAGGAGAAGGTAGAGAAGGGGTTGTGGCATGATCATCCCCCCTGTGGGGACGATTTATCACTATCTCTGTCTCTCTCTCTCTTTGGAGAGAGCACGTAACCTGTAGCAAAAATCTCTCTCTCTCAAAAAAGGAAGGGCCATTGCAGAAGAGCTCTGTGACTTGAAGAACTTTCTAATCATCCTAAGACAATCAGTAAAATGACGTTATAGAAAGAAGAGCAAGTTGCCTTAGTGCTTCCTCCTTTTTTTCACTTTGAAAAATGCTTAGTTTTCGGCATGCATATGTTTAGTAAATATTTGCCTAAAAGTTTCTTGGAAGTAGGAACCCTAGTAATGGCTCAGGAGAAGGGTGTTTAACTCAGTGAGAAGACTCTAAAGCAAATTTTATTTGCTTGACAGAAAAAAATAAAAACAAAATATTGCTGTGTTTGTATGTGTGTGTTATGTATGGTATACAACAAATTGCTTACAGTAGGTTCTTCCTTTTTAAAATTTTGTTTATCGTTATCCTTACCTTTTAAATTTGATACAGGCACCACCAGAAAGAGACAGAGAGAAAGTGAGAAAGCAAGCCACCAGGGCTGGGACGTGAACCACAGTCAGCCATAAGGAAGTCTAACACCCCAAGCACCACATCACCTGGTGGCCCCCAAACAATGAGTTCTCTCTAAAAGTACTTCACTATTTTGTGTAAGTGTGGGGAGGGAGAGAATACCCTTTAAATCCAGGAGGCAAATGAACTTGAGTGATCTAAATCGTACAGGCTTTCACCTAAGAAATACAATTGCGCTCTTCTCGGTGATTAGTATGCTACTAACTGAATCACTCAGTAGTGATGGAGGCTCCCTGCCTCTCCCCGAATACAGAGAGAACTGATAGAGATATCAAAGAAGAGAGAAGAGTGCTTCCAAGACGGCTCTAAGGCAAAGGAGAAAAAACAGCTATGGAAATAATTTTTCCATTTTTGCCCAAGGTAAGAAAGGCCCATGAGAAGAAGCCATATGCTTCAAACCACCACTGAAAATGGCAGCGGGCACAGAGGAGTGAGAAACTCTTGTACTGAGCTGAGATTACATCATTCTCCCAGAGAATAGCCTCAGTCCACTACCGTGTGTCTCTGAGATGTGGCATGACTTATGAATGCAGATATTCAGATATTGGAGAATATATACCTTTAATATTATCTGCCTGCACCTGATGAACAGATGGCATAAACTAAAATCAGCTTACCACAAATAATTATACAAAATGAAAATTAGATGGATGAAACCTAAAATTTGATGCTTTTTATATTAAGTCAAAATTAGAAATAGATAAGCTCATTTATGTAGCTAATAAATTGAAAGCAGAACATCCATCTTGTAGAAAAAGAAATACTCTGAAATGGAAATTAATATCCTAGTGCACAAACTCTTTGAAGCAGAGTTACCTCTAAGTCTACGTTTTGTCCGAAAATCATGTTTTTACTAAAATACACAGTAATAGCTATGGAATAAAGCCACAGTGCATAAAAAAAGGTGTAGTCATCGCACCAAGAAATGGGCATGGTTCAAATAATACACTTGGAAAAGAATTAGATTCATCTATATTTATTATATACCTACTACATATAAATTCCTAATAGTAAATAAAATGAAGATTATTATGTAGTGATAGGATTGCATTAAGTAATTTAAAGAATTAAATTCCCTTCTCCCCAGAAGGCTCCCAGTGGTTTGGGGGTGGGGGAGGTCAATATCTCACTGGAGTGTAAATAAACACACCCCGTGGGTCATCTTTGCCAAGGACATGTCCTATACCAAACTGCCAACTTTGAGACTTTAGTCACTGACCAAGGAGGGACCACCTCTGCCCCTTTCTGTCCAGAGATCACTGCAGCATCTACCAGAGATGTCTCCAGAATTTAGGGCATGAAGCTTGCTGTCAGGGATAGTCAATCAGAAAAAATTAGTAAGACCACTCAACATTCATTCAAAATTCATGATTCGGTTGCTCTCTCTAACCTCATAAGGACAATAAATTGGTGCCTTCTCATCATGTTGCTACAGAGACACTCTAGACTATTTTATGGAGAATCTATGAAATTGATTTGTAATAAATGTCTGTTGGAGGTCAAGGTGCAGCTGAAGCGGCTGGGTGTCTTTTGAATAGAGGTCATGGCGACTGCATACAAACAAGCTTGAAAACTATAATCACCTTTGAATAGTCTCTTGGGTCAATGACAACTTAAAAGCTGTATAAACCCAAGGAGATTTGGGGAGGCACAGAACAGCCTTTAAAAGCTAGAGCCAAATGAACTTGAATTATCAAAGATAACTGGGACAGCAGATTCAGTTAACTTCTTTATCAACTAAAATTAATGTACTGACAAATTAAAAGCAACAGTGAATTACATGCATTCCATATCTGGCAGAGACATCACTTGGGAAAAAAATAAAAAGAAGATGGATAATGAAATGTTTTATTTTAATGTTCCCAGGAGATACATTTGAAAAATATACACATATATCAGCAACAAGGGGATCAGACAGGCCTATGACACTTAGAAATGAAGCATTTCAACATACAGCCCTTTTCAGGAAATTTGATATTTTGTTTGGACTGAGACAACGCACCATACCTGTTTCAAAGAAGAGCTGTAGTTTTATTTCGCAGCTCAGAACAGAACCCAAATAATGAACTGTAGGTTTTGTGTTTGAGTACTTAGAAATTCCTTTGTTCTGGTGTTTACTCAGCGAACAAGAGACTCTATATAAGAGGGAATTATTTTGGTTTTTCAAAGGAAAAACTTCAGTGGTAATGGGTCTATGTAACACTTGGAAGGAAGGCAAGATAAGAGGAAGAGTATTGAGAAATTTGAAGGATAAGGATGGGCTAACCCACGATCACCCCTTATTTTGCCTCACAACTCTGTGGGCCCAAAAATACAAATTCTTTTTTTTTTTTTTTCTGGGGTAGGGGAAGGAATGATTGCAGTTAACAATGTAGGTATTCTTTCACTACTCTCCCTCATATTTCTGGTGATAGCATGCTAGTTCTCTTTAAAGAAGCAGCCCTTTCCTTGCTATAGTTGAAATCATTTGGGAGGGGAAAACTCCACTGCAGACTCCAGTCATGGACATGTTAACCCAGACCTGAGTAACTGTAATCACACCCACTCAGGAACAAACAGCGCCTAAACCAAGCCCATGAAGGTACCAGGACTTTTGCTGCCACTGTGGTAGAATATCCATCTGATGTTACTGTTAGTCAGGTTTCCTGAGGAAGGCCAGTCTGAGAGCACAGGTAACACAGAAGAAAATAATCAATGGTGGGATGGCCTGGAAAAAGGGGCAGAGGGCTGAAGGACCACAGAGAGACTGATTGAAAGAAAAAAAAAAATCCCAGTGTCCTTGTCCTTTGAACCCTGTACTTAGTCATGCCTGAAGCCATCCATATTCATCCCTTGATTGTCTTAATTACAGGAGCCAACAAATTCCCTTTCATGTTTCTGCAGGTTTGAGCTGCAGCCCCCTGTATTTGACACTGTAAACATCCTCACTAGTACAGCTATACAGCTTTGAGAAGGAGCAGAATGCCTGCTAGAAAGGAAAGCGCATGTCCTACCCCCTTCAGCTTTCTAAGAACAAATTCTATTCTTCTAGTACCCAGGAATGACTTAAGGGCACTGTGCTTACTCTTCTGCCATTTCTTTAATATACTTTTCTGGACAATCCCCTGCGATCTTAGAATATGATAACAGACATTGATGATTTACAAGAAGTGAAAATCCAATTGAAATTATTCAAAGTGACTTTGATAAACTACAATCTGGGGGACATGTGTATTCTTGAAATACACATTTTCATTGATTACCTATGTCTCTAAGCCGTGAAAAGATGGTAAATTATAAAGCTTAAAACATTTTAAGATAAGGAAGGAGGAAGACTTTAAAACATGTTAGTAATTGGATGAATTGTAATTTATCTAGTGAATATCCTAAAAGCTCCTACATACCAGAAGATCCAATTCCATGTTAAAATTTACATAGAAGAAAACTGGAATGCTTTCATGAGAAGACGGTTGAACTGAATTCCTTTTGCATTGACTCGAGTTCCTAAATTACCCATTATTTCGATCCTGATTTAAGGACAAATTTGGACTCTAGGACTTGTTCTCTCCCTGGCCTATGAACTCCATAAGGATAAAAGAGAAAAAAGAACTATGGTAAGCCTCTAATTTAATGACTTCTCTTAGAAATGGAGAAACTAAGGTATAGGAAGCTTCAATAAGATTTGTCCAAAATCGTACAACCAGTTAAAGAGTCATTCAGAAGTTTCCTGTCTTTTATTTTGATAATGAGATTCAGAGATATTCAGAATGCTATATTTTATAATCTAGGGAAGAGCACAGGTATGTCTTTTTTTTTTTTTTAACCCCAACAATTGTATACTGCGTGTACTTATCATTTCTTTCTTCAATTAGAGGAGATGACAGTAAGGTGGGAGATGGGTTTTTTTGAGAAAAGAGTGAGCCATTCAAGGAAACAAATGCTTAGAAAGAGGACTTTTTGAGTATCTACATGAATTGGAAAGCTTTTAAAACTCTATTTAGAAGAAAAGTCATTTAACCTGTTGTTCCTAGCTTCTACTTTACTCAGTTATATAAGAAACTGAAGCTTCCAAATGCAGTTACAGTATATTGTCAAATTCTCTCTCTGGGCTGTTTTCGATTTCTCACCCTACTTTTTTGTGTTCTCTGTCTCTGGTCTTCCATCCACAGAAATCTGACATTCTGTCAGAAAGCTCACCTTCTCATTCCACTCCCTACTCAGATACAGAAATTCATTTACATATCCACAGCTGCCATATTGGTTTCTGACAATAAGAAGCTGAACTCATTATCCGTGAATTTGATATAATACCAGAACAGAGGTGTTCCACTAAACAGATCCACATATCAGCCTTCTATGTTACAGGGTAAGGCCATTTTGAGTAATCTATGTGCTCAGGTCTTTTTTCCAACTCCTGAAACACACACTTTCCTATACAATAGTTGTCACTAATGAAGAAGGAAACTAGAGCACTACCTGGCTTCTAGTGTCCTTTTCGCCACTAACTGGCTTCACGACACTGGGCAACCCAAATCTTTCCTCTGGGTTTCTATTTCCAACCATAAGAGAAGACTTCATGTTGGGATTTTATTCACTCTTGAATCTAATGATGATCTGATGAATTCCTAAAATTTCCTGAATGTATGTAATGCACTAGTGAGAAAGGATAAAAAGCCGGCATGGACCCTTTCCCTGTGAGCCCTTCTAGCCCAGAATCACGTTCACTTCTAATGTTCAGTGCTATCTATTCTTAAACAGTCAAAAAATATTCAGGAAATGTTCAAAAACAAAACCAAATAAATAAACAAAAAACAGTTGTCCATCAGCTCCTCCCAGAACCCAGAAACAAGCACTTAGATGACTTGAATGAACATTTCCACTTCCATTAGATCATTACATAAAGTCCGTCTTTACTTTTTCATCTCACTTATTCGTCTTCACATAACTATATAGGCAATATTTTATGCTCTGATTTTATTCTTTTTAAGCTATTGAAAAACCCATTCCTCCACATCCTTGAATTTTGAGGAAAACATCACTAACTGTTGTTTAAAAAGTCAGTCTCTGGTGCCTGCTCCCCAAAGCACCCTTGAGATAGAAAAGATTTGAGTGGCCCACTCTAGAGGTCTCGAACAAGAGTGAAAAGGAAAGAGAAAGAGCATGACAAGATTGGGATTGTGACCCGGCTTATTCCCTTCAACTTTTCTTATTTCAATACAGAATTTCCAACTTCAGAGACTGGTGTTCAGGCAGATAAACTAAATATTAATAATAATAAAGAGAAGATGCGGAAAGCGGAGGCCCAGGTATGTGAACCATGTGACAAAGGCCCTGTGCACCGTGTTCAACGGTTCTTCGCTGGCACCACACGGTCTAGTCATATAAAGCTGTAATTGAAACCATGTGGAGTGTGCCGAGGGCTCGTTACAAGCTCCTCCTGAGTAATCTCATGGCCGAGTCCTGTGGGGAGCCCCTGACAATCTTAGGGTCAAGATATCGTTGCTTAAATATGAGAAACGACACACCAACTTGCCTCCTCAGGGAAAACAAAACTAGTCTGAATTTATTGTGTGAAGATAAATACTTCTGTTACCAAGGACGTGTTTAGTATTTTATTGACATCCTAAAAAGAAGAGGAAATATATTTTGCGAACCCGTTTACTGATTCATTTTATAACATAAAGGTAACAGTTGTACCAATTTTTAGAATAGTGATTTTTACGGTAAAAAATAGGAACTGTATATACTGGCAAAACATGACATTAACAACGGATATCAACACATTAAAGAGTCAGAGCAGTGAAATACGATGTGATATTAATAGTAATATCCCACAGAGAAACATCCTTAGCTTTTGACTAATAAGTCATACCACCCAGTAAGGTATCTCACTTAGCACAAAGCAGAAGTCGTGGAAGTTAAACTGAGTTAACACTGACTGAGAACGAGGGGAAAACTGAAAACAGACATCCTGAGTTGAACCTGAGCCTTCATGATGATCTGAGATGACTCAGGGCTCCACTGGCACTTCCTTTCCTTTCTAACAATCTCATCTAGTACCTAAGAAAGAACAGCTCTGGGACCAGCAGGTGGCATGGTGATGGCCGACCATGGTTTGCCTTCTCATTTTCTCTCTCTGGTGAGCATATGCACCTTATAGCAATTTAATAATTATTCATAAAAATTAAATGAATTCTAAAACCAACCAGCCAGCCCAACTTTGATGACTCCATGACCCTAGAATGCAAGCATACACATATGGAAAAGTCAAAGAACAAGTTGATAGTTCCGAGGTGCTTAATTACTGCGTCCACCTATCCTGAATCCAGGACATATTTATTGAGAAGCAAGTAGAAGACACAGTTCTTGGTGCAAGTAAAATAACCGTAAATGAGAAAAAGTTTCACTCTCTTGGGGGGCTTTTAATCAAGTAGGAAAAAGGTCATGAACAGGCAAAGGAAGGAATAAGATATGTTCTGAAAATAATAAGGCAAATAAGATCGCCTATGTTAGGCATGCGTTTTAAGGTGAAGAATAGACATCAGCGCTGTCTGCCTGATGGCTATCAAATCTACCTTACGAAAAACCAGCGAAGTAGAGTGTTTCAGTCCTAGGGGAAAACCAACATAAGGCTTTTGAGTGAATAACGACCTTGCGTTCCTGAGGGAAAAAGTAGTTTTAAAATAGTGAGCAAAAGGAAGAGACAGAATATTTAAAGTTAGAGAAGTAGGCAAGAGCCAGAACATGAAAATATTTGTAAGCCACGTGGACTTCTCTACTCATCCTGCCACCGTCCACCAACTCTCTGCTTTCTACTCAACAAAGCCAATTCTTTATTTCTTTTATCATCATGAAAGAAATTCTGGTTCCACCCAAGGTATTTCTGAAAATTAGAAAGTATCAAATGATAAAAGTACAGAATCATTTTAAGTCTATCATCTATCTATCGGCTACCTGTGTACCGTCAGTACGAACGGTCTCAGTCACACATAACCAAGCTCAGCTGTTGCTACAATCCAGAAGGTAACCTTCACTCCTGTTGAGGCATTGTGTCTGCAGAGGGCCTCGGAGCCACCACACATGGGAGCCTGGGAGCATCCCACCCACCTTCACCTCCTGCTCACCATAAATCCTCATTATCATGTTGTCAGCCCTGGAGTTCGTTAACCTCTTCAGTGCCCAGGCTGTCAGGTAGGATCTGCTTATTAATTGCCCAGTGCCTCATTTCATTGTTGTCTAAGACTCCAAACTCTTATTTCTCATCCAAAAACCTAGGGCTACAGACCGCAGGAAAAAGAGTGGGCAGAGACCATAGCTGCCTATATTTTTTTTAGCTTTCACATCTCAGTTGGCTCTGTTACAATTTTAGTTGAGAAATTAATTAAACAATTTTTACTTCTCACCCAAAATTTTTATGGTCAACTATTAAAAACATACAAATGCCTCTCACATTGATGAGAAGGCACAAATAAGACTTTTTTTATGGGTTAGAGAAAATGAGAATATATATTAAAGTACAGCATTTTTACAAGTGATGTGGCTCTTGTTTTTGCTTTATATTTTTGCATTGTTCTTAAATTAGGCTAAGAACCACAAAAACTTGGCTTAGTAAATCTCATTCTAATCATCCTTCGGCTGCCATGGAAACTCATATGCAAGTTTACCACCATGCATTATAAAGTGATATTACTGAAATTAAGGAATTCTAGTTCCTATTTATTTGACCATGTAAACTTTCTTGGTATGTTTCTGCAAAACCAGTTTCTTTGATAATAAATGCATTTAATTTTCATTCTAACGTGCTATGTATTGCTCCCTGGTGCTATGTGTTGGCTGACAGCATCAGCTTTTGCACATCCCTAATCAAATTTTATCTAACAAAAAGCTGAACTAAGCATATTTGTTTTCCTATTTATAGCAGCATGTGCTTACATAACATATGAGATAGCAAGATTTTTTAAAAAAACCAATCCAAATCTTAAAATGCATCCATTATGTTTAGTTTAAATAAAAGCTATGTTCTCCCATTAAACAAGAATATTAAAAACAATTGGAAACAGACAGAAGCTTATTGCTTATTTTCCAACCAGTGGAATCACTGTGTTCTGCCACAATGAAACAGAACAGCAGGCAGAAATTTATTGCTTGTGGGGAAATTTCCCTTTGCCTGCCCCCCCCCCATTTGCACAATTGCCCTGGCACCAACTCCCTCTCACATGCACGGTGTCTCTGGTCGCACTAGTACAGTAATGAATTAGTACAATGCAGCCAGTAGGGGCGGGAGGACATGCCATTGTGTGGCATATAAGCAACGATTTCACCATATCAATAATTCTGACTGCCACTGGGAACCACTGTAGCTGAAACAGATGTTTCATGTTGATAAGTAGAGACTGGGAAAGGAATTTTTATCCCACTGTTCATTTTTCTCCATTTCCACTACCCATACCTGGCAGCAGCTCCTCCAGTACAGCTGTCTCTTGCAAGCCAATCTGTTCAATCCAGGCTCCTAGGTCTCATTTCATAAATCAAACTCAGCTCCGGACAAGCCCACAATCTCAGAGTACCCTTGACACTTTTCTCTGTGGAAACGCCTCTGTCACAATGAGAGACGCTGGGCCAATTGTGCTTAAATTAGTGCACTGTCACAATTCATTAAGAGAGACAGCATGGGCAGGGGATCTTTTTCTGGTATTCTACATTAACTGTTTAATAGAGAGTCAAATGTGTGGCATTTTGCACAAGGTATTCACCTGCAGAGGAAGCAGTTGAGAGAAAGCCCAGTGTTTCCATGGGGAAGCAGGTCCTTGGAATGTGAGTGGGGTCAGGTACTGCTCTTCATTTAAGTTTGCAGAGCACTCTCCAGTTCCCTTTACTGGAAATAAAACTTTACTGGCTGAGCCCCAAGTGAGAGATGCTTGTTCGAGTCTGGATTGGAACAATTCGGTAATTCTGCCAGGATCAAGGAAAATTATTGTCAAATTTTCTTGGAGGATGGAAAGTGGGGAGAAACACACACACACACACACACAAATCCCAGGTACAAACTGTGTGTTTTTTTTTTGTTTGTTTTTAAGAGTTTTTTGCTATAGGGTGCATACGTTCTCCAGAAAGACAGAGAAAGAGAGAGACAGAAAGTGAGAAATTACCCCCCCCAGGGGATGGCCACACCACAATCCCTTCTCCTCCATGCTCCTCTTGGGATCTTGGGCATGTATGCACACATGCCCGGTGTAAGTTTAAAGCACCAGGTCTGGCTCGAACTGTGGTCGACTACATGGGAGTCCAGAGACATAGCCATTCCACCAACTGCCGGTCCCACAAGCTATGTTTTAATGTAGAATTATTTAAATACAATTCTAGTGTCTTTAAATAACTTTGTACATGTCACATAGTAATAATTTAAAACAGCTACCATGGATTAAATTCCTATTATGGGTCAGGGATAGTGCCAGATTCTTAACACATGTTGCTTTATTTAATCGACAAATAACCTTTGGAGTGGGATCTGATGAGGTAGGGAGGTTCTGAGACTCATGGAGAGGTACAAAGTAAGCTTTAAGCTCAGTTCTAGTCTAGTACGTTCCACAGCCCACATGCTTGCCCATTTATTTGAACTAAATCCCTAGTGAGTATCTGTGTATGTGCGTGTGTGTGTGTTTTTTTTTTTTTTTTTTTTTTTTTTTAGACATTTTTGCCTTAGGGCACATGTGCTCACCAAAGAGAGAAAGAGAAAGAGAGACAAACAGAGACAATAAGAAAGGAAGTGAGAACTAACCCCCTGAGGGGATGGCCACGCCACCATCATTTCTCCTTCATTCTCTACCTGGGATCTTGAGCATGCACGCACATATACCTAGTATGAGTTTCAAGACACTGGCCAGGATTAGAACTGCAGCTGGCCATGTGGGAGTCCAGTGACATAACTGCTACACCATTTGCTGGTCCCCACTGCCATCATTTTTACAACATTATTCCACATCTGAGGAAAGCAATAATAAGACGTTAAGAGGGAAAGTTTAGAGAAAATAGTTCAGATAAACTGATTAAAGAAGGTGAAAGTAGCGACCAGCAGTTAGCGTAATGGCTATGTCGCTGGACTCCCACGTAGTCGACCATGGTTCGAGTGCCAGACCTGGTGGCCTAAGCTCACACCAGTCACATATGCGTGAGTGCCCAAGATCCTGAGAGGAGAATGAAGGAGAAGGGATTGCGGCGTGGCCATCCCCCCTGGGGGGTGATTTCTCACTTTCTGTCTCTCTGTCTCTCTCTGTCTCTCTTTCTCTCTCTCTCTCTGTCTGGTGAGCGCATGCGCCCTACAGCAAAAACCTCTCCAAAAAAAAAAAAGAGTGAAAAAAAAAAAAGAGTGAAAGAAGGTGAAAGTAGGTTTCTGGCCTGGAAACTGCTGGTACTTGGTGAAGGATCAGCTCCAAGTCATGTATTTATTTGGTGTAAGAAATGAACACACTTTAACTGTGTGGATAGAACTCTACATGATAAACTTTCCAAACTGGATGGTGGAGTGATTTAATCAATGCCAAACAAACAGAGGGAATGAGGCAATGGTCCACTATTTATATTTGTAGATCTCCTCCAGGCTTCAGAGGTAGGAGACTGGGAAGGAATGCTGATATGGACTATGCAGATTTTTGTCAGCCTGGTCTGCTTGGTTCTAGTCAATAGGCAAGAAATGAGGTTGATGATGTCAATGTCCTCTTAACTTTCAGAGTCCAGGATGAAATCCAAAATGTTAACAATGAGCAGAATTTCAATTGCTTATAAATATTTTTCATCCCAATTGAAATCATCTTTACTTAAATACCAGTCAATATTTAATATTTTGGTCAACAAGTGATCACACAAAAAGAAGAAGATGATTTTATGAAGCCAAGTAGCTATCCAGCCATTGCCCAGCTTATCACTAGACCAGCAGCCGAAGATGTTCACCAAGCCCCAGGGAAGATTAAACACTTCACCACAGTATTATCATCTACAATGACACCAGTTAGCCATGGTAATTAGCATGTACATAAGCACCATGAAGAAACCAGGCCAGACTGAACAGACTGTGGTCAAGAGTCCTAGTTTGAAGTGGCTTTTCTCCATGTTTTGTTCTGCTCCATGTGTGGCATTTGTACAAGGGCAATATGGGCACACCATGGAGTGAACAATGTCCCAGAGGGTGCTCCCCGTCTTCCAGACAAGCAATGGCTGAGGGCTTGGAAAACCACAGGCCACAGACTTCGAAGATCTAGTTCAATTCTGCCTTGGCCAATGCCCTGACTACAATTTCTAGGTTTGTGACTCAACTTCTTGGTTTTTTCATGTGTCAAATGAGAGTGATAAGACTGGCCTTGCAGGGTTATTGGGAGGACAGAGTGCCCATATAGGGCCCCTTGAAAACACCTTTTAGTTATTTTCTATAGAGTTTTCATAGATCTTACCCTCTGTCTTGAGTAGAATTGCCACATGACTTTCAAGTGTTATTTGTTTATATTATGTTTCTATATACATATCTCACATATAATAAGTGTCTCCAGAATGAACAAAGAGATTATTGGTTTCTATTGTCTCTGATGATGTAGACGCTAGACAATGCATTTGTTCATGCTGGCATTATTTGTTCGTATTGTAAATTAGCAAATGAGGAAACATTAAAAGATGCTTTTGGCTACTACTACTATCCATACTATTACAACTGCTGCTACTACTACAAGTAGTAGTACCTGGAGCACATGCTACATACCAGGTTGGTCTAAGTGCTTTAGGTATGTAGCTCTCAATGTTCACACCGACCCTGTAAGGTAAGAAACATGATTATATCCATTTTTTCCAAATGGGGAAACTGAGACACAGAGCTGTTGAACCTGCAATGACTAACCAATGAGGAACATGTGTACAAATCAGGGTCTGTTTTAGGTTTGATTATCTGGGTTTGTAACCATTTTTTCTAGAAATGTATTTTTAGTACAATAATTTTTTAAAATATGGTTTCAAATGCTTAATTACTGAAAAAGTTTAATGAGCTTTTTACTCAGTGTCAGTGTTCTCTTTTACATAATGGTCTGTCCCACAAAGATTTATGTTTTGGAACTTGGTCTTGATGGACAGTGATTAAATGCCCCCTAGAAATTCATGTTAGAACGTGACTGTATTGATTGTACTGTAAAGACAGTAAGTAAAACTACATTCCTCCATGGTGTCCCCAGGTGGGCCTTGGATTATGATGATGCCATTAGCAGAGGGAACGAGAACAGAGCAGGAGAGAGAGGGCCAGGTGGGGACGTAACACACTCTGTCCTGACAGTCCTGCCTTCTGCCATTTTATGATGCTGTTCGATTTCCCAGCCACCAGAAGTCATTACACCTCTACTTTTCTGAATCATTCAGTCTTAGGTAGCAATACTATCATAGACAAAAAGCTAGATATTGAGGATATATGTTAGAAAAGATACTAAATTTTTATCCTGTTTCCTGGTCAGCAAAAACACTAGCGTGTAGAATTTTACTAGCATATGATTACTCTAAACGATATGACAGGAACTAGTAGAAGTTGGAGAATGGAAGCAATTATTAGAAAAGAAAGATGGTTTGGGGCTAGTAGGTGGTGTGGTGGTGAAGGTGCTGGGCTCCTCCATGGCTGACTGCAGTTTGAATCCCAGACTTGGCAGTTACTTTCTCACTTTCCCTTTCTTTCTCTGGTGAGCACGTGTGCCCTATAACAAATTCAAAATAACAACAACAAATACAATTGAATAAATAAATAATTTTTAAATATTTTTAAAAGAGAAAGATGGTTTTATTCATTTAGGGTGAGTCACTGACTTCTATAGGTTATTTCTCTGCATAAAGTATAAGCAAGGACATGTCTTTTAATTTGCATTTGTTTCAGGCACAGTTAGTTCTGTTTTTATTTGAGATATTTGCTAACAGTAGTTTTTGATATTCCTCCAGACATTTCATTAATTTGATATTGGACATTAATTATCCCCAAATATCTGATTTTGAGGGGTGTTGAGAGCTAGTTTATTTGGTATATATAGAAAGTCACTATCATACTTTTTTTCCAGGACAGAATTAAGAACTATGTGTATATGTGTACTTGCATACATGTGTATGTCTTTGAGATAGGCCTACTATCTATGGATACTGGGTAGGTGGAAATATACAACAGAATTAATATTACAATATGTTTCTAGATATTTTGATTGCAGTTATCCTTTATAATTAAGATAAGCTGTTAAAATATGAGACTGTTTTTTTTTTTTGAGTCAGTAAAATCTCTCGAGAATATCTTACTTATCTACCACTATAACAGTCACTATGAATTGAGGAAACATAAAATATAATTATTAAACATTTATGTGCCAATGAATATGCTAATATTTTAATGCTATTTTAAGTAAGTCTTCTTGAACTTAATGAATTAACTTGCTGGGATAAAAAGACAGATGTTTTGAGTAATCATAAGACAGATTTCTTAACCATTACATTAAACACTACAAAAATCCATAAACCATAATTTAACTGTCTTTTTTAAGTTTAAGAATTACGTTAGCTCTTTCTTCAAGTTCAGTGAGATATTATTTCAATAATATATTTTAAAATATAGAAAACAAAAGACATGGATAAAATTAGTGTTTTCTGCCTGGCAAAATATTTTTCAGAAGTAATTGGATTATAATCCTCATCCCTGCTAGAAAATACAAGAATATTTTATATACTTAGAATTTCGTTGGTAGCCTCCTACCATTATAATCTATCTGCAAAGAGAATTATGAAAGGTTTTTTTTCAATGTTGCAAATGAACAAAAACAGAGGATCCATGTTCTATTCACAAATTAGTCACAATATTTTCAAAATAAAATCTACTGTATGTGTCATGTATATGAGACTGTTTTTTTTTTTTTTGGAGAGGTTTTCGCTATAGGGTGCATGCGCTCGCCAGACAGACAGAGAGAGACAGAGAGACAGAAAGCGAGAAATCCCCCCCCAGGGGGGATGGTCACGCCGCAATCCCTTTTTCTCCATTCTCCTCTCGGAATCTTGGGCATGCACGCACACGCGCCCGGCATGAGATTTAAGCCACCGGGTCCGGGACGCGAACCCTGGTTGACTACGTGGGAGTCCAGTGACATAGCCATTACGCTAACTGCTGGTCCCCTGTAGTAACTCTTTTCCAAGAAGGGGCAGACTGCACGACTTTGAAGCTTGGTATAAGATGGTCTCCGATGGAACTTCCCAACTGTGCCTGGTAGCGTATGTAGCCATAGACAGTAAGGGAAACTAATGAGACCTTTCTTGACTATTCTGATAAAACCTTATTTATAAAATGGGCTTTGGGCCTGACTTGGCATCCAGGCACTATTTTGCCCACCACTGCCAGGCCAGTACCCCCAAATCCATGTGGGTGCCGGCCATCACTGCACAGAAACTCTGCTGCTTGGGTCTCAGGATGCATTATTTCCGAGGACAGAACAGATGGAGAAAATGTGCTATTGAGATGTCCTCTTACTTGGGCGACTCTTACAGAATAATAAACCTTATCATCATCACCTTCTTGACACAAATGGGCAATTTTCAAAGGCCATCAATCAGTGTGACCTTTTGTGCATTTGCAAACTCCTGTGCACATGGCAACATCCTATTTAGCCCGGAAAGGAGAACGTTTAACAACTCATTCCTGTATAAGCAAATTGAGCAACTCCAAGTCAATGACACCTGAGTAATTGGGACAGGGTTACTGTGTCTTCATAACTGATCCATGATAAATTCAACAGGGATACTCATATAAATAGCAGACCCCTTGCGCTACAGAGGTTAAAGGTGAGAGCTCTGACTGAAAATTTGATTTCATCATGGAATTTTTTCCCAGTCATTTAATAATTCAAAGGCATACATAAATAATGCCTTATTCATTCATTCATTCATTCATTCAAATAGGGAGCATGCTACTTGCCAGAGAGAGACAGAGAGGGAAACTGAGAAATCACCCCTTTGTGGGGGTGGTCATGTCATAATCCTTTGTCCTCCACTCTCCTCTTGGGGGACACTGGACATACACACACACACACACACACACACACACAAGGCATGTTCTTCCAACTGCCAAGTCTGAGACTTGAGCTACAGTGGGATCCACTTGCTTTAACTACCACGCCACCAGATGGCCCTATAGTGCCATTTTTAAAAGTGCTTTGGAGATAGATGTCTTTCATATCCAGCGTAGGTTAAGCTTTTTCAAAACTAATTTCATTGTTTTGATTAGAAAAATTAACTTCCTCATTTTATAAATAAAAATGAAGCAAGAAATTCTAGTAAGATCATAATTTTTTTCTAATTAAAATTGGCAAAAATAATCAAATTTCTATGTCAATAATATCAAGTGGTAAGATTATGGGGAAACAGACATCCCTTATGCTGGTGGTGAAAACTGGAGTGCCGTAACTACTTTGAAGGCAATTAGGCAGTTATATTAAAATAGCCAACATTTCTATAACCTAGCAATTCCACTTGTAGCTATCGACCTATGGGGCCACTCACTCGTGGGCAGTCATGCTCATAACTGTATTTTCTAAAACAAAGGAACATTGCAAAAAGTAGAACAGCCATCAATAGTAAATGGTTAGGACCAGCAGTTGGTATAATGGCTATGTTGCTGGAATCCCATGTAGTTGACCACGGTTCGAGTCCCAGACCCAGTGGTTTAAACTCATGCTAGGCGCATGTGCATGCGTGCCCAAGATCCTGAGAGGAGAATGGAGAAGGGATTGTGGCGTGGCCATCCCCCCTTGGGGGTGATTTCTTGTTTTCTGTCTTTCTCTGTCTTTCTGGTGAGCACACACACCCCCTATAGCAAAAACCTCTCAAAAAAAAATCCTAAAAAAGAAAAATAGTTAAGTATGATGGGTAAATAAAGTATGATTCACTCATATAATGCTATAACCAGTTAAAAGTAATGAAATCTAATTATGTATCAATTTGACATAAACAAAAAACATTATTTCATTAAAAAGTGTCAAAGAATGATAAAATTTATAAAATGATTATCTGTAAAGAAATGAGGAAGAAGTTTGATTTTATTTTTTTATTTTTATTATTTTTAGAGAGTGTTTTGCTATATGGTGTGTGCACTCATGAGAAATAGAAGGCGAGAAATCACTCCCCTCCAGGGAATATAGCCACACCGCAATCCCTTCTCCATCTACCTCTCAGGATTTGGAACACACACACACACACACACACATGCCTAGGGTGAGTTTCAAACCTCTGGATCTGGGAACTCACCCTGTGGTCAGTCACATGGGAGTTAGGTGATATAACCATTATCTGCTATTCCCAGAGGCTTGGGTTTTAAATGTAGGATCTTCAGAGTACATTATAACAATATTCTAATTCTTAAAGAATAATAAACTCAATTTATTTTCTTTTTCTTTCTTTTTGGTATAATTAAATTTTTCTTTTTTTTTGGAGAAGTTTTCGCTATAGGGCGCATTCGCTCGCCAGACAGTTACGCTAACTGCTGGTCCCCTGTAGTAACTCTTTTCCAAGAAGGGGCAGACTGCACGACTTTGAAGCTTGGTATAAGATGGTCTCCGATGGAACTTCCCAACTGTGCCTGGTAGCGTATGTAGCCATAGACAGTAAGGGAAACTAATGAGACCTTTCTTGACTATTCTGATAAAACCTTATTTATAAAATGGGCTTTGGGCCTGACTTGGCATCCAGGCACTATTTTGCCCACCACTGCCAGGCCAGTACCCCCAAATCCATGTGGGTGCCGGCCATCACTGCACAGAAACTCTGCTGCTTGGGTCTCAGGATGCATTATTTCCGAGGACAGAACAGATGGAGAAAATGTGCTATTGAGATGTCCTCTTACTTGGGCGACTCTTACAGAATAATAAACCTTATCATCATCACCTTCTTGACACAAATGGGCAATTTTCAAAGGCCATCAATCAGTGTGACCTTTTGTGCATTTGCAAACTCCTGTGCACATGGCAACATCCTATTTAGCCCGGAAAGGAGAACGTTTAACAACTCATTCCTGTATAAGCAAATTGAGCAACTCCAAGTCAATGACACCTGAGTAATTGGGACAGGGTTACTGTGTCTTCATAACTGATCCATGATAAATTCAACAGGGATACTCATATAAATAGCAGACCCCTTGCGCTACAGAGGTTAAAGGTGAGAGCTCTGACTGAAAATTTGATTTCATCATGGAATTTTTTCCCAGTCATTTAATAATTCAAAGGCATACATAAATAATGCCTTATTCATTCATTCATTCATTCATTCAAATAGGGAGCATGCTACTTGCCAGAGAGAGACAGAGAGGGAAACTGAGAAATCACCCCTTTGTGGGGGTGGTCATGTCATAATCCTTTGTCCTCCACTCTCCTCTTGGGGGACACTGGACATACACACACACACACACACACACACACACAAGGCATGTTCTTCCAACTGCCAAGTCTGAGACTTGAGCTACAGTGGGATCCACTTGCTTTAACTACCACGCCACCAGATGGCCCTATAGTGCCATTTTTAAAAGTGCTTTGGAGATAGATGTCTTTCATATCCAGCGTAGGTTAAGCTTTTTCAAAACTAATTTCATTGTTTTGATTAGAAAAATTAACTTCCTCATTTTATAAATAAAAATGAAGCAAGAAATTCTAGTAAGATCATAATTTTTTTCTAATTAAAATTGGCAAAAATAATCAAATTTCTATGTCAATAATATCAAGTGGTAAGATTATGGGGAAACAGACATCCCTTATGCTGGTGGTGAAAACTGGAGTGCCGTAACTACTTTGAAGGCAATTAGGCAGTTATATTAAAATAGCCAACATTTCTATAACCTAGCAATTCCACTTGTAGCTATCGACCTATGGGGCCACTCACTCGTGGGCAGTCATGCTCATAACTGTATTTTCTAAAACAAAGGAACATTGCAAAAAGTAGAACAGCCATCAATAGTAAATGGTTAGGACCAGCAGTTGGTATAATGGCTATGTTGCTGGAATCCCATGTAGTTGACCACGGTTCGAGTCCCAGACCCAGTGGTTTAAACTCATGCTAGGCGCATGTGCATGCGTGCCCAAGATCCTGAGAGGAGAATGGAGAAGGGATTGTGGCGTGGCCATCCCCCCTTGGGGGTGATTTCTTGTTTTCTGTCTTTCTCTGTCTTTCTGGTGAGCACACACACCCCCTATAGCAAAAACCTCTCAAAAAAAAATCCTAAAAAAGAAAAATAGTTAAGTATGATGGGTAAATAAAGTATGATTCACTCATATAATGCTATAACCAGTTAAAAGTAATGAAATCTAATTATGTATCAATTTGACATAAACAAAAAACATTATTTCATTAAAAAGTGTCAAAGAATGATAAAATTTATAAAATGATTATCTGTAAAGAAATGAGGAAGAAGTTTGATTTTATTTTTTTATTTTTATTATTTTTAGAGAGTGTTTTGCTATATGGTGTGTGCACTCATGAGAAATAGAAGGCGAGAAATCACTCCCCTCCAGGGAATATAGCCACACCGCAATCCCTTCTCCATCTACCTCTCAGGATTTGGAACACACACACACACACACACACA
>NW_006203711.1:70242-86867 GCF_000334495.1 Tupaia belangeri chinensis | reverse complement strand
CGCCCGGCGTGAGTTTTAAGCCACCCGGTCCAGGACGCGAACCGCTGTCAACTACGTGGGAGTCCAGTGACATAGCCATTATGCTAACTGCTGGTCCCCGGTATAATTAAATTTTTAAAGTTAAAAACCTGAGGCCTAGAAAGTTTAAGAGATTTACCCAAAGATGCACACGGGTAAGTGTCAGAGAAGGCTACACATTCCTGCAGACTCGGCAAGGGATGCTTCAGCTGTGATGGTTCTCTGAAGCTGCAACACACTTCCAAGAGAAAAATATACAAACGTGGCTCCACTTCCTTACCCATCGCCAAAGAAAAGAGAAGCACAGAAACTCATTTCCAAAAAGGGAAAAATGAAATTATTATGAAATAGAAAACAGTGGGGGGGGCAAATCCTGTTCATTAGAGAAAGGTTTCTGAAGCACTTCACCAACAGAACATATGAAAGATAGAGATCATTCTCTTCCCTCTCATCTCTAACCAGGAAGAAAGGTGAAGACCATACCACAGAACTACATATCAGTAACAGAAACTTGTCTGCAGATGAAACAGAGAACAAAATTACTTTGCAATTCATATTCCTCATTAGAATATGATAAAAGGGAATTTCTGGGATTTGGTTGATAGAAAAGTGGAAAAATAACTGACAAACACAAATTACATTTAATAAGCACATGCTGATAAAGTATTCAAGGTATTTGATGAGACACTTCCTAAAACATCCACCAGTAGACTTATATAGCAATTTAACTCGAAAAATGAAGAGTTGAGGGAATCCAAAAGATAGAAAATTATTTTTTGCGTTGGCTGATGTAGAGGCAGGTCAATGGCTAATGCTAAATTTTCTCAGAATACTATTTTGTTCTCCCCCAAAACTTGTATTAACATTACTTTTTAGTATATGTTTAATATTATGGCAGAAGTTGCCTTTAGCTGGACTTGGAAAAAGTTAATATTCAGGTAAATGTTAACATTATACCTAGGAAACTCAAAGGGCAATTAACTCTCGAAAAAGGGTAGAGGTCCTGGAAAGATTATGCGAATGAGCATGTAAACATTCTCCAAGTATCCAACCATCATTTCCATCAACAGTGGGTGGGAAATGAATGTTCTGGGGCACTAGCTTGCTGGGAAGTTGGGGAGTGGGTTGGCAAATAGAAGTTTTTTTTTTGTTTGTTTGTTTGGGTTTTTTTTTTTTTTTTGAGAAGTTTTTGCTATAGGGTGCGTGCACTCGCCAGACAGACAGAGAGAGACATAGAGACAGAAAGCAAGAAATCACCCTCCAGGGGGGATGGCACGCCACAATCCCTTCTCCTCCATTCTCCTCTCGGGATCTTGGGCACGCACACACACACGCCTGGCGTGAGTTCTAAGCCACTGGGTCCGGGACACGAACCGCCGTCGACTACGTGGGAATCCTGTGACATAGCCATTACGCTAACTGCTGGTTCCCAAGCAAATAGAAGTTTAAGGCATCCACGTGTTGGTTAGGAGAAGCTAGCTGGAATTCTCTGTGATCAGGGCCAAATACAAATGATCAATTGGATACAACCAAACAATGCTGCCTTTCTAATTTACCGCTGACTGTTGGACTTATCTGAGCTCCTGACTTAATATCTAAGCACACTATACTGCAGATGTTCAGAAAGATTGGAAGGAAACAAAGGAAGGAAAAAGAATGAAAAGGAAAAAAGAAAAAGAGATCCCAGTGCAGAGTAGGATAAGAAAAGATAGAGGAGAGAGGAGGGCGATAGAACACTTCAGAAAACAATTGAAAAGAAAGATACAACGTAGTCCCTGACTAATATTACATAGTGCCTTTTTATGGTCAGGGCATTGGATAGTTCTATTATATTGGGAGGAAAATATTCTTTTGTTTCATTTCCCAGTAATTACAGACTTTACACAGTATGTCTCATTTGGACAGAAGTAATGAGTATGTGCTCAGGATCCCCATACCCTGCGCCTGTATTCATAGCTCACGTGACACTTTGTTTTGAAGCCCGGATGATGCTTCACTTCCCCTTCCAAGGCAGGGATCCAGGAAGCCATTTCCACGTGCTGGAGTTGGCACAGTAGAGGAATTACGATTTGCCATCTCTCCATTAGGATCATTGCCCTAGTTCTACATTTCACTTAGCATTGAAGCTTTTATCTGAGCAAACTCATTGTATTATAGAAATTCTATTCAATAACAAAAAACCATTTATTTTCATTAAATTGTTATAAGTAGAATGATCTTAATACATTATTTAAGAGACATGAAAATATGACCGTGTTATCTATAGTTATCTCATTAAAACAGGATCTGGTTAGAACATATAAAGGGCTGGGTAGACAATTTTTTTAAAAATAAAATCTATTTACTGCAAATAAGTTATGTCTGAAAACATCAGACTGTGGTAATTGGGGAAAGGTTAGATCTACCATGTAAAACAGGACATTTTTCCAGCTTTAAAAGATGGTCAAAGATATAAATTAAATTACATAATGCCTTTGTATCATAACTGGATTTGAACTGACAATAATGCATTTTGGATAAATTATTCTATTTAAATGTGGTCTTGGTAATGACTTAGTATTTTCTACTTAAATATATAAGTAGCTTAAAACGTTTCATGACTCTTAGTGTAGGGAATATCCATGAATTTTTTTGCCATCAAATTATTTATGGCTTAGTTTAAGAGAAAGAGGAGAAGCAAGGGGATGAAGAGAGATAATGTTATTAATAATAATATTTCTATATAATAAGAAGTTACTACATGTCCATTTATTATGTTCTATTTACGACGCATGACTCATTCATACAAGGATTCTAGAGACAGGTATTATTGTTCCATATTTTAGAGGAAGAAACCTGCCTAGAAAAGTTAAGTCTCCTAATTTCAAAATAAGAAGAGACAGACTTCAATTTGAGGCATTTTTACCATTAGGTTTGGTGCCCTTCTCAGTAATGGAATCATAGAATCACAGCTCAGAAAGCAACCTTAGACATTTTTGTTTCTTAGTCACAAAAGTAGGCTACTTTGTACAGTATCTCTACAAAGCCAATGAGCCCTTTTCCAAGTCTTCTGACTCACAGCAGACAGGAGTCATGATTTTAGAGCTGCTAATCACATGTGCAAAAAGTTATCAGTCTATAGAATTCATTCAAATATAACTTAGGTCCTACCCTCTCCATAAAAGCTAATTTGATCACCTCTGCCTCTTTTGAAAAACTCAGTGCTGACCCTCTCAAGTGGTACATATGCAAGACCTCGACTGGTTGCTTTCTTCATTAGTAAGGCCTGACTGAGTACGTTTTACAGAGAAACTATTGACATGTTTGTTCAAGCTTCATTTGATCTGTTGCTTACATCAACAAATACAAAATTATTTTCATTCTGTAAGATAATTGTTTAGGTATGAATATTTGCGAGGTACCTACTGTGCACTTGGTTTTGAACATGGAGAGGTAAGAGGGACCAACAAAAGATACTCCACAGGGAAAAAAAAAATATATATATATATAAGGCACAAAGAGAAACTATTTGAGAATTCATGTTGGGAAAAGTACCTAGTTCATTCTGGTTAGATAGTAGATTTCCTGAAGAAACTACACTTGGGAAGATATACTGAAGACAGATTTGACAGCCTGGATTATCAAGCGGTTAGTAGTAGAGTATATTTCAGATGGAGAAATCTCATACAACATATTGTATTAATAAATAATGGTAATAATAAGTAATATTATATACTCACACATTATACTGCATTAAGAAATAAGGATTACAATAAGTAACGAACAATAATTGGTAAGGAGAATTTTGGACACGCTGTTAAAAAGATGTATCTTTAAACTGAGAACTTCAGTGTAGGGAGGTGCTGAATACATAGCATTCTCCAAACTTCTTTGATTATGTATTATCCTTTTTGTCACATGAAACAACTGACAAAGTGCCTATTAGTAAGACACTCTGCTTAAGGGAGAACAGTTTCAGAAAACGGGCCATTCATTAAATACAATGGTTTTGTTCCCCCCAAAATTCAATGTTGAGATTTGGTTATAAAGGTAGTAAGAGGAAATTTATACCTCCATGGTGTGAAAAGATGGGGCCTTTGGGAGTGAATAAGAGATTAGGTTTAGATTAAGTGATCATGCCCCTGTGATTGAGTTCTGTGGGTTTATAAGAAGAGAGAATGAGACCAGGAAATACACATGAATACAGACCCACATTCTCTGGTCCCCTGCGATGTTGGGATGAAACCAGAATACCTCCACCAAAGGTAGTCCCTGGATTTGAGACCTCCAAATCGTGAACTGAATAAACCTCTGTCTTTATAATCACCCAGTCTTAGCTATTTCTGGTAATAACACAATAGCAGGTTAAGATATTAGGTAATACACACAAAGAAAATTCACCTAGAATGAAATGGCCACCAGGGTGGCATCTATCTTACTAGATAACTTCTGTCTAGCCAAGTGGTTCCACTGCTAGTTTGCTAATGTGTGTTTAATAAATTACATGGATCATGTTGCATATTCATGCAGTCTTCATATTAACCTAGATCTGAAATCTCTAATTTCCTATCTTTTTTTTCCCATAAGGTAAAAGAAATGCAGAGAACTAGAAATGGCCATATAATATAATCTTCGTATGTGAACAGATATGGTCAATAATAACATATTACGTTTTCATGTACTTATGTATCTCAGCAATTTTTAAAAAAAATTTCGTCATAAGGGAACTTGTGCTTGCCGGAGAGAGACAGAGTGGGAAAATAAGAAATCGACACAATCCGTTCTCCTCCACTCTCCTCTTAGAATTTAGGCACACACAAACCATGCCTGGCATGATTTCCAAGCTACCGGTCGGCCATGTAGGAGTCTAGTGCCTTATCCACCATGTCACCTGCTGTCCCCATCTCAGTTTCTTTTTAATACGGACTCATGAATTCAACGTTCTGGTCAATACTTCTAGGGTTTCATGGTACTAAATTCGGGTAACATTCAGGAGTAAGTTATTGTACATTTTTTAATCTTTTAAATTAATGTTTTTAATAACTGTATGAAATTTCAGAAGTTCAACAATTGAACTGAAATTTATTTTTTGAGACCACCTTTGTCATATAAAATAATTACTTCTTTGAAAAACAATATGGCTTGGGTAGTTTGAGAATAAAACTTTATGAAAAAAGTATATCCTTTAATTTTAAATTTTTTAAATTAAACCAATTATCGTATGCATTAATATAATTTCAAATGTTTTATTTAATAACAATTGTTATTAAGATATTTTAGAATATCTGAAAGGTGAGATGGCCATCATATTAATCAAAGGTCATGTTCGTACTTAATTTTTTGTGCGTGTATGTGAAGGGAGAAAAGGATTTCAAGGAAAATTATTCAAAGGTGTGTCATCAGGTCAATACTTTTCTAGATACATCAACTTTAAAAAAAAAAAACAAATTTTTGGGCCCAGCTGTAGTGGCGTGCACTGCTAAGGCACTGTGCTCTGTACTCCGGGACCACACAGAGGGCCCAGGCCAATTCTTAGGTCAACAAGGTGGCATGAACCTGCAATCCCAGTGACTCAAGGAGGCTGAGGCAGGAACTCAAGGCTGATGTGGACAGTGTAGCCAGATCTGGTCTAAAAAAATTTAATAACGACTGGGTGTGTCAGTATACCTTTGGTCACAGCTGTGAGGATAAGGCCAATCACAACATGTCAAGACCCTGTCTTTTTGTTTTTTAGGTGTTTGCTATATAGGGTATGAGCTCTTACCAGGGAGGAAGATGAAGAAAAAGACAGAGAAAGGGACAGTGAAAAGCAGCCCACAGTGGAGATGGCCACACTGCAATCCCTTTTCCTCCAGTATCCTCTCAGGATTTTGGGTGTATGCACATATGGCACTCTGTGTGATTTTCAAGCCACTGGGTCCAGGTTTTGAACCACTGTTGGCCATGTGGTAGTCCAGCACCTTAATTATATGCCACATGCTGGCTCCGAGACCCTATCACAACAAATAAACAAAAGCAAACCAAATGTTTCACTTATCTCTGGACGGTTTGAAGATCTAGATCATAATGTAATTTTTGCAAATTTATCAATTTAAAGAAGTTTTTTTCCTAAAAAGAGATATCATAATATGTGTTATGATATTTTATAACAAAATGTTTTCTAAACTATTATTTTTTGAGTTATGGTAATATTTAATATATTTTCACTGAAGGAGAGAAAGACTAATGTGAAAATAAAATATACAAATAATATATTTGCTAGAAAGATATCCATAGAGTGCTCTATGTTTGGGTATTAAGTATGTTCAGGCTTTAACTCAAGAAAAAAATAAATATGACAAAATACATTCCTGAAATTACTTCAACTTAGCTTACAATTAGAAGCTCAAGAAATTTAAAAACATCAATCAAAAAGCATAAAAGGAGAACAAATCCTCGAAAGAGTAATAGCATAACCAGAAAGAATCCAAATATTAGTTTGAATTTTGACCTGCCTTCGTTACCCTTCTTAAGACTGAGTTCTGAAATTAATTTTCAAGACTCATTTGGTTGTTTTCCTTATAATATCGCAAAACATAATACACTGCATGGAGTCTTTACAAATGTTGGTATCAGTAATTATGCTGAAGACAGAACTCAACGGTTTCTAGGTCAGAGCCACGATATTTAATATGTATTAAAATTGACTTGAAACCAACCAATGCCTTATAAATTCATGTCAGGGCAAAGTTTCTGGTTTACCTGCTGTTACTAACTTTTTTAAAGTAGAAAAATATAGAAATGCATATGTCAGGCCAGCTTGTGGTGTGGTGATAAAGGTGGCTGGATTTCACATGGCCTACTTCGGTGTTCGGGTAACGGACCAGAGCCTTGAAAAACACATGCGTGCTTGCCCAAAATCCTCACAGGAAGGAGAAATGGAGGAGAAGGGATTAAGGTGTGGCTATCCCTCAAGGGATGTGCTTTACTAATTTTTTTCCTCTCTGTGATCACATGTACCCTATGGCAAATTAAAAAGAAAGAAAGTGGGGCCAGCAGATGGTGTAATGGTTAGGTAGCTGAACTCACACATGGGTCGACCATGGTTCATGTCCTGGGCCCAGTGGCTTGAAAATCATGCTGGGTATGTGTGCATGCCTAAGATCCCAGGAGAACAGAGAAGGGGATTGCGATGGGACATCCACTCTGGGGGGGGTGATTGCTCATGTTCCCACACCTGAGAGCACACATGCCCTAAGGCAAAAAACTCTTAAAAAAAGAAAAGACAGAAAGAAATGCGGGTACATATTAGCCAACATTTACTCAGTATTTATTACTAAAACCCAGTTAATACTTTGGAAAGTGAAACAATTATGTATTATTTTCTCTTGGTAGGTCATAAGAAAACAGATATGTAATAATCTAAGTGTCATATTTTAAAACGCTTTGAGAAATTCTCGGATTTCCCTCAAAACATTAAGGCATTAATTTGTATTTAATGACAATCTAACATGAGATTCAATCTTTGTCCAAAGGTTCATAATATGCAAGTCTAAATTTCTGGAGTGGGGAGGGGGTTTGTCAAGGGTCATATTCCATCCAACTGCCTTGACATTTTGCTGAATATAAAGTTTGACTTTTTCCCCTCCTTTCCAGATGTTTCAAAAGTGCAAAGGAAATGAGGAGAAAAGGTAGCATTTAAAAGTTAACCGAAATAGAAAGGAAAAAATGTTTTTCACTTATGAAAAGCAGCACCAATAATTATTCAATGAATTTGGAAATCAACTCCAGCAGAGAAGTATATGAGATTCCCGCTGATATTGGTCATCTGAGAAATAATGATTTATTGCTGTTTGGTATATGCTTACTTATGTGAATACAATTTTCCACTGTGGAATCAAAATAAAATAAGTGTTCCAACTGCTTGCCAGGTTTCTTCAAAGAGACGAAGAGAAACAAATTGGCCACTAATGAGTGCGTTTAGCAAAGCTGATTCACTCCGTGACTGCGAAGTGTACAACAAGCAGTAGAAAAATATGCAGTGGGGTTACCTTAACCAGTTTTTATTTTTCAAGTACTGAGAAGAAATGATAAAGGCTATATCTATGGAAATGGTAATTTAGAATGACATTAGAAACCATTGCTTTTCAATCTTTTGCTGCTTCATGCTGAAAAACTCAAATGCTGGTAATTCATATTTAAATACAACGAGTTCAAGTCGAGGATGAGCTGTTTTATGGGCATAAGCCTCTCACTGTGCCTTCCCAAATTGGGAATCTCATAAAAATCTATGGTGGCAAGTGAGTAATTGAACAGTGGTAAGAGTTTATTTCCAAGGGAGGCTTTATTGCATTAAAATTTAACTTCTATCTATTTTCTCTTATCTGGGCCATTATTTTCCTCAATTGTAGACATACACTTAAAATTCCAGTTTACAAAAAGTATTGAAATTTCCTTCTATATAATAAAAAAATTTCCAGGGTCATAATGTAAAAGTAAAGTGGTAATGACTCTTGCTGTAAATACATCAATGACTAAAATTCTTATTTTATTCTTGTCATGTAGTAGAGAAAATATCTTTGGATATTTTGTGTGAACAGAGAATGTCCTTTTAGAAACAGTAGGTGGTAGGAGAAATGAGTTTATTTTGTCTTTTCTAAGTTATGATAAATATGCACATGGATATATGAATTGATGAATGTGGCTGTTATAGGGATAGAAGTGTATAGGTGAGTACACAAACATATTTCAAAAACATGTCATCTATTTTGTAAAAAAAAAAAATAGCTAAGCAAGAAGGGAAGGAAGACAGGATAAAGTAATACGAAACATCTAAACAACTATCTTTAATTTCCTTCCTTTAAAACTTTTCTCTGAATTTTGGGTTTGTTAAGATGCAGTCAATTTTTTTTCCAATTTTCTTCACTTTCTATCAAGTATTTAATGTTTTTCCTAATACTTGGAACACACGTTCTCCTGGGTTTAACAGTTACAGAAATTTTCTTGCCTTCTTTGCCATCAAGTTAAATAAGGAACCAACCTTAACTGCTTCATATTTCTGAAAATATCCTTTTTCTCAGGCTGATATTAACCAAGCAATGAAATAAGCTATATCATTTTTCTCCATATGTAATGGTTCAGATAAAAAGAAATTAGTAATTGTCTTAATGACCTGCAATCTAAATGTTATGCCCTCACTATGAAAGTTTCATAGTAATATTATGGCTAGGCTAACAATAAAGATTTGTAGTTCATTTGTCTTATATTTAAAGGTGAAACTCCTTTTGTTTTTAATGTAAGTCTTTAGATGTAGGACTCATCAAACTAAACAGAAGACAAAATATACTTCCTAATTATTTAGGTAATCTTTCTCCATCAGCCATTCAAGTAGATATTTTGAACCATTAAAATCCTTGACGTTTTCAGGTTTCATGAAATGACTTGTACAGACACATGGAAAAGATCAGACTGCAGTCGATGACTGACTGCTATTTGCAAACACGTAAACTGGGAAACTAGAGACCGAATTATCTGCTAGGTGGTGCTCGGCTCTGACATTAGTAGACAAAATGAATGAATTTGGATGGAAATGGTTTTATTAGAAGAAACTTTTTGAGAGCTGTCACATTAGAGTTTAGTGGATGTGTTATTAATGGGAAGAGTGTCCATTTTAAAAGCCCCTAAAGCCCTAAACTATTTGGGGATGCTGTTTGTTTGTTTTGATTTTTGCTGCTTGGGCAGCCCCATGGGGCCACTTAATAGGCTGCGCCACCTTCCACTCTCCCTGGTTATTCTAGTTGTGATGGCACTTCCAGCGGAGAATAGCTAAAATTAACAGACAGTACACCAGACCCCCTGCCTTCTCCAGAGGCTCAACTGCCAGGAATCTCAGAGAAAATTGTCAAAAATTTCAGATATTAAGAGAGAGGAGGAGAACACAAAATAAACTAATGAATGGCCTGGGCTAGGGAAGTAAGGGGACATTCGAGGCAGACCTAAATGAACACTTTCATCTGCTGAATGCAGTTATGTTGATGATTCTGCTTCCTCTTTACCATATGAGTTATAGGGATCATATTGTCTCCCATCTTCAGGTAACAAAATTGTGGTTTAGGGAGACAGGGTTCATCTTGGTAGATTATTTTATACATTAAACCATGTCATTCCTTTCCAAGAAAAATAAAACCGCTTCAATGGTATCTCTTTAACTTAAAATAACATGAAGTCTCCTCGTACATTATGGCCCCAGGTGATCTTGCTCCACCCCCTCATCTGCTTCATCTCTTACAGCCTCTATAGCTCAGCCACAGAAGGTGCTATGAAGTTTCCACTTCCCTTCACCAACACTCTGCATTCATTCTTCTTAGGACATTTGGGCATATTATTTTTGCTCAGGTTTCCACATGCCTATCTGCTTTTTATGTTAAATATAAGCACAAATGATGTATCTTCAGAGAGATTTCCCAGACCTTTCTGTAGAAGCCCTCTACTGCTCTACTCTGGGAATCTAATCCTCACTTGGGATTTGGTCTTGCTCTTTTTCAGCACACCCCCACACCCCAGATTAAATCTCATGATCAAAGGGACGGTCCTGTTTACACCAATATTTACAGCACGTGTAGCCAGGCCTCCGTAATCTTGGATGCATTAATTCAGTCTTCACAACAATCACGTGAGAAACGCAGGAGGCCGCTAACAGAAGAATTCTCTACTCCTCAGCGCACAGAGCTTACTGCATGGAAGGGAACAATTAAAACAAACCCAGAGGCAAAATCATGACCACTTTCCTAGGAACTGATGCTAGACCCTCAACCCTGCCAGAAGTTGTCTTAATGAGAGACATTGATTTTGAAGGAGAATATGGCTTACTGCAAAGCTGTAAGACTATGAGAGAGCCTTAACAGATATTTATATCATAGGATTTCCATTCAAAAATTCCATTTATAGATTTGTCAAGAGAGAGAAAAAATATAAATGTATATAAAAATACTTTGTGGGAAAGCGAAAAGTGATGGGCTTAACACTTAGAGGGCATTACTGAGGAAGAAAGATGTTACTTTTAAGAGGGGAAGAACACATGCTCCACGAACTACCACAAGCCTTAATGACCCCCCCTGGAAAAAAAAAAAAAAGGCAAGGAAATTACTTTGTGTGAGGCCTTGACCACAGTTAACAAAAGAGAAGAAATATATTCTTCCGTATGTACTGAGCTCAGTTTCGACTGAACAATTATTCAAGGTGGATATCATTTGTAAGGGCAACCAGGGATAAAGACAATGCTTTTTCTTTGTTTCCCATTGTTTAGAACTTTATACCAAAACAAGGTTACCCAATTTTGAGATAAGATCAAATACATCCTTCAAGCCTTCAATATGACACACTGGAAAAGCATCCCAGGCAAATTAATCATTTTTTGTGTTTTGCAAAGGCACATGTGAAATTTCAAATTCTCTTTTTTCAATTTCTAAATGTCTTTGAAGTAGGCAAATTTGGATGGGCATATAAAATATAAAAAAAAAAAAAGAAAAAAAAGCTCATATTCTGCTGGCACATTTTCAGTATTCAACGAGTGACATCTGCTGATTATTAGCTTATCTGAAAACCAAAATATTATTTTTAAAGGTGGAGGCAATAGCACTCTTTTCAGAATTTCAATAAGTTGTAAAAGTGTGCAAAGAAGAACCAAAAAAAAAACTGAACTGAAACGTAGCTGCACTTACCTAAAGAACAGAGACATTGAGGCACATGACTGCTTTAAAAGCAATTGGGATTTGTTTTCTACCAATCATTTCAATGTAGCCATAATAATAGGAAAAACTACTCTTTTTTAAAAAAGTCACAATCGGGAACACCAGATGGCATAATGGTTATGACACTGGACTCCTAAGTGGGGACTGTGGTTCAAGTCCTGGACCTGATGGCTTGAAACTCATGCTGGGCACATGTACATGTGTGCCCCAAATCCCAAGAGGAGAATGGAGGAGAAGAAGGGATTGCGGCGTGGCCATCCCCCATGGGGGGTGATTTCTCACTTTCTGTCTCTCTGTCTCTCTCCAGTGAGCATATATGTCCTATAGCAAAAATCTCGCTAAGTACATAAATAAATAATTAAAATAAAAGTTCATAATCTATTACAGAGATAGCATTATCTCTGTTTCCATACCATGTTGTCTTCTGCAGGAAAGAACAGTTAATTAAAATTGTGATATTAAATGATTTGCAAAAATTAATAGCAATAGAGAGAAAAGGAACACAGAGAAAATTATGAATTAGTGAATGTGCACAGGAAGAGCCAGGAGAAGAATCCAGTAGAATACTGGATGCTGGAACCAAAATTACTGTCGACAGATTTTCTTTCTTTTCTTTTCTTTTCTTTTCTTTTCTTTCTTTCTTTCTTTCCTTCTTTCTTTCTTTCTTTCTTTCTTTCTTTCTTTCTTTCTTTCTTTCTTTTTCTTTCTTTCTTTCTTTCATCTCCTTTTTCTTCCTTTGTTCCCTTCTTACCCTTCCTTCCTTTCTTCTTTCATTTTTTTTTTTTCTTTGAAAGTAACAATTGAATGCATGGACATGTCTTGACCAGATGATGTTTTCTCACCACTCTCATGTTCCTCATCAAGTTCCCACTGAGGAGTTACAACTAAAACACATCTGTCTCATGGTTGTATTCTAGGGTCTTGACAGGACAAACTACTTAAATGACACATGGAGCTTTTTATAGTGAAAATGATCTTTGAGCTGATCAATTATGTATTGAAATAAATCTACAGCATATGTTGCTGTTATTTTCTCAAGAATGTAACTTGTTCTTAGCTCTCCACGTTTTTGACAACTATTTACAGACAACTCTAAAAGAATACACTTACAGGTATAATGAACAAATAAGAGTTCCAGACTGATGGACAACTGCCCATGTCTAATAGAGCTGATAAATCAATTCAGTTAAATGCCAAATTAGGAAAAGACAGAATAGGATATCCATCATGCCAAAGCAGGCAATGAAGTTGTTAAAAGTTGGAGAATCAGCAAAATGCTTTCTCAAACTACATAGTTTTTAATAAGACATTTGCAAAGTTATTATTTCTTTTGGAGAGATTTTTGCATGCTTGCTAGAGAGACAGAGAGACAGAAAGTGAGAAATCACCCCCTAGGGGGATGGCCAAGCTGAAACCCTTCTCCTCACAGGATTTTGGGCATGCACGCACACATGCCCAGTGTGTTTTAAGCTGCCGTGTCTGGGACTTGAACCATGGTTGACTATGTGGGAGTCCAGCAATGTAATCATTACACCATCTGCTGATCCCACAAAATTATTTTTTAGATAACATTTTGAATAGAAGTACAAGTATTTGCAGTGAAATTAAAGTGCCATTCTAACATGTCATGCCTATGTTAGGATTTGAAAAAGATAAGCAGGAAAAAATATTTTTGGGGTGCAGAATAATTACAATTTCACAGAAAGATTGATAACAGTGAATTCCTCTGAGACTAGGCTTCTTGGGCCAGAAGAAACCTTGGTTTTTACCATTATTTTGAAGCCCATTTCATTCCTGAGAACGATGGAGTTTCTAGAGGAAGCAAAGACTCAGGTCAAAAGGACATTTAAAGATTTTAGGTAACAAGGCAAGAGGAAGGCAGGCTGGCTCACCTCTCTGTTACTCTCAGCTTTCTCTATCCTCCACTTTATGAAAGGGTAAATGCTAAGATTGGAAGTCCAATAAAAAGAAATACGAGAGGAATGTGATAGGCACAAAAATTATTAGTCACAAAATATTCCCAGTTTCTTCAATTGATCCTCATGTATGGCGGGATTTTCAAAACTCACAGTATCCTTAAGAACAATACGGCTAAAGACAGCATTACTCTACTAGAAATAACAGGGATTGAGAGTTCGCTATAGGTCAGAGTCCATGCTACATACTTAACAGGGACTGCCTGACTTCATCCTACCCACAGCCCTAGGAAACAGGTATCACCATCACCATCGTTGTCTTAGAACTGAGTAAACTGACACAGAGAAATGAAGTCGTTTCCCCTAATTCACACAGTTATTAAGTGTAAGTACAGAATTAAACACTAACAGGATAGGGGCCAGCAGATGGCATGCTGGCCAGGGTGCTGGGCTTCCACATGGTTGATTGTGGTTCTAGTCCTGGACCTGGTGGCTTGAAAAATCACAACAAATAAATAGATAAATGTTTTAAAAAAAATGAAAAAGAAAAAACTAATAGGATATTCTTCCTTGTACTTTATCTCTTTTCTATGTAAAATTTTGCAGATTCTCAGGGAGACCATCTAGAAGCATCTTAGAGGGAAAACCAAGAATGTTTATCAAACACCAAAAGTTCTATATTATAGAGAGATTAAAATACTGAAATGGGGCCAACAAGTGGCATGATGGTTAAGGCACTGGGTTCCCACATGGCCAAGTCCTGGACCCAGTGACTTGAAAATAACATCGGGCATATGTGTGTGCATGCCCCAAATCCCAAGAGGAGAATGGAAAAGGGATTGCAGTGTGGCCATTCCCCATGAGGGGTGATTTCTTACTTTCCCTTTTACTCTCTCTGTCTGTTTTTTCTCTCCCTCTCTCCAGCAAGCATACATGCCCTATGGCAAAGATAAAAAATAAATAAATAATTAATTAAAACCAATTACGTGTGTGTGTGTGTATATAAATGTGTGTGTATATATAAATTTATAAACATATTTAAATATAAATAAATAAATGGAAGTTTACATTAGAGTAGTGCCTGGCCATAATAAGCTCTTAGTGCTACTTATCTGTCATTCCTAATCTATTTCTAGTTCATGTAGAGAGCCACCTTAGGAGCTGCGTATTATCTACATCACTCACAGATGAAGGTTCTCAGAGGACAGGACACTTACCTCAGAGCCCAAGTTCTTACTAAAAGCTCTCCTGCTTCTCAGAAGACCAAGGCACATTTTTTCTTCAAGTTTATCAGATTATTTACTTTGATTTCTCAGCTTGTTTTATCAGTCATCAGAATTACAGTTTTATACTGCCCTCATCTGTCTTGGGAGGAGTTAAGTGGTCTTTAGAAATAACTCACAGACACTTGGAACTCTTATATTTACATTTTCAACCCTTACAAATAAATTTTTCAAACTGCAGAGCAGGTGCTATAACCACACATATAAAGCCATCTATATTCCACTTGGACATTAACATGAAATTACACTATGCAAAACCTTATGATAACTACATTTCATTGGCAAATATTTATTGCATTTCTGATATATTTATAATAAAACAGTTTAATCCATCATTTCAACTAGATATGAAAGCATGCTTTTTTTTCTGTAGATTATGACACTTCCTTTATGAAACATTATAACTCCCAGAGCTGGGAGTATGAGGCTTTAAAAAAAGAAAACCTGCAAGAATATTTTTGATAATTTTCGAATAAGTAATATGCTAACTAGTGCACAAACCTCCATGTTCCAAACTGAAGACTTTTTTAAACATAAAGTGTCAATTTCACATAATCAAAACATGACTTTGACAAAACGAAACAAGCTATAATTTCACATTTCTAGGGGGGATATTACGAGCATTTAAAAGATGTCTACTTTAATTGTACCAAGAGGTGAAGCACTTTTCAAGTGTTGCTCTCTCATAATAACTGTCTAGATAGGATTCTGATCATAACAATTACAAACAAAAGTGATGAGATTATAGCAACATTATCATACTTCCAAATATTGGGAGCCTTAAGCTTACTATAAAACAGAAGTCTGAGCAGAATTTCTTCCCCCGTGTCATGAGGTGGCTATGTTCTAGCATTGAGATATGTGATTCATTAGGATGACCGTGAGGTATACAAGTTCTAAAACAGCTCACAATTTCAAGATATGTGTGGAGAGCCAGGACAGTTGGAAAATATTTAACTTGATTAAAGTACTCTGGTGAAACTGCAAAAAAGAAACAGATTTATTCTGCCTGGGGGAGAGGTAGGAAGAACCACCGAGATCATAAAAGCTGTACAGGTCCTAGAAGTGTGTCAAGGAGTATATGAAGTCAACAAATTCAAGAGCAAATAAATGAAAGAAAAATTAACCGAGATCAAAGATAAGCGGCTTTTCTGACTGTCGGTTGGGTATTTCTACTGGGATGTAAGCAGAGAAGCAAAGCTTTACAAGAAATATTTCTAGTTTGAGAGTTTATAAGTACATGAAGAATTTGTTCTCAAAAGATAATCTGGGTACTACAGAGAAACATGGGACTTGAGAAAGCTAACATTAGTGCAGGACATTTAAGGAGTTTGGGAAGTATTTTCACCATGGAGGATGGTCTCCACTAGGAAGAAAGGTGAAAATAAATGCCCCACATGAGAATCATAAAATAGTTACCTATGGAGTTCAGAACACTTAAAATTGAACTTTGCTTATGGCTGAGGGAGGATGAAAATGATTCTAGAATAGCTAACATAAAGCAAAATGCATCCTGGAGATAGAAACATCTTTCCTCTGTACAACACTTAAACCCCAGACTGTCGTTTTCTAGTGCACACGCATCGTGGGGATGGTTCAGTGGCAAAGGAGAGCAAATGTTTAAGGACAGTTATTAAAAGAGGAATTATTTACTTTGTAATATTTCAAGGAGGCATTTTTTAACTCTGGCACATCAATTC
>NW_006203711.1:52090-70228 GCF_000334495.1 Tupaia belangeri chinensis | reverse complement strand
CTTTCCCTAATTTGCATAAACACCGTAATTGACAGCTTGTTAACAGTTCATTAAGAACACTAAAACCTTGTGATAAACAACAGCCTGCCAACAACACAGTGGACAGAGTATCTACTCATGCATTTGCTCCACCTCAGAAATGAACCCAGTTTACCAACAGTGAGTCCGAAAGGTGGCCTTCGCTGATCGATATGCTCATACAGACAAGCACTCAAACATGGCGCTACAAAGCTCTCATTAATTACTGATTAGCAGTTACTCTGTGTCTTTCAGCGAGCTAACTTTCCTGCATAAATGTACTCGTGCCCCCTAAAATTGCTAAAATAATTTATTAAGATAATAACAAGTGTGAGGGGCATCTTCAGGTCATAAAAAGAAACTGAAAAAATAGAAGAAATGGCAGATGAACAATTTGTCTTTCTTGTTCATTGCTAAAATGAACTTTAAAGTAAAGAAGTCTTGATTTCTGTACCAAGAGAAAGCTCCCTCCCTGCAGCTCTGGCATCAGGATTCACATGTAAGTGTTGAGATTCATGGGGGTATTTTATATTAAGGCATTAGATACTCCACTTTGTGTTTTTCTTTTGGAAATGAACATTAAAGAGACCATTGCTCTCAGTGGCATGCATCCCACTAACTCTGCTCTCCTTACTTAGAGTTGTCTTCTCACAGGGACTGGAAACATGACAAAAAATGGAGACTCATTCTAGAGAACTCTCCAACATAAGCAAGACTGCTTTATAAATTATTGCCGCAAAGCCCTTTTGTGCTATAAGATATCAAGAGTTGAAAATCCCTTGAAATGGCAGTATAGATGGTAGGTATATATCTTTCCCCTTATTAGCTTTGAGCCACTGAAGTTCCTGAAGACTCACAGCTTAAGTCATGGATATGCTGATTTGCTTGAATTAATAGATCTCCTGGGATGCTGATTGGAAGAAAGGAGAAATTATGTTGAACTACATATTGTGGACTCTAAAGTAGTTCGAACTTTGCTAAATTTTGAAGTATTTCAAAATTTTACATTATTTTGTCATTGCTAGCTAAATAGATAATTTTTTTTTGAGTAGGATATTAGGTTATATCCAATGAGTACAGAACAATTGTTCTACTTGTCCAGCAACCCCAAATGTCAAATGCATATGAAGTTTACTTATCAATGCCACAAGAACTTTAGTAGAGATGAGAAACAGGATTTCTAAGAATATCAGCAAGGAATGTTGTGGTAAGAAATTTTATATACATTAGTTTGTGTAATAGTCACAAGAACCTCATGCAGTCAATTTTCCTATTGTCTCTGTTTGATAGATAAGGATAGTGAATTTCAAGGTGAACAGTTTAGGAGTTCACAGAGTTAGTGGAAGTAAAGGAATTATCTTGAATCTAGTTTACTGGTCCCAAGGTCCATGCTCTGGACTAACACATTAAACTGCTAGTTGAACATATCTCCACACATCCACTGGGGCGCCCTCTAGAGATTCAAACAGGGAATCCACCTGTTGAATATAAGCTTGATATTCTTGGTTTTTTTTGTTTGTTTTTTTTTTAATAGAGGTTTTTGTTATAGGGTGTATGCACTTGCCAGAGAGACAGAAAACGGAAAGCAAGAAATCATTCCCTCACCCCCAGGGGAGGGTGGCCATGCTACAGCCTCTTCTCCTCTGTTCTCCTCTCACCATTTTGGGCATGCATGCTCATGCTCTGGGTGTGAGTTTTAAGCTTCCATATCTGGGATTCAAACTGCAGTCAACTATGTGGGAGTCCAGCCAAGTAACTATTATGCCATCTGCTGGTCCCAAGCTTGATTTTCTAAACACTTATGACACTACATAAGTCTACATACCAAGGCTAGTCTGATTTCTAGTTAAACAGAGCTGGAATGGATACTTAAAATTCGGGTTAGTTGATTGACAGCAAGGTAAATTGTATACAGTGGAAATGTTCATGTCTATATGAGTGACTACTATCAGAAAATTGTTTTGTAAAACCACCAGTAATATTTAAATATAATTTTTTTCTTTATTGCTATTTTTAGGAAAACAACATTGAGTAACATAGAAGTACCATTTAAATCAGGTTACTGTTTCCCTTGTTGTACCAACACTTCTTTCATTTTTTTTTAAATGGGTTTAGTTAATTAGAATATACTAAGTTTTAGCAAAGACATAGACACTGCTTAAAAGTGGCTTCAGAATTTAAAATTTCACAAATTCTTTCTCAATTCTTACTACATTGACCCCTCCAATCCTAAATTTGAAGGTCCTCTCTACCCTGGCTAATTTAGTCTTATAACTCAAAAATATATATCTAAGTTTTTTACAATGGACTTTAAACCACAAATGAATTTATTTCTTCAGTCATTTTTTTTTTTTTCTTGAGAGATTTTTGTTATAGGGTATATGCCACAGAGACAGAAAGCAAGAAATCAGCCCCTGGGAGGGATGGCCATGCTAAAATCCCTTCTCCTTCATTTTCCTCTTTGGATTTTGGGCACATATTCACATGTGCTCAGCATGCATTTAAAGACACTGGGTCCAGGACCTGAACCATGGTCAACTATGTGGGAGTCCAGCACCTTAACCATTACACCACCTGCTAGCTCCAACCTTCCCTTTTTTCTTTATGCAACAAATATTTTGAGTGTGTGTAACATATCAAATTCAGTTGTAGGTGCATAAGTAAACAATGCAGTCTTGCCCCCACCCCCCACCAAGAATTAACAATCCAGTTTGATGAGACAGAGAATAAGAAAATTGTGATAAGCAAATTATATAACATTAGAAGGTGCTACTCCTATAGAAAAAAAGACAGGGGTATTACAGTAAAATAGGTGAAGGAAGAGAATCATAATTGTATATAATGGTCAAGGGAGCCTTTATGGGAATGTACCATCTGAACTTGAAGGAGACAGTGCTAGACATGGAGATATCCATAGGCAAGGATATTCCAGGAAGAATAATAGTACTAAATTTTATAAGTTAGAAGTTGGCCTGGCTGGTTCAAAGATAGTATGACTAGAGAGGAGTGAATGAGAGCAAGACTAGCAGGAAGTGATGACCCAGGATTTCCAGGATTCCTTAATGAAGAGTATAAAGACAGTGATACTCCATTGCATTACCAGGTAGGCACGGTCCTCAAGGCCTATCTATTAGTCATTCTTCCATTTGCTCTCTTAATGTTTTAACTCCTCAGCTACCATTATTTTATAATCAAAGGATTTAAAATAATTAGAATTTCCAATTTCCTATAAAAACTGGAACATTAGTTATATTACCATTTTGTTCACACAGAAACAAAACTCTTCACTTTTCATGAACATGGGCTTTCCAAATTTTATAATATTTGTATTTCTACTTCCTTATTTATGTTGAGTGGCTAGTCACCAGGATTTTTGGAGACCCTTTGTAGAATATAAAACTCTGTTTGTGTCCTTTTATTTTACACTCTTCTCTCCTACTATTTTAAGTGCTATTCTTCCTTTAGTGTTTAACTTAATTCTAATCCTTTCCATGACAAACACAACTGTGAGGGAAATGTTTCAGCTATGCTCTCACCTGCTACAACATCCTGGAATGCACACTATTTGTGGAATTTGGAAGGTGGAATTTCTTTACTATTAGAAGTCCTCTCTTAGTACTTGCAACTTGTCTTTTAATCTGATTTTAGCTTCAACACAGCTAGATTTTTCCATTCTTGAATTTTCTCAATCTTGATTTGTAGAACATGGTAAACTCAAATTTTTTACTTAATTTTTCAAAAGAAAGTATTTGATGATAATGTTTAAACATCCTTGAAGGAATTTTTCAAAACTGACATAATTTATATGTAAATATAACTATTCCTATTAATTCTTGAGACAGCATGTGATTTTCCAGCCACATGATTGCATTTTTTTGTCAATTTTGACTTCCCCATCCTTGATCTCTTAAAATAGAACAAAGAAAACAATAAAAAATAATCAACTTTTTTCTCTTTCTAGAAAAGACACAACTGGTATGAAATAAAATGTTACAAAAATGAAAAGTAAATGTTGAACCCAATATTAAGTACGTGAAGTTTTGAAAATATACAAATCTGCATGTCTTCCAATTGGTCACAGAATCTTTATTACTTATGCCTAATTTTTCTAGATGTGGCCAGAAGATCAGGAGTTTGTCTGTAATACCATGCCTTTTTCAAGTCTCATCAAAGAACACAATATAATTTCCCTTGGTTTACCAAATGGAAGCATTAAAATACAGTGGCAAGAAAATCATCCTTACAGAATGGCTAAATTAGTAAATTAGATGTTTACCTTCATTAGGGACTATGGGTGAAAAGTACTGTAGATAATGGAAAATATTTTGAGTTTAGATATTTCTACAAAGCAGTTTAATATGACTGGAGCATGGGCAATGATGTGCATGTAACAATATTAGTGGGGATATTAATTGACACATTATTCAGTGCAAATTAGTCTAATAAAAATGAACACAGAAATGTCAAATGAAAGGTGGAAGTCATGAGTTGGCTGGATTCTATATGGTTGACTATGTGGTTCCAGTCCTAGGCCCTGCAGCTTGAAAGTCATGCCAGGAGTGTGTGTATGTGTCCAGAATCCCGAAAGAAGGGTGAAAATGGAGAAGGGATTGTGGCATAACTGTTCCCTCTGGGGGATGCCTTCTTACTTTCTCCCTGCCCCCCTTTCTCTTTGTTCCTCTCTAGTGAGTACACATACACTGTGGTAAAATTTAAACAAACCCAAACAAGCGAAGTCAGTTGTTAAATGTACACAAAGAGAACAAGAGAACAGAATTATCAGAAAAGTGAATAGTGCATGCAAATTTACACAGGGGTAATGGTAACACAACTGCATGGAGCCTAGGAGCCAGCGTTGTGCCCTGGCTGACTGCATCATTGCATATTCCTACTTTTGGACAGACCTACTTTTGGACCCTGACTCTCTCTCTTCCTGTTTCATCCTGGTGGGCAAGTTGTTTCACACCTCTGTTTTTTCAGCTATAAAAAGGGAATCGTGCCACTTATCGCGTAGGAACGCCATGAGGCTTAAACTAGATAATATATGGAAAGTGCTTAGCACAGTGCCTGGCACAAAAATTTAAAAATGACAATTATAATTAGCCAATTACGTGTGCTAGGGAAAGGGTAAGAGAGAGGAGGAAAAAAAGCGCATAAGTTCTGTAGGCTGAAATAAGAATAAGCAAAAGGCCCAGTGCCACAGGGAGGCAATATGAACAGATATAATCAAAATTGAAGAAATCCATCTGGCAGCTTGGTATATATAGGCTGTACTGGCATGGAGAGAGGTGATGGGGAGACAGACTAGGAGAGTGGCACTATATGCTGGGTGCAGAGTGATGAAAGAGGACCAAGTTGGAGGCTGTAAAAATTGAAAAGAAGGGGTGATCTAAGACACTCAGCTGGGAAAGAACCAGCAGGTGCTGGTGATAAATTGGACATGGAAGGTGAAGGAAGAGAGTCAAAAATAACTCCCAGATAAGAGCTTTAGGAAGCTGGAAGGACACTGGTGACAGTGACAGGAAGGAAGAATTGATAGGCACCCTCCTATTACCTTCAAAATGAAACACCCAACCACAGAGCTATACAGAAGCTCCTTTAAATTTGCGATTTCAGGTAATCAAGCTTAGGGACAAGAAGAAGGGGCTGAGACACAAATAAAGATTCTAAGGCAATATTTTCTTATAGATCTACTCTGAATTTTTGTCATTGATGTATTAATTACTAAAAAATGATTATCATAAGAGAAGAAAACTAGCCCATGTTTTGTGAACCAATGAAAATTCTGCTTGAGAAATAAATGGGTTAAACACAGCAAATCTTTATAACAGGTTAAAAGGAAAAAGAATTTTTCTGCATGAATCTTGTTTGGAATGCTCATGATCTTCATATTGCTAACTGTGACGCAGCCTAGTAATCACAAGCAACAAAAATAAAAACAGCAAAGGAGTAACTCACATACAGTAGTCGTATTGCAGTGACGTCACAGTGATACAAGTTTTGGTAATCCTGCAATAAATTTGACTTAACGTGGTGTGCCAGTATGTGCATTGCCAACTACTATCATCATAAGCCTTTTAGTGGCATCTGACAGTCTGTTTATCTTGCAAATAATTGCAAAGCAAAAAAAAAAAAAAAGCGATGTTAGATTTTAAGTTGCTTAAAACCTACTTGCAATTAGGAGCCCCACATGTACCTAAATCAAAACAACTCCAGCAATGTTTTCAGCATGCCTGTAAGTGCAATACGTAGATGAAAATTTACAGTGTTCCATAACCGGGGAAATTGTGATACCAGATTGCATTTACTTTTATCTTACCCAAAGTAACATTATCTTCTGCAACCATAAAGAAACAGCACTATCATATAAATCTATTTAAAGGAATTGGTACCGTTACAATAAAGGCATCCATATACTGTAGCTTATTCTGAAAATCATCCAAATGCCAGTGGCTTAGAAGAGCAACTTTTGATTTCTTCCAGAATTGCCACTAAGTACCCCCCTCACTCTTACACACATATCCCTCAAACTATGTCAAAAGCAGGAACAAATTTCCTAACCCAAACTGAAAAGTCCTTGGCTCTCCAAATGACTATAAATTGCATGGCTAAGTGCATATGGCCACAGGGCTGTCACAATTACTTCTCCTGACAATTCATCATAGCATACTAATTCTATAATATCATTACTGCGTCTCTTCTCACTGTACTGATCCAGCCAGCTAATTTAATCAACCAATAATAGATTCAGAAATGGATGCAAGGGGCCCTAGCACTTCAAATTATATTACTAGAGATGTACCACGGTGAAGAGGATACATTCCTCGCCATTCAACATAACCTCCAGAAGTTAGGCTTTCCTAATAAGGTAGGTGAGGTTACCTCTGAACATTTCAGCTGGACAGTTACAACCACAGGATTTTCTTTCAAAATCAATACTACTACTATGACTACTTTCTTTCTTTCTTTGCTTAAAATACATTGGCAACATCAACAGGAAAAAAAGAAAAAGAAACCCTCTTTTTCTAAGTGCAGGGTTCATTATGGATATTAATAAGACATGAAACTCTAAAGTTTTCATGTGAGTAGGAGAAATCAGAGTTCTATGATTAACTGCAAAGTGAGCCATTCAAGGATGGACAATTAATTTTATTAAATTTTAATCTTCTCTGCAAATGTCAATGATAATTAGAAAACATTATTCTTTAACATCACAGTCCATCTTGCATGTCATGAAGAGTAATAAGTTAATTTATTATGAAGAAAAAAATAGCCTGAAAACATATTAGAAAATATACAACAGGTGAAATAAATGCCATAAATATTGTATATACTTACTTACATTTTAAAAAAGGAAAACCAGCTTTTTTTTTTTTTTTAAAGAGTCAGTTACTTGAGAGAACAATATGAGTTCCTTCGCGTACCTTTCTATGAAAAAGGACTTACCTATCTATTCTTTAGTTGGAACAGAAAAGATTGAATGGTGGGCTGGGTGGCTAACTTTGCATTCAAACTGCTTTGTGTTTAACACGTGGACTGATTAATGCCACTCACTGACTCTCACCTTTATTTTCCACCTGTACGGACCCGTGAAGAGAGAGGACAGCCTTGCAAAGGAACTTTTCCTTACCAGAGTCTTGAATTCATCACCTACCTGATGGAAATTTATAATACAATAGGATCCATGTAGTAAAATACTAACTGAAGTTTTGCCAAGGTGATAGTTTCCCTTTTAATACAGAAATTTGAATATCTTGTTCTTCGACTAATTTTTTCACCCCCCCACAAAAAAATTTTATATGTGCTTAGATGCCCTGATAGGGGAGGTCTTAAAACATCGGCATGAGTACTGAAAATTGACCTAAGATGATTAAATTTTGTCAGGATGCTTTACTTCACATTTAAATTGATTGTCAATGTTTTTGAATGAGGAGATTTCATATAAAAAAATCTGTATTTCTGGGACCAGCACGTGGCGTGGTTAAAACATCGGCATGAGTACTGAAAATTGACCTAAGATGATTAAATTTTGTCAAGATGCTTTACTTCACATTTAAATTGATTGTCAATGTTTTTGAATGAGGAGATTTCATATAAAAATATGTATTTCTGGGACCAGCAGGTGGCGTGGTGATTAAGGTGCTTGACACTCCCACATGGCTAACCAGGTTCAAGTCCTGGACCTGGTGGCTTGCTTTCTTACTTTCTCTCTCTCTCTCTCTCTCTGTCTCTCTCTGGTCAAATTAAAATAAAATGAATGAATAAATAAAATTAAAATAGATAATTCTTTTAAAAAGTCTGTATTTCTGTCTTTCACTGCAAATTGCAAAGCTGATTTTTCCTCATCCAGACACAATGACTAGATAGAGGAAGCTCAAGGTTAGGACACACTCTCAGTTATCCAGGGCACTCAGTACTTCCCTCGGTCACCCCATCACTCACCATCCAGCACTGGCTGAGAGTTAGCTACCATTTCTCAACTCATACAAAATCAGCTTTTTCTCTTTTATTTTCTATATTACCTGGACATCTGTAGCTATAAGAATTTCCTGGCAGTTTGTTTTCTCACTTTCTCTCCCTCTCTCTCTCTCTCTGTCTCTCTCTCTGGTTACATTAAAAAACAATAATGAATAAAGTTAAATACATTAATTCTTTTAAAAAAATTCCAAATTCTCTTTAAGCCTGATTTTGTAAATGTAACTCTAATGTAAATGTTTTTAAAAGACTGTTTATTATGCGATTACTATTTTTTAAAAACACACTTTTAGATTTTCTGAATATGATAGTTTTGCATGATGGACTCATGCATTTAGAGATATTGACCTGAAAACTCCATGTAGAATTGCTTTTATCAAAAAATTTACAGTAAGATGTACTTCTACAGAAAGACCAAACCTACCAGGTATGCATCTTTCCTCTGCTTAAAAAAAATGAGAAAACTGTCATCACGATAATGCTTCTGTATAGTTATTTTGAGAAACAAGTGTAAATTCAGTAAAATGTCCATCCAATGTCACCCTTTGCTAAATGTGATTCAAATCATGTTTGCTGAGCCTAAATGCAAGGCATCTCTGTGAACACTGTAATATAACAAAACAAATAATTTTCCTTTCATCAATATACAACAGCTTTGTTCATTATTGAGAAACGTTAGGTGGTAAAGTATTGAGTGCTATGCATTTTATGCTTAAATCAATGTACTGTCTTGCAGTTATGCCACCTAATGTGTTTTTAAGTCATCCGCTACAGAGATCAATGTGATTCTTATTTGATATTCAGTGTTAAGTTCAGCCTCATAAATTTAGAATTGCACTCTGTTATTTTGATGGTTATATATTAACCACGTACTGAAAGTTTTATGATTTTATACTCAGCCTGGCTGTAAATCATACCGGTTCCATACGTACGGCATAGGGTCTGGCTTGATTTTTATTGCTCTGCTCAGAAGGAAACGGATGGATGCTTGGATATTTGAGGGAGGTAAACCTACAATATGTTTGGATAAATACCTCAGGTATATGAGCATTAAAGGCATGGTTCAGAAAATTCAAATTAGACAACTCATTGCAACCAGCCTTGTAGGCACGGATAATAATGCAATAGCAAGGTGTCACGAATTGGCAATCTTTTATATTACTGCCCTTGGTGGTATGGGCCTTGACCTCGCACCAGGTCATCATGCTCTCAACAGAGAGTGAGTCTGACAAACATGGTTTCACCTGGGCTAAATAGAAAAGCCTCCACAGAGAAAATGAATTGCCTAATATCCTTACTTAATCTGAGAACTCTACATTATATTAGAGATTAAAAAATGAAGATACATACTAACCCTGTCTTCTTGATACAATAAACTGGGTTATGACACTAGAATAGCTTGCTCCTTGACCAGAACAGCTATGTTTATATAGAAAACGAACAGAATTGAATTAAGACTGATCATCAGAACCAGCAAAATAAAACGTTAAACACACGCACATACACATACAATGGGATAAAGGCTTTTGAAAACCATGTCGAAATAGTGCAAAATTAGAAACAATAAAAATTCCTATCATATAAGTGATATTCCTCAATTAAATTACAGACATGAGGCCAGTGTATATTTTTAATCACTGGTTCTTTTAGAAGTGATAAACATTTAGCAGGGTCTCAAATACTCATGCTTTCTAAAGATTCCAGTTTAGTCCCTTTACTGTATTTTGTCATAAATTTAAAACATTTTTTTCCCTTTCGATGACATATTTTCAGACTCTGCTCTCATCTCCCTAAGTTAAACATGTAACATCTTAAACTATGACTAAACTGACAGACGTGACAAAACATTTCAAAGAGACTTACGCTAGGCTGGGCCAAAAGTTTGATCAATTTTGATTTAGAAGCATTTAGAAGCTTTTAGCAGAAATGCAACAGCCACTGTTTTTCTTTTTTTTTTTTTTTTTTTTTTTTTGTCCCCCTCAAACCACTGGGAAGTACAAATTGCCTAACCTTTCTATTTTCTCTGGTGTAGTACTTCTTTGATTATGATTCAAGAGAGAAACACAACTTTAAAAATATTCATATTTTCTTTCATTGCTTTTACGACCGAGTAAGAGACATTCACATCGTGGCAAAACAGTGATTGCACACAAACCTAGTAGTCACACGTCTTTCACTCATTTTTTTTTTCCCCCTTCTGAAAGGATATCTGTGAAGATTTTTGTGGAAAAGTCTTTCAAATGTTTCCTATAAAGAAAACTACTTTATTTGCAAAGTTTGAATTTGGCTCACAAGATTCACATTACTCCAAATCAGGGCCAGCCTTCAAACAGGTAGCAAGTATCACAATCTCCTGGAGATCGTGTTTATGCAGATTGCTAACCCTAGTTTCAAACTCAGGTGGTCTGGGCACGGGGCCTGAGCACTGACATAGCTAACGAGTGTCTCAACCCTGACGAGGCTGCTATTGCTCCACAGACCACACAATGTGAACCACTGCTCCAAACACTTCCCAGCTATGCTCAGCCCCAATCCTCCTGTTCTCGCCGAATCTATTTTGCAAAACAAAATTTGGTCCCAGTGTAAGAACTTTGAAGATTCTGAAAGTCCTCTTGAACAGGAGAGATTTAGGTATCCTGTTAGAGCTAAGTGAAGTTCAATGCAGCTTCCAGGTGAATTCTCAATTCTCTCAAGCTGGTAGCTAGAGATTGATGTACCAATCAAGTTCTGCAAAGTATTTCCTTGGTCAGCCTACTGAGACTATCCTTTACAAAAATGCTAGCATTAAAGTAGTAAATTTTTTCTGGCATTTGTATTTCTATCTTAGACTCCTTTCCACACAGGTATACAGTTTGGCCAGTGATAATTCAGTCAAAACAGATGTATTTACATGATATTGTAAGTATATCAATATAATAAACAGAGCAACTAACAACTGAAAGGTAGAAAGTTAACTCCTGATTGTTTCAGGTGCATTCCAGTCATTGGGGATTACTCTTGCCAAAATCGTTCAACTTTCAGTAAGAAGATTTTGCAGAACATAGTTATCGATGTTTTCTAGGTTACTTAGTGACTTTGATGTCTTCAAATCTCTTGGAACCCCTTGGAGATGGTTTAAGCTAAGTCATTCAGTCTCCTTTCATCATCATATACATAGACATTGGATCACAAATACTGTAACTTTGGGAAACTGATCATGTAGGTCAGGTTTTTGGTCTTGCCTCAGAGACTGAGAGCTCTTCTCATCCAGTTACCAACTCAATATACTCCAGAAAGGTTAGATTGCTGTTTGTGGTACACAATTAAAAACCCAAAGAAACATTCATTAGAATATTATGTGTTTCCAGGGCATAGAAATAGTAGATCTACAAAACTGAAATTTGAATTTCCCAGATAACAAGAAATAGCCACATTTGTATAACACATGTAAAAAATAAAATTTGTTTTTCAAATTTGTTTTAGTCTTGAGTACTTATGTCTTAATGCTCTCTCATCCTCTTTCAGCCTCAGAAAGTTCAAGTAACTTACCCAGCATCACCCAGATAAGCAAAGGGTGGACACAAGCTTAGAATTTATCTCTCTGAACAAAGTAAATGCCATTTCATCTCACAAAAGTATCTGTACTCAGGGAGCCTCAGATCTGAGAGGACTTGCCCATAATATTTCCAATTCCATAAAACACACCCCGAGGTCCAACAGGAAAGACACGAGTTTATTTACTTACATACACAGGACAGGATGCTCCGATGGCCAGATAGAGAATGGTCTTTGTTGTCGTTGAACACAGGCTCAGGTTATAGATGTTAAGAACAAAGCATTTGTAAATTAAAGATTAATGTAGAGTCCCTGTCACTGAGACAGGAGTCTGGTTTGTACCTACTTTATCTGAAGATTTCAATAAAATGCTAGCTTATCGATGAACAGAATCAACAGAGTATGTTGAGGATTTAGTGTCTCTAACCTGATGCTAATGTGGGAGAGATGTATATAGCTCCAGAATGGTCCCAGCTGTAAGGTAGTTCCATGAGGGGAAGGTAATGGTCAAGAGATGTTGATGAGCCCCAGCTGTGGCCTGCAGCGTGGGCTCAAGGAAGACCAGTCAATGAGGGAGTTGGGGAGAGAGCTTAATGTAGGGTGCTTGTGTGCAGTCACTTACTGAATTCATCAATTAAGTTTCTACTTTAATGGAATTCATAGTTTCTTTTTTGGAGAGGTTTTTGCTATAGGGCACATGTGCTCGCCAGACAGAGAGAGAGAGACAGAAAGTGAGAAATCACCACCACCCTGCCCCCCGGGGGGGATGGCCATGCCGAAAATCCCTTTTCCTCTGTTCTCCTCTCGGGATCTTGGGCACGCACGCACACGCGCCCAGCGTGAGTTTTAAGCCATCGGGTCCAGGACGTGAACTGTGGTTGACTACATGGGAGTCCAGCGACATAGCCATTATGCTAGCTACTGGTCCCTGGAATTCATATTTTTAAATTGTAATTTATGGTTTGCTTTGTGGGATGTTTTTTGAAAGCATGTATATAGCACACAATAATCAAGTCACAGATATAGACATACTTTTTTCAACACTGGACATTATGCTGTGCACATTCATTACAGTTCTGTTAAGTCTTTCTTTCGGGGAGTACATATTGAATTGTCAATGACACTTTTTTTCTTCCACTTTTGTACAGCTCTATAACCTACTTCCATTGATTACATGCATTTTTCTGTCTGTCAGTTTTCTCTAGAGTCCTCCCCAATGCTGAATTTATACTTTAAACATTTTTTCTAGAAAAATACAATACTGAAAACAAAGAAATGCCTCCAACTTTGGGTTTCAAGTTCTAGATCGTTTGCACGTGGATGGAAGTTTATAAGGGGGTCTCCGTTAAATTACACACACAGGTAGTTGCCTATTTTGATAGAACATTCCTTGCAATACTAAATTCAATATGCTGAAGTTTATCTTAAAATACATAAAATTAAAAATGAAATGAAATGAATTCTCTTGTTTAAGGACCTAGAAACATTGTAAATTTCTTCTAAGCCCATGGTTAATCTCTAATGAGAGTAAGAATGACAAGGAAGTTGCATTTCTCCGAGGGATTATTCTGGAATAGTTTTAGACTTACTTTATGTATACAATGGAAAATTTCAGTGAATTTGATCTTCAAACACATTGTGCACCCTATGGGGAGACGGACAAACCTAAGACTGTGAGCTTCCATACATAACATTTTTTTCTTTTTACTACAAAAGCTGGATTTTCTACAACAATTTACTCCTTTGAAAGTTTTTGTTAATTTTTATAAATGAGTTGCAGAGAATGTAGGTATGATAAAGACATTGCAAAGAGTTTTATGTCTATACCACAGAATGGAATAAATCAATTCATTGCGCATATGGCTTATTAAGCTTAAATAGCTCTTTTCCAAGATGATTCTGAGCACCATATTTTGGAAGGTAAGGTAGTGGGTTGTTGTTTTTGGATATTTGCCTTCATAAAGATAGGCCATCTGTCTCGGCAAGTAAAAAGAGTCGAATGCTTTGATTGCTATTTTCCTAATCAAGACAAATTCTAATATATTTTAACATACTGATTAACCAGATCTGACATTGTATCTTGGAGGTATTTGCTGCTATCATCACTGCAAGAATCTCATGCTGTCTACAGATATGTCTACATACTCCATACTGAATACGTAAAAGTTTTATATCTTTTCTTTTTTTTTTCTGGAGAGGTTTTTGCTATAGGGCACATGTGCTCACCAGACAGAGAGAGACAGAGAGATAGAAAGTGAGAAATCACCCCCTGGGGAGGATGGTCATGCCGCAATCCCTTCTCCTCCATTCTCCTCTTGGGATCTTGGGCACACACGCACATGGGCCCGGCGTGAGTTTAAGCCACCGGGTCTGGGACTCGAACTGCAGTCAACTATGTGGGAGTCCAGCGACATAGCCATTACGCTAACTGCTGGCCCCAAAATTTTATTTCTTGATGATAAGAAGAAATTCATGCTAATGCAATATAGCTGCATCATAATGAAACCATCGAATTTATACTTCATTTAGTTGGGTCATAGAATTAATACTAATTACAAAGTTTTGCCCCAAATTTTCTTTGATATTTTCCTTATGACATCATTTTTTTAACCTAAAAAACACTAATGAAATCTGAAGTTTTTCATCAAAACACAAACTTCCACTATGAAATCTTATTTCCTTATTACAATGTGAAAAAAAATATACTCTTCAAAAACCTACTTGTGTTGTGGGGCCAGCATTTAGCATGGTGGTTAAGGTGCTGGGCTCTCACATGGCCCATCGCGGTTCAAGTTCTGGACCCGGTGGCCTGAAACTCATGGCGGACATGTGTGTGTGTGTGTGTGTGTGTGTGCGTGTGTATGCGTGTCCAAAATCCTGAGAGAAGAGATTGCAGTGTGGTCATTCCCCGTGAAGGGGTGATTTCTCACATTCTTTCTCTCTGTCTCTGTATGTCTCTCTCCAGCAAGTGCATGTGGACTATGGCAAAAAGTTTTTACAAAAAAAACCTACTTGAATAAAAATGGCAAAAGCAAGTTTATACTGATGCAAAAAAATTGAAATGATGCATAGTTTTTATTTTTTTTTGGTCTTGTAATTTGTATTTCCATGAACTTTCTAAAGACACCTTGTACCTGGTATCCTGTACCATCTTGTACACCTTACACTTATAATTTTACTGAAAAATGTTTTCTCTGTATAAAGGAACTAGAGAGACAGAAAGTGGAAGGCACCTCTGTGGAGCATGGTCATGCTGCAATCCTCCATTCCTCCCACATTTTGAAATTTGGAGTGCACACACACACACACAAACACACACACACACACACATACTGGGTGTGTTTTCCAACTTGCCAGGTCCAGTAGTAGAACCGTGTGGTTGGTCATGTGAGATTCAGCCACCCTAACCACCAGGCCATGGGCTGGCCTGGGTATTATATTTTTACTACCTAACAAATCAGAAAAATAGAAAACACACACAAAAGCTCTCTAATACTGCCATGTCTGCATGTCTGTATGCCACTGCTAAAATTTCTGAGCACAGGCTTCCACTCTGCTTCCTATATGAGGTTATCTTTTTGTTTTTTAAGCGTAATTGGTTCTATAATGCTTAGTCCAATTTTTACAGTGCATATTAACAATATATAGGTGCGTATTTCTCTATGTTATTAAATTTTCACAATTACTTTTAAAATTGTCCCTTCAGGGTATGGACATTTCTTACAGTGTTTTTACAACTTTTTAGTAAGTTCATCCATTTTTGTTTTGCTTAGACCTTCCCATCACATTTTTTGATTACTGAATGCTTAAAACAAATGCCTGTCTTTACTTAATATACACCTTTTTGCTCCACACGCAACTGTTACTCCTTGTCATAAGAATACATCTTTAAAAGCAAAGAGTAATTTTCTTTAATAAAATTGGTTTAGTGTCTTCTTTTACTGCTTGACTCTTTTCAAATGACATCTTTGAGTTTCTAGGCAAGATAACATGATTCCTTTTTTGTGATTAGCATAACAATTAAAACATTTTCCCAAATGACTGAGTAAAGCTGTGTTTCAAGTTCTACTGATGAGATTATTTTAATGCATCGAGCGATAACACACCTTGTAAAATAAATTTTCACATGTTTGCACTTTTTAAACTATATGTACCTCAGATTTGGGGAGGGGGGGAAGTACATAGAAAGCATACAGCTCTAAAATCCTTTTTCTTGGTTGATACCTGGCCCAAAAGTGAGTACTTTAGCACATTCTCTAACACACTCAATAAGCTTGCTATTATTAACTAAAGACTGCATTTCAAGTACATTATGGCATCAATTGAAGTAATAGCAACTGAAATGTACCTACTTAATGGAATCGATCTTTCATAAAGACCGCAGTAAAGTATTATCAGAAGTCACTTATTGAACTTTATTTCTCAATGATATAATAAAAAGTAGCATGTCAGGAATAAAAATGTCATTTGTCACCTGAATCTTTGGCACCTCCAAAATGTTATCAGGAAGTAGGGGGCATTCCTTGAGCAACACAGTGAAAGTAAGAATTAGTCATCTACGAAAGCTTCTTGCCAAACATCACAAGTTCATTCAACACCCAGACCCAAACTCTGAAGTCAGTCATACCTTATTGAGAAAGAACAATATTTATGGCATTGCTTTTTCCAAGTGAAATAACACCTGTAGTTCCTAGCTTCCACACACCTTTGGGAAATAATTTGAGAGATTATACTTGGACAGAGACCAATTTATTTTCTCCACCATGTTTCTCCACTGTGTCTCAGGTATGACTTTGGTTTTCATATTAGATTTGATGTCTTCCAGTATGACACAAAATTCACAATAAGCTACAATGGAATAAAGAGATCTGAAGGAGTTCAGGTGTTTCTCCAGAAAAAGAACGCGTTTAGTAAGGGCTAATTCAGTGTATGAATTTCTGGGTACTGGCATGATCAGAAAGACAACTTTTTTCACTTTTAGTGCCTCAATATTCAATAGAGATGGTTTTCCTTTCTAAAGATCCATTTAACTGAAAGTTGAAAATAAGTGGCTTGCAGACTAATTTCTGCCAGCTTATGTGTTTTTTGTTCACCCTATAAAAGATTGTCTTTCACTCGATTTAATGAATTCAAACATTAGGAAAGCTTATCACCTTAAAAACATATGGATTTCTGGCCTTACTTGGAAAATCAGAAAGTCTGGTAAAGTCAGATGTTAATGTCAAGGTGGCAATGACCAACCAGAGCACGGTACATCTCCTTTCATTACTGCCCATATCCCAGTCTTCTGCAGTGTCTATTACTTGCAGGACATGTGCACATGCGTCTGTACGCACCATATGGCCCAGTCACTTACGTGTTCTACCTGCCTCCTGTAGGCACTTAGTCTGAGATAACTGTTCTCAACATCCCTACATCTCTACAAACACAGTAATATTCCAACCAAATGACAATAATCCTGAAAAAAGGGGGAAAAGAAGATAAACTTGACTGTCCCAGAAACAAGGACAAAGCAGGTGGTATATTTCAAATGCATATAGAATTAACCTACCCCCATTCCTTCTATTTTTCTATTTGCATTCAGTGTTTTCTCAAATGAATTGCTGGTGTGTGTTTCCCTGGAATGTTTAATTAACATTATAAACAAACACCTATTCTTTTATTAAATTATTAATCAAGAATTATATTTATCTTGGCATCTGGAAAAGTGGCATTCTGTCCACTACCTAGTATCCATGTGGCTGAGGGACCTGTCATTTCACTGACACTACTGTGGCACCAACAAAAATAAGAACCTCGAACAGGTAGGTATTTCCAAACATACAGAAACTAGTCATGGCCCAGGGAAGCAATAGGATGATGACGAAAAATAAGGAATTAGATTAGTCACAAGTGTCTAGATTTTTATCCTGTTGTAGTACTTAATAATTACGACCATAGAGAAGACATTCTTCTTGGGTGACTCAATTTCCTTATCTGTAAAGTGCTCTGCATTCAGAGTTTTGTGAGTAAAAAAATTGTGCCCATGATAACCAAAGACATTTACAAACTATAAATCAAGGGATAATATTGATGGTAATTGTCCTGAAAATCCAATGGAGAAAGCCAGCC
>NW_006203711.1:10426-52059 GCF_000334495.1 Tupaia belangeri chinensis | reverse complement strand
GTGGTTGCCTGCTGATACTTGTTTACATTTTATATTTCAAGTATTTGACCAGGCCATAAAATATTCAATCTACTCTACTTTAGCATATACAACCAAGAATGCAATTGCGAAAACTAATTGAGCTCTTTAAATCCATCGATAATACTTAATTCTATGAATATGCATGCAGAAGATAATGCAATTTCCACAGGGTGCCTAATGTCAGACTGTAAAGAGGGAGAAGCTGATTTTGATTTGGAAACTAAAGCAAACCCAAGCAAACCCATCATTAAACATCCTGGATGAGAACTGACAAGGTGAATTACTACAGTCTCTAAGCAAACTTTACAAGCAAGTTTAATTAAACAAGAGTCTATTCGTTTTTTTGCAACCTCATTTAGAACCATTTATTTAGGTGAGGCATTTCTAACTTAAAGATTTGGTTTGTCACCACCTTTGATTCAATTATTAAACTGTAGGCACACTCTTGAACTTTTCTAAGGGGCCCTGTTTATATTCTGTGCTTTCTTCTTCTAGTGGATCTTAAGATGAGAAAGGTTTAACAAAAGATGTAACAACACTTTAGGTCAAAAGATACAAAAAGGCTTAATTTTGGGGTTTCTAAAATCCTAGATTACCTGGTGAATCAAATACATTATCTTTGCCTCAATAGATAATGCTATAAAATGGGATGCCTAGTGCTAGTTCCCCCTTTGGGAATGCTTACCAGCGTCGGTTTGTTTAATTTTGAATTCACTATGTCTAAGGCAAAGGTTGGCGAGGTTTACTTCCAGGGATTCGAAGGTGAGGCTGAGTTAGGAAAAGCTGAACAGAAACAATTCTCATGGAGTTTTGCTGAATCTTTTGCAGAGCACACTGTCAATAAGAGGCGAAGTCTCTGAAGTCTTTACTAGCTTGATTTAAACTAGAGTGTAACAGCCTGGCATTACCCAGATTACATTTATATACAGTACGTAAGATCTCTACGGGAAGGCTTATATTATGCGACTACCTATTCAAAAACTGGAAAAATTGTTTAACAGTCATTTCCTTTAATCCTTATATCCAGCCAAAGGGACAACACAGGCTGTCCATTTATACAAAATGAGTAAATAAAGGATCATGGAGGCTGTATAACTTGACCAGAGTCCCAAAGCTAATTAGCATCAGAACTGAGCTCTGCAACCAGATGCAGGAAATGCTAAAGCCTATGATGTTTGCACCATACCATGCAGAAATCCTATACAATGCCAAAGAACCAAAATCACAGGAACAGCCCATAAGGGCAACAATCCAAATGCCCACTAACTGATGAATGGAAAAATAAAAACGGTATATCCATGCAATGGAATATTATTTGTCAATAAAAAGGGACACATTCTGTGACATGGATGAACAATGAGAGCATGCTAAGTGAAAGAAGCTAGTGACAAAAGACCAAATATTGCAGGCCAGTATGTGGCAAGGAGGTTAAGGCACTGGATCCCACATGGCTGGCTGCATGGTTTGAGTCCCAGACCCAGTGGCTTGGAAAAAAAATCACTCTATGGGACCAGCAGTTGGTGTAATGGGTATGTTGTTGTACTCCCATGTAGTTGACCATGGTTCCAGACCCGGTGGCTTAAATTCACACTATCCCCCCTGTGGAGGTGATTTCTCACTTTCTGTATCTCTCTGTCTTTCTGGTGAGCACATGCACCCTATTGCAAAAACCTCTCCAAAACAAAAAAGGAAAAAATCACGTTGGGTGCATGTGTGCGCATGCTCAACATCCTGAGGAGAGACTGGAAGAGAAGGTATTGTGGTGTGGTGTTGCCATCTTCCTGGAGGGGGTGATTTCTCACTTTCCCTCCTCTCTGTCCTTGCAAGTCCACCTGCCCTATAGAAAAAAAAAAAAAGAAAAGAAAGAAAAAAAGAAAAAGAAAAAAGAAAAGGAAAGGAAAGAAAGAGTGGAGACCTATTGCATGTTTCCATTTATGTGAAATGCATAGAACAGGGAAATCCACACAGTAGATTGATGGCTTTTGTGCAAGGTTGGAGGGTGTGGAATGAAATAGGAAATGACTTCGAAGGGTCCTGGATTTCTCTTTGGATTAAAAAAAAAGGTCTTCTCCAATCATTGTGCTGATGGTTGCACAGCCCTGTGACTAAACTGTAGAACGCTGAATTGTATATTTTAAATGGGTGAGTTGTATACTATGTGACTTATGTCTTGATCCTGCCTTTACCAAAAAAAGTCATAGGAAACACTTGAAGAAGCATGAGCAATGGCTTAAAGGGTGCTAAGAAGTGAGCGGAGGTAACTGACACCCACAAAGAGGGTCATTTCAGATTTCAACATCAGCAGAGCTAGGTTTCCTTTCATTGGAGGATGTGGTAAAAAATACAGTTTCAGGGAAAAGCAACCGTGAGCAACTTCCAAGAGAATTGCTTGTGGCCTTGCTGACAAAAATGGTTTAAAGGGCTTCCTTCAAAGCGTGTGTTTTCTTGAAGGGGCCATACCAGAGCAATACCATTTTCTCTAGCTTGAACTCCCTTTGCAGGAGGCCCAAGTAAAGTCAATCATAACATTTGCCTTCAGGAATCCTGTATGTACTGGGTTGAAGGAACTTCTGATCTAACCTATACTGATGGGTACTCAGTCCTATTTCAAAACCTCGATCACCATCATTAGTTCTTTCTCAGGGAAATGGAACCGGAAATTCTGCAATTTCATAGGCCTTGTATCTCCCTTCATGTGCCTCAAACACTACAGTGCTCTTCTTGGCGATTCTTTTCTTCTATGCGTTCTCTAGTTTAATGACCTTCTCTTGGCTCAAAGACAAGAGGAGAAGCACAGAAGGCACATCCTGAGAGTTAAATTGGTTTAAAATCCAGGTGTCATTTTCTTCAGGAAAAGCAAGGATAGAAATGTTTTACAATTCCCTCTGAAACAATTATGTTTAAATAGAGGAAAACTTGGTGAGAGCATCACATTTCACATGCTTTAAAAGATGAAGTTGTCCTTACTCATATCCCTTAAAAATGAAAAGGAAAATCTTTTGATGATAAGAAAATTACTTTTTTTAAAAAGCATGAATCGTCTCATGCTATAAACAAACTTGGCCAAGGATGCAGGGAACTTAGTATTATGTCTATACTAATTTCAAAGTCACCACCAACTTTCGGTGTTTTTCCCCAGTGCAAGCTTGTACATCTTTATAATGCCTTCAGAATAATTTATCACATAGTAAAGATTTTAAAAAATCATTATCCTTTTGATCTAAAAATCCTTATACTTCAACTTTAATATGTTCTTTCTGAAGAAGTTGCCACGTATATTTTACTCCGTGGAGAAATCAACAGCAGAGCACTCAAGCAAGGTTTTAGGATCTTCCAATCCCATTTTTAAAAATTTTATGAAAGTTTTTTTGTTGTGTCTATCTGCCATGACACATGCTTTCAGGTACAAAATGTGAAGACCCATGAAACACTGAGATAAAACTGATGTTGTAGAATTATTAGAAGAAATATTCAGACATTTCAACTAATGGTTTAAAGTTAGTTTAATATTTAGAAATACTTCTTGCCTATGGCAAATATATTAGCATAGAATAAGTAAGCTAGAAACAACATTGATTCATGTTTTTGTCTTCAGGCTACTTCAAACTGTTCTTATTTCACTACCAAAAATCAAGGGTGGCAGATAATTCAGTCATTTGGCAGTCAAAAAAGTGTCTTTGAGAAAGCAGTCACAAACCACCCAAATGTTAAAGCTGCATTCTCTCAATATCAGGAATGAGTAAAGTCCATTTTGTTTATTAACAGACATTGAAAACCCTTTCTGTCTCATGCCTACACACACACACACACACACACACTCACACACGTGCACACAGTTTCTAAGCTGATAAATCTTTGAGAAAAGAAACTAGAACCATAACCAAATCCATGCTCCCTTGTTCCTTGTAAAGGGTTTACCTCAAATCCATCAAAAGCTGCACAATTTGGAGATTTTAGGCCTTTCTATGTATTCACTTGAAGCATATGCTCCTTTTATGAGGCTCTCAGAAGACTACCGAGACCAAAATTAACACAAATGATCACACTCCATCCTGCATCATCTGAGCATGGTCACCCAAGGGTGGATTAAGCAACAAGGCTGCGGAGAGTTCTGACACTGCTGGTGCTGAAGAACACTCTCTAGACTCTTAAACTATAAAGCAATATGTGTTTCAAAATCCCTTCTACCAGTGGAGAACAAGGCATTAAAAACAGGAATGACTATTGTTTCTTACATGCTAAGTATTGTGGTTTGCCTTTGGCTTATATTTCATCCTATGTGCACTGGAGGATTTCCTGTGTTAGGGGATAGAGGAAGAAGAGAAAGAGTACCCATGCTTTAGTGAGCTGTGGAATGGGAGATGTCAATCTTTTCATAAGTCACGTCATTTCCTTCTGACAGTCTGTGTGTCTCACAGTGCTAAAAATATCCACACTTAATACATGATCATATTATTGCATTCTGTGTATTACCACAAGCTTTAATCCTTCATATTTATTTATCATTGTATATGGATGCATGCACAAAAACATGCATTCTCTACTCCAGAGTCTGTTTAAGAAACTTCTTTTTGGAACCAGGAGATGGCAAAATGGTTACATTACTGGACTCCCATACGGTTGACTGCAGTTCAAGTTCTGGACCTGGCAGTTTAAAACTCATTCTGAGCCTGGGACCAGCAGTTAATGTAATGGCTATATCACTGGACTCCCACGTAGTCAACCATGGTTCGAGTCCTGGACCTGGTGACTTAAACTCACGCCGGGCGCGTGTGCATGCGTGCCCAAGATCCCTAGAGGAGAATGGAGGAGAAGGGATTGCAGCGTGGCCATCCCCCCTAGGGGGTGATTTCTCGCTTTCTATTTCTCTGTCTCTCTCTGTCTATCTGGCGAGCACATACGCCCTATAGCAAAAACTTCTTCAAAAACAAAAACAAAACACAACAACAAAACAAACACGCAAACTCATTCTGAGCCTGTGTGTGTGTGGTGTGTGTGTGTGTGTGTGTGTCTGCTCAAAATCCCAAGAGGAGAATGGAAAAGGGATTGCAGCATGGCCATCCTCCCTGGGGAGTGAATTCTTACTTTCTGTCTCTCTGTCTCTCTGGCAAGAGAACACAAAGGAATTTCAAAAAGACTATGGAAAATGAATTAAAATTAAAATATAAGGAGTTTTCTTGGTGCAAATATAATTCTGTGCATAGTGGGTGTTTCTTCATAATTCACATGTTCCATGAACTTTTTGGACACTCTTCCACCCCCATGTAATCTGCTTAACAATGTTTTAGAATTTCTATTTATACTCTTTTATCATTTCACTGATGACAGAAGAGAAGCTCAAAAAGTTTAAGAAATTGATCTGCCCACCCAGCTTTTAAATGGAAGGGATAAGATTCAAATCCGGGTCTGTCTGAATCCAAAATCAAAGTTTTAACTGCTTCTCCTATTTTAAAAAATGGCATGGCTGATCTTGTCTTATTTTAAAGGGCTTATTAAAAAGCTGTAGGACTACTTGGCGTACTCTATTAAAAGGTCAGAAAAGGGAAAAGCTGGGCCATTAACTATGCATTTGCTGGTTGAGGAGGGGAAGCAGAGCAGGAAAGAGAACGTACCGCTTATGAAGGTCCGTTCTCCCCACTTCACTGTCCTCTAATGTAGGAAATGACACCGACAACCTGAAGTTATAACCAAAAACAATTAAACTTAACTACAAGCTAAACTAAGTTTCTCAGTGTGTTTTATGCCATTTCTCAAAGTTCGGATATTAGTGTTCTAATAGGAAAATTTACTTCCATACCTGAACCTAGTAAAGCAGGATTTTTTGAGATTGAAAAAATTGTTATTTAGTTCTTTTAAAATAATTATTTATTTAATTTTAGTTATAATTATTTTTATTATTTTAATTTGAACAGAGAGAGAGGGAATGTGAGAAACAGGGCCCAGGACTCAAATTGCAGTTGGCCATGTGGGAGTCCAGCACCTATAAGGACCAAGCCACCTACTGGCCCTGTTATTTAGTTTAAAATGGATCAATGAAGTCTATTTATCATCAAAAATCTGGTGCAACTTTTGAACAACTACATGACAAAGGGCAATGGTTTTGATTAAAATTCTCTGTTAAAAAAGTTTACAGAAGAGATACATTTTTTTATTTAATTTTTAATTTATTTTATTTTTCTTTGGAGAGGTTTTTTTGTTGTTGTTGTTGTTGTTGTTTGTTTTGCTATAGGGCATGTGCACTTGCCAGAAAGACAGAAAGTGAGAAATCACCCCCTGGGGGAATGGGCATGCCACAATCCCTTCTCCTCCATCCTCCTCTTGGGATCTTGGGCACACATGCACACATACCCAGCGTGAGTTTAAGCCACTGGAGCCAGGACTTGAACCACAGTCAACTACATAGGAGTCCAGTGACACAGCCATTATGCCAACTGCTGGTCCCAAGAGATATATTTTTAACTTAAGTGCTTAAGCCTTTTATTTAGAAAATTCTACACTCTAACCTTTTAAAAAAATTAAAGACTTCTTTGTGCCATTAAAGTGATGAGAACTGGGAACAGGAGAGGGCATAATGGTTACATCACTGGAGTCTCACGTGTCAATCATGGTTCGAATCCTAGACTCAGGTGCTCACACCGGGTGCATGTGTATGCATGCCCAGAATCCTGAGAGGAGAATGGAGGAGAAGAGATTGCAGCATGGCCATCTTCCCTGGGGGATAGTCTCTCTCTTTGTGTCTCTGTCCCTCCAGCAAGTGCACATACCCTATAGCAAAAATCTCTCTCTCAAAAAAAAAAAAAAAAAAAAAAGGGGGGAAAAAAAAAAAAAAAAAAAAAAAAAAAAAAGGCGATGAGAACTTACTGACCACCCATGATTTTCAGAAAACACAATTTCTAAAAATTTTAATTTAAATAATTCCAAGTACTGACCCCTAGTTATAAACATCCTTGCTCTGGATCAAGATCTTCTCAGACAGAATGATAAAAAGCATCAGTTCGCATCACTTTTTAAATTGAAAACTCCAATATACACACAGCAAGAGACACCATTAGAGCTCCACCCAGGAGGGGCGCTAGTGCTAGAAACACAAGGTCTGAACGGGGTATAGGATGGAACGCCCACTATTTGCTTTCATTTTCATTCTACCCTCTTCTCCATTAGCCATTTTAATCAACCATATGTACCTGTCTCCCTCTACAATGCTCCCTCAAAGGTCATCAATGGCAAATGCAAAACACCTTGCTTGGTCTTCATCCGAATTAAACACTTCGCAGCTCAAGGCAGAGTTGACCCTGTTCTTCTTGACAATTTCTTTCTCCAGAAAGAAGACATTCATTCCTTTTCTTCTGAGTATCCTTCTCCAACTGCTTCTTTGACTCACTTTCTTAGATTTTCCCCTGAAAAGAGCATTTCCAGGATCCTGTCCTTGGGGTTGGATCTGCTCCGGCCTCTCCATCAGATATCTCATCCCTTGATGCAGGTCATATAAGCTGGGAGTGATGGTTTCTTATCTTTATTTCCAGGTTCATACTCTGCCTTATTTCCATTAAAGTGTTTACATGTGCCTATTTAACATCCGTGCACAGAATTCCAAGGCAAAAAAAAAAAAAAATTGCTATTTGCCAGATGGTGCATGTACTTGTCTAAAAGAGACAGAGAGACAGAGAGAGAGGGAGAGGGAGAGAAAACAACCTCCAATCCAATGGGTGTGGTCACACCGTGATCCCTTCTCCTCCATTTCTGCATCCTGTTGGAATTTAGGCACACATGCATATCTGCCTGGCATGTTTTTCAAACTTTGGTGGTCTGGGAATTGAACTACATAGTCTGCCATGTGGGGTCCACCTCCCTTAACCACTAGGCCAGGGGGCTAGTTCCTAAGAAACTCAGTGCTTTTTAAAACCAACGTTGTTTGTTTCCCTCTTCCTCCTAGCTTCTCTCTCATTTATTGACTTTCTTCTAACTTAGTAATCCTTTTTGTACCCCTTACAATCACCCTGGCATCTTCCCTCTCCCTCCAACTCTGGCCACCTGGACCAATTACTAACCCCTGTCAAGTTGCCTTTGGAATCTCTATTTACTGCATTCCACTTCTTCACTTTCCCTGCCCCAGTGAAACCTTTCACCTTCTAATTCTTCTTTCCAATTCAAGTCCGCTTCTGTAAATATAGGTTCCACATTTAAAACATTTTTCTAGAAGGATTTTTTTTAATCAAGTCATTCTCTTGTTAATAATCTTCAGTGGCCCCAACTTCCTTATAAGATGCTTTGATGAGTCAGTCCCATGGCACAAGTGGTTAGACACCATCAGAGGAAGATGAATCCCACACGGATGACTGGGATTTAAAGCCATGCCCCTGCACTTCAAACTGTGCCTAGGATCTTGACCAAATGGAAAACCAGAGAGAGAGAACTGTGGCATGAACAGACCCTCTCTGGGGGTGTTTTGTCTTTCTTACTCTCATAAAATACAATAATCTTAAAAAATGCTTTGTGAAGCAATTCTTTTTTTTAATGTAAAACAATTTCTTATTTACACTTAGTTATGGTATATCTTTATGGCATGCAATATGATTTTTCAAAGCATGCATGCGGTATTTAATTCTAAGTCTTCTAACAGCTGGCTCAGAGTGAACTCTCCAGTCTCCTAGTTGTTCACTTCCACTTTCTCTCCCAATCTCACCATCTCTTCTCTCGTGGGATTGTTCTGCATTCCCCAGACATAAAAACATGTCCCTACCTCAGAACTCAAAATATTTTATATCCTCAACTGAAGAGTCCTGTATTCAGTTTCATACTTAGAACTGCTTCAACTCTAAGCCAAGACTAGATAATAATTGATTTGTGCAATCTTTAATCACATAATGATAACTAGAACATCACCTATTCTAGGTAGTTTTGCATGGATTGTATTTCAAACATTTTACCGGTGTAATCTTCATAACAAATCCATGAGTAGGTACTTCCTCTTTATTTATTTTTTTTTTTCTGAGAGGTTTGTGCTATAGGGCGTGTGTGCTTGCCAGAAAGACAGAGAAAGATGGAGAAACAGAAAACGAGAAATCACCCCCCCATGGGGAATGGCCACACCACAATTTCTTCTCCTCCATTCTCCTCTTGAGATCTTGGGCACGCATGCACATGCGCCCGGCTTGATTTAAGCCACCGGGTCCGGGACTCCAACTGCAGTTGACTACATGGGAGTCCAGCGACATAGCCATTACGACATTTGCTGGTCCTGGCACTTCCTCTTAACCAATGAAGAACTCAGGCTTGGAGAGGTGAAGTAATTCCCATGTCTCCAAAGCTAAGCAGGAACAGCGCTGAGCTCTATCGCCACAGTCTCATTCCAAAGAAAGGTGCTTAATGACTGTGCTATTCCCCCTCCTGCAAACATTGGGGTCCCTTTCTTTCTGCTAAGATGTGAGCTACGTGAGGGCAGGGATTATGTGAAATTTATCTTTGTATTTCTAGTTCTCAGCATGTAGTAGATATTCAATAAATGTTTGATGACTTGTGTTCAGAATGAGCGATGCTGCAGCTTTCTCCTGTAGTTAAAGGCGTTCTGCACCGCAGACTACGCTTGGGCTTCTTGCATATTTTGATCCCACACCTCTCGCTCTGCTTTTCACTCTGCTCATCCTGGCTCATTACTGGCTTTGATCCCTTTCACAGTTCCTTTTATCATAAACTCTGTGAGTCTGGGATGGTTGCATCTCTCTATTTACTGGATTAGGCTTCTTAATTAATATTTAACTCCTTTCCCTTGAAGAACAAAATGAAAGCAAAAATGAAATAACCTCCTAGAATTCCTTTTTGATATACAAGGCAGACCTCCTGCTTGTGACAGGTTCCCAGAAAAGAGTGCGGCCACTCTAAGTACAAATGATCTAATACTCATCACCTTTACCGTAGCAACAATGCAAGAGCAGCAATTTACCCTCCTGTCCAAGGACTGGATAGTCAAGGGATATAAAAGAGACTCGGAAATCATATCTAATCACTTACATGTGATAAATATGTAAACTTTAAAAGCAGCCTAAGTGGATTAACTATGGCAACAAAGAAAATTATATTAAAAACAGTGATAGAAAAATGATCAGTTCTATGCAGGGAGTGTTTCCCATGTGTCAGGTGCTTTGCTATAGCCTACTATACTTCATCTTCCTTAATAATCAGAACAAGAGGAAGGAAGAGATACAATGATTATCCCCATCTTACCCAAGAATAAACTAGGATTTTGAGAGTTTAATAGTAACTTGATAAAGGTCATGGAGCTGATAAAGGACAGAACTAAGACTCAAACATTTGCCTGTCTGACTCCAACATCCTGACAGCTAGTAGCCAGACTACCCTCCTTCCACTGTGTTCATATTAAGAATAATGATACTGACAGCCACAGAAATTAGGCCATTCTCCCCTGGTCATGCAGCACGTTAATGGAAGAACTAAGACAAGAACCCATGTCTCCAGACTTTTTTCTATTAAGTCTCCCAGCCTCTTCCATGAATATGTTACATCATCACAATCCACAGAGTGTATGTAGTTCTTGCTAGAGGAATAAATTAGAAGTTGAAGCCAGTCATGGTCATGAATATAGGCACAGATTATCCAGAGAAGGTAGCTTTTTATTGACACAATCTACCTTGAGAAGATAGTTTTTCGACACCTCCAATCAATGAATTCTATGACTTCACAATTTTCTCATTTTCACCCTTATTCATCTTAACTTACATGGTGAATCATTGTAATCATTATAATCACTCCCTCCACCTATTTATTTCTCCATTACTTCATGGTATTTCATACTGGCTTATTAAGACCAAGCCAAACTTACTATACATTGTGCCTGTACTTGCTAGTAAAGTTTGATTACAAACACACACACACACACACACACACACACACACACAGAGAGAGAGAGAGATAAAAATCGCAGAGAGAGAGAGAGAGAGAGAGAGATAAAAATCGTGTATATAAGAAGACAGCATGACTACATGCAAGTCAGTATGACCTCAGTCTCTTTGGTGTGTTCTGTGTACTCTAGCCAGTGTTTATGGACTGCTATTTGCTCCTGGCCCACTCCTCTTCTCTCTCTGCCTTTCTCTTTGACTGAGCTCACCCACTTCCATGGATTCCTGTCAGAAATAAAGACACTGATACAATGCTAATTCTCCAACAGATGTCACTCCATCCCACAGCTGTACTCCAGGATCCACTCTTTGTTTCCCTTTAATAATTATTTATTTAATGACATTTATTATTATTATTATTTTAAACTTGATAAAAGAGAGAAACATAGAGAGAGAGAAAGGGAAACTGAGGAAGCAAGCAACCAGGTCAGGGACTCAAACTGGGGTTGTCCATGTGGGAGCTTAACACCCCAACGACCACCTGCCAGCCCTCAGAACCCATTCTTAATAACTATGAAGCTATCCACATTATTTTTCTATTTAATGTCTTACTTAACAATGCCCAAAATGGATAAGCTCCGTATCCTGTCTTCTGCAAGCATTCACCATCTTAATACTAAGAAATCCATCCAATTGCTAAAGTTAAAAATTTTGATAGTTCTTTTTTCAACAGCTCCTACATTCATAGTAGCATCAAGTTCTCTATATTCTATGTCCCAAACACATCTCAAATGGCTACATTCTCCTAAGTTCTGGAAGAAATGGATAAATAAAATGCTAAAGAAGTGAATCGGGTGCGAGTTCACGTGTAGTTATAGAGACCAAAATGATTTCACAGAGGATTTGGCATCTTAAATAAAACACTGATGATGGGTAGAAATGTGACAGGTGGGTGGGTTGAGGAGTAACAGCCCAAACCACCAAGAGATCAGGGTGAATTAACACACAGAGGAAGAAAAGAGTATTCTTTGGAAAAACTAAGTAGCCCAGTTGGGCTGGAACTGACAATATCGATACATTCAGAGAAGTGGGAACAAGGACTAAAAAATGGTAAAATTGGACTGTAGTGTGGAGGGCTTGAAATACCCCAGAGGGCCAGATTAAGTTGATTTGTATACCTCCTGCTTTCCCCAGTATGCCTTGCTGTACACAGCCATAAATGTGTATCAGCTCTATTCTCTTAATTGTTCTGCATTTCACTGGGGTCTTTTCCTTTCTGAATATACAAGGGGATGCCCCAGAATATAGAATATTTCTACTATTTTTTCTATAACATCAATTATTAAGCAACATTGTATATTAGTAGAGCCATATGCTTATTATAATAGTAATTGCTTCTACATGATTATCTTTAGAGTATTTCCTTATGTAGTGAGATATTTATCTTGCTTGCAGAACTCCCTATTTTGTAAAAATAAGAAGAGCAGGGATACCACTGTGTTTATGATTACTAACCTCATTGAATCAAAGGCACCATAGATGGAGGGAGTTTTAAGAATATTTAATACATCATTTACTCCACTCTATCTCCTCAAGGTGCCTTGCAGATTGTCTTAGTAGATGTGGATTTCCTTTTATCATGTGAAAGGCAAGTCTATCCTTGGTTTGTTATAAATTAACAATCTGAAATAAAGTACTGCATTTTGAACAACAGGTGAAATAATGGGAAAAAAATCCCTTACCTACTCGAAGCTACCTTGTCTTCAGTGAAAGCAAAACCATTTTATATGGCTTTACAACTAGCTTTGATTTCTTACAATCCCAAGTCAAGCCTCTGTGTGCACGTGTGTGTGTGCGCGCAAGTGTGTGCATCGAGTGTTCCATCCTACTGAAAACATCGTATGCTTTTGAAAACATAGCCAAGTGATTTTCATTCCTGTAAAGGAACATTTTAAACCACTTTTATAGAGTAAAAGGTAGACCAAGACTTACTCTGATATCACAGTACAATATAAAAAGTTAATACAAACTAACAACAAAAGGAATCATTTCAATATCTTCTCATCCAAAGAAGAAGAAATTATAAAATAATAAATCTACGTAGACAATGAACACATAAAGGGTTTCTTGGCCTCGCCTACATTAAAATAAGTGAGAACCAGAATACAAATATTTTCATGTACAACTTGAGAAGCATCAATGACAGTTCAGTGACTCCTGAGTACACTGAGTATGTCTACCAGGTACATTTTGAATCATTTTTTTTTTTTAGGGGGGGAGGTTTTTGCTATAGGGTGTGTGCGCTCACCAGACAGAGAGACAGAGAGACAGAAAGCGAGAAATCACCCCCCGGGGGGCGGGGGATGGCCATGCCGCAATCCCTTCTCCTCCATTCTCCTCTCGGGATCTTGGGCACACACTCTCACACACCTGGCATGAGTTTAAGCCACTGGTCCGGGACTCGAACTGCGGTTGACTACGTGGAAGTCCAGCGACAAAGCCACTACCGTACCTGCTGGTCCCTCTACCAGGTACTTTTCACACAGGGTTAGTACTAGAGAAAATATTGCTATAAGGAAACTGGTTGAAAGACTTACAATTTTTTAAAACTTTGTATGTTCTAACTCTTGTAAAATTTGTTGTAAGAAAATAATTAGAGATTGCACAGCAATTTATCTGTAAGGATTTTATTCATTATGCTCTTTACTTCATCTAAATCAAAAGTAAGTTAATTGTCCATTGATGGGAATTCGAGAAGATATATTCTGCTAAAGGAGACTCTGTACCCCATAAATATTGCAGAAAATATTTAATGCCATGGCAAATGGTTATAGTATGTGTTTTTTGTTTTGTTTTGTTTTAAATAAGGCAATATAAGTGCTTGTAAACTATGAGGACAACTGTAAAAATACTAATATCTCTCTTAGACAGTCACACAGAGATTGAAATTATATGCAGCAAAATATTAACTATGGTAATTCTGTGAAATTACAGGTGAATTTTATTTTTCTTCATGCTTTTATATACACACATATATGTATACTGATCATATTTTGCATGTCTAGATATATTATATATTTTATACACATGTATTTTATGTATAATTTATAGATATCACAAAGAATCAAACAATAAAAAATTGGCCTTTTTGGGGACCAGCAGATAGTGTAACAGCTAAATTGATGGACTCCCACATGGCCCACTGCAGTTTGAGTCCCAGACCCAGGGGCTTGAAACTCATGTTGGCCATGTGTGTGTGTGAGCATGCCAGAAATCCTGAGAGAATGGAGGAGAAGGGATTGTGGTGTGGCCATCCCCCTGGGGGTTGATTTCTTGATTTCTTTTTCTCTGTCTCTCCAATGAGCACATGAACCCTATAGCAAAAATCTCTCTAAGGCAAAAAAAAAAAAAAAAAAAGAAAAAAGAAAAAAGGCTGATATGAAAGTAAAAAGTTGGTAGCAGTAGGATTTTGTTTTATTATGGTATTCCCAATAGGGTGAGACTCCAGAAAGCCATGAAGATGACAACACTTCTTATCAAATTTTATGGGACCTAGAAAATATATTTACTCTCATTAAATAAGAAAAACTAAAAGTATGAAAGCCTAGCAGTCATCTTAAAATGTAAGAAGAAGAATAACAAAATATATACCAGAAGTTAAAATGGGAAAAATTAAAAATTATAACAGAGATGTACTTTATAAAAAGGAAAAATTGGAGTAAATAATAAAAGCAAGTCAAAAGCTTAAAAGAAACACAAATTTATTCCTTTTAAGCCTGATTAAAAAACATGAACAATAAACATATGAAAGATTAGGGATGAGAAGGGAGACATAACTATAGGTACAGGAGCAATTAAGCAAATTGCCTGAGAATATGACTCATGAAGAAGCAGCAAGGATCAAAAACAGAAATAATCTCTAAGAAACTATTAATCAAACTGAAATACTTGCAGACAATGTTCGCCAACAACACATTAACTGTTCCTTTAAAAATAATATTATGATCATTTCCCTTGTACATAGCAATATTTAATGTTTATTTTATTATTTAATCAGTTGATTCAATATTTAAACACGGGAGTCTAGTTGTTCTAATCCTATATTGTAGTTCCAAGCAGAAGACATATGGTAAGGAACACTCTCCGGGAATTAGAAACCTACCTCTATTTTCTCTAATGAAATTCTTTTCAAATGTTAACATCTTAATTACAAATATTCAGCATGCAAATGCTAGTCTGAGATTAGTTTCCTCCTGAACTGCCTAGAAGCAGGTTAAACTCTGTAGTCTAGAAGTTTCTTGGCCCTTCTACCTCAATTATTGCCTTTCTTTGTGGTATCACTGGTACTCATTTTGCTATATGCCTTTCCAAACACACGTGTGTGTATGTGTGTGTGTCTTTTAGTAAGATGTGTTCTGCAACAATCCCTGCTCAAATAAACTTTCCGTAGTTCTCTGGTGTCTACGTAAACTTTAACTCCTTAGGATGGAAATCAAAGGCGGCTCGTGATCATCTGCCTGCTGCACAGCTATTGATATATTCCTAGTGTGGTTTCAACCAAATCACTATGCTCCAGTCTGACTACAGTTTGAATTTTTTGGAAAAACTGTAACCCCTGAGAAGTCATCATCTTCACCCCTTTTCCGATTCTCCAACCAGCTTACACACTGACTTCTGTTCATCTGGAATATACATCATCCCATTTCCACTCACAGAAGCCCCAGCTCTCATGTACAACCTCATTAAAGCGACCTCTTCAAAGCAGCCCTTACTATACTAGTCTGCTGACATATATCAATATAATGTTTGTTTTCTTATTTCTCTATGAAGAATAGAGAGAATTTTTTCTGTAAACTATAGGAGTGCTTGGTTCCTTCAATAAACAAAGAGAATACTTTTATCTATCCATGTAAGAAGGAAAGTTAACACAGGAAATTGAGATAAGAAAATAGGAATTGTACCAAAAAATGGTAAGGTTTGCTCAGCACAGATGGCAGGGAACAATAAGAATAACAATCTAACATGTTGCCACAAGATAATGGATTATATAAATATTTTGAGGGAAGACTGCTTCATCTCCTCTAAAATAAAAATGTCTAAAACAATTATCACTTAACATTCTGTCATAAACCTACGTGGATGTAAAACTTTTCGACACACTTCCAAGTGTACATTTCACATACACTACACGCTCATATCAATCCACCAAGTATGTTAGACACTAATGTCAATACATTAAATGGGTTAGAAAACATACTTGAAAATGAACATTCTAAAGGATACATTTTAAAACTAAATAAACAGAAGTTCTAATTCTTTTTTTGTCTGTGTCTCAGAACATATTTCAGAGACATAATCCTATTAATTTTAAGAGAGTGTAATGAAATATCAAAGAAATGAGTTAACCAATGAGATGACCAGACTTGCTGGATGCAATATGGGGAGGGAAAATTCTGGGAGAAGAGACAGGAGTTGAGAAGGATGGGAGAACAAAGAAGAATATCTGTATATTACAACAAGTCAAATAGGATTTTTCTGACAGGTGCAAATGTGTTCTGGGCTCCATAGAGGCAAGAGATCTCATGTAGGACGTGAAAGAAAGTGACCCTTTTGCGTGGTTTCTGACTAACATGGATGGGCCAGCATAATCAGCTCAAGTGCCCTCAGAAACTTAGGAGCAAGCTCCTTGATGTAAGAAGATCAATGAGTCAGAAGACAACATAGACGTCGTTTCCCTCCCTCCACTAAAACTGTGCACTACAAAATGTCTGCAGCATTTGTTTCCAAGTTTTCACATATGGCATTACTTAACCATCTCCCTGGACTTGGTAAATTAAACTTTTTAATGTCTGTCCCTCTCAATGGCATTCTTCTTACCCATGGAATGCCCCCTCCTAGCAGTGCACACGGAACACAAACACACAAAGAGACACACATAATGGTTTGTACAGTGCTGAGCGCTTAGCAGCCACACCTTCAATCTTTGCAGAAATGAAAAATGATCCTTAAATTAAATTATCTCCTCATCTAAGATCACTTTACAATTATTAATCAATACTAAAGAAAACAAAACTTAGTTTTATTTTCATCATGTATGGGTGTATTAAAATACTACATATTTAAACAAAGTGTGTTCACTTCAAACCACCAATGTCCTCTTTTTTCTTTCCCAAAGATCCTTTTGCAATTGTAAATGCGTGGTAGTGTATTTCTTGCATGAGATACACTATAAAGAAATACTTCCCAAATGTCTTCCAGTATCTAGCTCTCTCAGAGTAATTTCATGGCCCCTTTTAAAATGTTTTTCATAAGTGAAATATTGCCATAGTGTTGATCTCCTCTACTGTCCTCGGGACAATATATAATCCCATGAAATTACCTCTTACTTTACCCTTCCAAAGAGTGCTAACTAAATAGAAATAGTCCCATTCCATTAGTAAACATGTTTGTCTTTCGATTACCTTTTCTCCTTTACAAATATTCCTAATATGGTTAAAACAACTGGGAGTGTTGGGACCAGCAGATGGCATAATGCTTATGTTGCTAGACTCCCACATGGTTGACTGCATTTCAAGTTCTGGACCTGGAAGCTTAAAACTGACCCTGGGTGAGTGTGCGTGTGTGTCCAAGATCCCGGGAGGAGAATAGAGAAAATGGAGAAGGGATTGTGGCATGGCCATCTCCCCGGGGGTGATTTCTTGCTTTCTGTCTTTCTGTTGCTCTCTGTCTCCTTGGTGAGCACACATGCCCTATAGCAAAAAGCTCTCTTAAAAAACAAAACAAAACAAAAAACAACAACAACATAAAAAACTGGGAATTTAAGAGGGGGGGGTCTTCAAAAAAGTCCTGGAAAGTATGCATTATGAAAAAACTAGGCATAGATTCCAAAACTTTTTGCACCAAAATAAACTTGTACTTTAATTTTCCATGAGCCTTTAGAGGTCCACTTTTACTGCACAGAGTGACATCCTTCCATGAATACTTGAGAATCCTGGTTATCTGCTGGCAGGAGAACATTTCTGGGTTTGTAGAAAACCATTTCTGATTCCTGTTTGACCCCTGCTCAGCATTACCCAACATTATTCCATGTCTTTTTTTCTTGCAGTGCTAGAAGTTCTCACATATCACTGCATTTTCCTCCTCTGCCTTTGTTTTTTATATTTGCTTTTGTCTTCCATTTCATCTTAACAGCCTTCATAAAGCCACTTGCCAGATCAAAACTGAACATAATTAGTACTAAGTCATTTTCCTCTTTAAATGGCTTCCTCCTGGAAGTCCCTTGGGTTTTTCTTTAATCAGTTGACGTAGCTCAAGTGTTTAAAGTGAATTTTACCTCCATCTACGTTTTAAAAGTCCACCTAGACATTCCAACATTAAAATAGTTCCAATATACTTATTAAATTAAGGATTCTAATCTTAATTGTTTAGGACTTTAGGGCACCTACATCAGATGGTGGGAATGAGATATCACCCACTAAATCCCTCCTACATACAGACTATTATTTTATTACCGCTCAAATTAAATTGATTTTCATTTGATTTAATTTTATCTGAAGCATTTACATCAAAATGCCCTAAAACTATTTTAGAAATTGGATATAGCAAAACTAAACCCATTTTGCAGATAAGTCAAACTTACAAAAAAGAAGTAATATCACTATTCTAAAGACATGTTAAATTAAGAGAAAATTGTTGGGTTCTCTTGGGTCACTGGAAAAGTCATGATGTGTTTTTCTATGTAAAAATGCAAGATGATTTTTCCAACAACTCAATACCTTTTTGTCTACAATACCCATTATCTCTGATTTCCCTGAAGTTATTTGGTAGGTCAGCATTAATAATGGAAGTACTAACATAAGCTACCTTAAACTACTGACATATTCTGGATTGAGCTCAGGCAAGTCAAAGAACATGGACCTCCTCTAGAACTCATACTATCACTTCTTTTAACCAATTTGTCCACAGCCAAACCTTGGCAGTTTCTAGCTCTTTCTAGGTTTTCAAGAAGAGTCAAAACATTTCTAAGATGAAATCCACTACTTTAAAAATTTTGATTATTGATCTAAAAATGTTTGAACACCTCACTGATTAAATAATACAATTCCATGGGCTGGATTCAGCCCCCGGCCTGCAGTTTGCACCGTCTGCTGTTGATGAGTCTTCTGTAACTCTCTTACTCCCACCTTTGACTCCTTCAACCTACCTCATGCTTAGTTTGTAAAACAAAAAAAGGACAATTTTCTAGGCACTTATTTCAGCTAGCATTAAATCTCCAAATTAAAGGACAAGTAACACGCTTATCTTTATGTGTAAGCATGCATACATAGTATCTACATATCTATAATTTCTATCCTTCTTACAAATCCATTACTTGAAATTCTCTCCTTCCACTTGCTATATTGAAGTTTCAGAGTGGCTAATTCCAATGCTTCGAGCCCAGCCGATGATCTAATGGTTACGTCACTAGACAACCACGTAGTTGATTGTGGTTCAAGTCCAGGACTTGGCTTAAAACTCATGCCAGGCACGTGTATGTGTGTGCCCAAAATCCCAAGAGGAAAATGAAAGAGAAGGGATTGTAGCATGGCCATTTTTTTGGGGGGGGAGGAGGGATGATTTCTCACTTTCTGTCTCTTTAGAGAATACATGCACCCTATAGCAAAAATCTCTCAAAAAAAAAAAAAAGAAAAGAAAAAAGAAATGCCTCATTATTTGTCATATGTTCTTTTCAAATCCTTTTTAGTTTGGTAGTATTTTCAGTGCATGTTCACCCTGATTCAGGTGTCTCTAGAAAATGTACACTATCACCTTCCTTAGTTTTTTTGTTTGTTTTTATTTTTGGGGGAGATTTTTGTTATAAGGCCCGTGTACTTTCTGGTGAGACAGAGAGTGACAGAGAAACAAAGTGAGAAATCATCCCCAGGGGGGATGGCCATGCCACATTCCCTTCTCCTCCATTCTCCTCTTGGGATCTTGGGCACGCACGCACAGGTGCCTGGCGTGAGTCTCATGCCACCCGTTCCAGGACTCAAATCATGGTTGGCCATGTGGGAGTAGGGCACCCAAGCCATCATGACACCCTCTCATCCCTCAATTTCTTTCGTTTTAATTTATTTTATTTATGACTTTAACATTTGATTCTTAATACATCTTTTCTACCTATTACATACATTTAATTTCATCCTTGACAGACGACTCACTAAAGAAAAAAAAAAAGAAAAACAAAAACAAAAACTGAACAATATGCCAAAAAAAGTTAGTTTTCTGACTAAAGAGGCTTCCAATCATGAACTAACAAAAACATTTTGCCTATTACCCTTTTACTATCGTTGCTACTCAACTGAATTTAAAGTACTGATATCAGGAACTTAGCAGCTTAAAACCAAATGATTATCCACCAAGCCCAATGTCTCCCGGAAGGCCTGAAGATTACACGTGTAATAATCAGGCTGCCCTTGCCAAAAGTAAGGCTTAGTGCTTCATTTTATTTATTGTATTTATTGAATGGAGCCATTGCTTGATAGCCCCTGGGAGCATTAACAAACATGAAAGAAACCACCAAATGAAAGAAAGAAATATATAAATAACTAAAGACCATGCCACTGAAGTTTATAATCTGGAAAGTGCAGTACTGAAATAAGGCACATAGTCTTAATACTTCTCTAAGAACTCTGTTCTACTTTAAAGTAATGGAAGCATTGCTTAATGTGCCAAGGAGCTAAACTTCTAAAGTCGCATACAATTCTATTTCCAAAACACCAAACCCTTTATTTCTTGCTTATGTATCATGCCATGTGACAATTGGAGATTCCTAAATGTTGTCTCTGGCTTTCTATTATTATCACCTGTGGTTTAGCATGGTGAGAATGCTATTTTTTGTGGTTAAGACCCTATTGATAACAGTGTTGAAAATAAGTCTCTTGTACAGTCTATTACACCTGGATTTGTAGGGAATTGAACCAGTTATGAGAATAAGATGGTCCTTTCATTTAAGAAGAGACAGGACTGAGAACCTAGGACATTTTGTTCTCACATTTTTCATTTTCTCAATCTAGGATAACTCATTCCACACTCTTCTTTGTAAATGTTATGCTTGAATTTGCAAGTATATAAAAACCCTCAGAACTCAATTTGAAATAATTGTCATCAAAATGGGTTAAAATATTTGTTTTCCGTTATATTTTATTTTAAGGAAAGAAGTCAATATATTAATTTTAAGGTACTATGGAATTTTTTTTACATGAAATTTGGCTGGAGAAAGAAATCATCCTGCATAGATATCAGAAGTCCAGTCAATCTATTATTAATGTATGCCTTTTGTAGATTCTTTTTCTATTAGACTTACTCCTGACTCTGCTTTCCTTAAGAGCAAAATTATTAGTAGTTGGTCATGTCTGGAACTAACAGTAATTTTTATATATGTTCCAGCCATTCTTTATGATTTTTACATGTGGGATGGGAGAGAAGAAGGGAAGAGTGGATTATAAAGCAAAATAAATTTAAGAGTACGTAAGAGTAATAAAGCTAGTGGAAACAGAAACCCACCAGAAGGTCTTGCAAGTATTTCCATAAAGAGTACTCTAATGCTAAATTCATGAAAGAGTGGTTTTTTTGAAGAAAAAGAAAGAAGATTTAAGAAACCCACCTCATATGTCAAATGAAAGCAACTTGGCTGGTGATAATAATCTCCTGATAGGAGGAAAACCCTTCCTCCCCTCAGGGTTCATTCCTCCTGTCTCAGTTAACAAGCAGTGAGTACCTGAGTGTGTTGAAACCCTGCTGAGGAGACAGATACTCTACAGACTTTGCCAAGAGAATTCACAATCTAATAGAATCTGTGTTCCACAAATATACTTTACACAAATCCATCCTGTGCCAAGAGCCAGCTTGTTTTATAAATGCATTTTATGAAATGGAATGGAATTAACCCAACACGTATATTTCAACCTCAAAGTACATTATAAGAATTATAAATTTCCCAATTGACAACGGATGAAAACGAACATTTTTCATATTTACTTTGGGTAGTAATGAAGAGGGTGAGGAAGAATAACTTTCCTAAAGCTTTAACCAATGCCAGATTTAGTTTTCTAAAATTTTGGTCTTCTTAGGCCATGGCCAAGCCTAGTTTGTCTTTTTCTTTGTTCCTTCCTGGATTTCCAATAAAGCAACTGTAACTAGAATTACACTGAAAAAATAAAAAAGAAAAGCAAGGATATTTTTAAGTCCCCAAGGTGAAGAAATTGCCTAAGGGAGTCAAGAGTGTGCAGCCCAGATTTTTACAGTGTGTGCTATTCCGCATCTTTAAGGAGGCAATTAGTTATTCTTGTGTATTAGTGACTGCCCCATTTTCTCTAAAACTCAGGTGATACAAAGGGCCTCAGAGAGGACATATTTTAAGTGGGACATTTATTACCAAAAAAATAAATAAAAAAGTATGATTCTAAGTTAGAGTCACCAGGAAAGCCCTTTGTAGAGACGCAGTAACATTTCACAGTAGCAACAACTTGGCCCCAGCCGTTCTCAACTCTCATTATCCAACCAAGTCTCGTTTCTAACCAAGCCATCATTAACTTCAAGATAGAATTAGAGAACTTGACACAATAACACGAACCTGAGAGTCTTATCTATTTAAAGTACCCCATCTGGAGTCAGCACAATGTGGATTTGGTAGCCACCTAGTAAGCGGCAGAGGCAGAGGTGTGGACAGTGGTAACGGAGTATCTACACCGAAAGGAAAACAAAAGCAATGAAAAGTGCATCTGTGTGTTCCGTGTGATGGAACTATCCGTTTGCCTAGTGGGTCATTTTTTGTCACAGGGGCATGTAGGGGGCTCGATCAACACTAATCTAGAAAGGACTATTGGCAATGTCAGAGATTTTCGTACAATGATTCGGAAGGTTGGGTGCGTGCTTCGCGCTACAGAAAGAAAAGTTGATTTCTCAGCTCTGTTTTTATCTTTAGTAAATCACAACTAAAATTATTTTCAAGGGAGATTTTAAATAAATACTGTGAAAAATCTATGTACCCCAAGATCCCACCATAGAAATGAAATAAAAATATACAGAACCACACAGAAAAGATTCATTTTATGACATTGTACCCTTAAAATCCAAAACTGAACTGAAGGGCTTCCTTCTCAAAGTTATAGATCCTTGCTACTTCCTCTTCAAGAAAGGCATACCTAAAAGGTTATTGATTTGGTTTTGAAGGACACAGTGTTTATTATGGAGGAAGCCATTGCTGGGTACGAGTGTGAGAAATTAATGATGGCTTTGTAAGTGTCCATGCTGTGGTGTGGAACCAGTCGGGCAACTGTCAATCTATATGATAATACATTCCCAAACTTCATAAAATCAGTGATGTGAAAAGCATTGATTTCTTTGTGAGCTAAACAGAATTTGTCAGAGAGAAAGACCAAGAAGTTTACTGAAGTTAACACCTCCGCCTGCAGAGTTGCTTGCGTCTCACTTTTTGTTTGCTTAAAGAGTTTATGATGTGACGTGTAAAATTTCTTATTTTTATCTGGCCCCAAGTGAGAGCAGAACATGCATTATGGAATATGTGAAATATTGAAACTTTTTTAAAAAGAGAAAAGGAGTAACATACTGACAGTACACTTTAAAATACTCACCTATCTCCTAGCTTGAATCCTGGTTTCAGAACCTCCTTTGGGCTTGGCTAGATGCACTCACATGCACACCAGGTGGCTTGGTGCCCCTAAGCACATTTTTTTCTTCATGCAATTCTGACTACATTATAACTAGTATTACAGGGGGGAAAAAAAAATCAAGACTCTCTGTCTAAGGGTTTATTTCCTAGAAGTATGCAGGGTTTTGTGTAGATGCTTCCAAATCGAAAACTGTTCAAGTTTTACGTTTCAAATAATACCGGGAAAAATGAGACTACTAATGGTACAGCAAGCACGTGATTAATGACATTTCCCCATCCGAAACAGTTCTGGATGAATCTGAGGTAAGCATTATTTGCTCTTTTGACTTTACTGGGAAACCTCTTATTAGCTATTATTTGCTCTTTTGACTTTACTGGGAAACCTATTATTTGTTGAGTTTTATAAGCTGTGTATAATTTAAAAAACGGAGGAAGAAAATTCTATGAATCTGTATAAATAACCTTCTATAGATAGTTCCCCATATAGATGTGAGGATACCACCATGGGGAGATTTGCTAAAGTACCTTGTTTAAAATGTGCTGTAAGTTCTTGGATTACAAGTGATTTTATTTATTAGGCAATCAAACTGCCTCCGTTTAAATAGTACCTGACACACACTGAAGTTGGAAAAGGACATCGGTAAATGGATTCAATGTATGCCTTTATGGAAACTTCTAAAAGTAATTTCCTATCAAACAAGCACCTTAGAGTGTTGAATGTGCCAAGTGTCAGAACTTTGTTAAAATTCAAAAGGAGTCAAGTGCAGAATTTTCCTTGAGAGTACACCTTGATTAGCTATATGAACAAAGGCATAAGTAAGACACTTCCCTTGTCCCCACGTAGAGTAAATTATTTCAGAATTAAACATAAATTTAAATGGAACAAAGTGACATCTTTTCGAATATATTGCAACTTACCCGGGAAATGATGTATTTTCAACACAGTTTTGAGATTAAATGATATTTAGCCATGTTTTTGCATTCACAACAAGCTGTCCGCCTGCAAATTTCTTTTTCTCTTTTAAATGAAAGAAAATACTTAAAGCTGCTCTAGCAGAAGTTTATAATATTTTATATAAACATTCTTAACTGATCTATTTGTAAACATTTTAATGGTAATTCTTTCAGCACACGCGCCATCTATTCACAACAAACCACACGGCATTTGATGTTTTCTTCATGAAGCAATTGTACCTAATGCAATTTATCTTTTAAAAAAATGTATTTTCTAAACGCCATTCTGAGTTGCTGAGAAATCCACAAATAAGCACCTTATCTCTTTAATGACTTGCTTAGGCTTCCCTATATTTACTGCTTAATGATCGGAAGCATTTAATTTTCAAAGTTTCATTAAAACCCACCTACAAAGCTGATGGGTGATAGGAGATGAGGGAAGCCATTAACCTACATAGGTGCCACGGGGAAAAGTAAACATATAAGAGAATACTTTTTTGAAGACTAGTCCTTTCCTATTTGTCATGATTAAACTCCAGAGCCTCTGTTCCAACTTTGATCTTCAATACGGATATGAGGCGTTGCCGCCTGGAAATGAAAGTCTAAGATAAGGTAGGATTCTTAAGAGATCTTCATGAAAAAAAAATTAACCCAGGTTGTCATTTACTGGGAAGGGGAAATCAATACAAAGACCTAGAAACTTGTGGAGAGAGGACATTTTCTAGGTATAGGTCATAGTTTATCAAGCGGCCTCTTTTGCAATGTAATTTACTTGCTAATAAGACCAACTGACTCTACCTGAATAGTGGCTTATCATCAAAATGTGATTTTAAAATTCTCTTCCCATTTCTTGTGTGCTTGCAGGTTGCTGGGTTCTTTTCCCCCCTGCACAGACCCGAGAATTGGGTCAATTGAAAAAAGAGAAAGAATGGTTTTATTATGCCTATTTATGAAAAAACAAAAACATCCCAAGCCCTATGTGGTACAGTGCACAGACCATTAAAGGGTATTTAAGAAGTAGGCCTACCGTTCTCATCATCCGACTTGTTTTCGTTGTCAGAGTCAGTCAGGGTAAGGGCTGAGTTTTCACGACTGGACAGGCCGGAACTGCGCCTGGATTTGATGCCTCTCCCCCACAGCCTGATGGCGTGTTCTGGAGACATCCCTCCCTCTGTGTCGGAGTCGGCATCGGAACCTGTGCTCAGGGAGTAGCCCTGGTGAAGGATCCCCATGTCGGAACAGTAGCCGCTTCGGTGTGGGGAGGGCTCACAGATCCCCAGTTCTGCCAGGGTGAAGTTGGTTCCTAGGGTGACAGCAATAGAGACAGGCTAGACCTTGTGACATGCTTTACGAAGTTGAAATTCATTCTTACAGAAAAGCAGACATTTTTCCAATTCCACGAAGATATCGCATTTGCCTGTGTACAGAACCAGGACATGGATATATGAGAGTAAATTTGAAAAACAGAAACAAAAACAAAAACCCAAAAAACAAAAACAAACAAATAAACAAAATAAATGTCAATCCTAGGGTGGAATAGCTCACATTTTATCTCAGTTACTTTTAGGAATTTTGACATTGTTGTCTAGATCACATCATGTAACTGAAAAAAAAAACACTAAAGGTTTCATAATAGCTAATTTAAGGGTCCTTCACAAAGCTTATAGAAAGACGAAAGGGAAGAATGACTTAATTTGCATGCAAAACATTTTTAAAATCATGTAAGTTTTTTTCTTTTTTTTTAAATAATAAGCATTTTCCATTAACTTTTGAAGACGTGGATGTAGCAAGCACTTACTGGGGCATCTTCTCTTTTGCAACTTTAGATTTACATTTTACAACTTTTCTGACTTTGGAGTAGGCAGTGGTGTGGTGTTAAAGGCAGTTGGATGTCCTTAAGATTGACTGCTCAGTTTGAGTCTCAGACCTGGCAGCTTGAAGACCATGCAGGACGTGTGTGTGTGTGTGTGTGCCCAAAATTCCCAGTGGACAATGGGAGATAGGGTATCCCAAGGTGCCCATGTCCCCTGGGCGGTGCTTTCTCACTTTCTCTCTCTCTCTGTTTCTTGCTGGCAAACACATGTGGTTTATAACAAATTAAGTACAAACAAAAATTAAAACTTTTCCAACATTAAGATGACATTGGAAACATTTTTCAAATGAGCACCTTGAGGACTGGTGAGTCACTTAAGTGTCTTACCCAAGATCCTGCATCTAAATGGTAGCCAATTCTGGATCTGGTCCCTAGGCAGCTTGTCTTAATGTCATACAACCTCAAGCATCTAAGAAATCATTGAGGCAGCTAGAAGACCTGGGTGTCAGTCCCAACGCTCCACTGGTCTCATTGTAACAAATTCCTGCACTTCGTGAGTCCTGGTGTTCTCATATATAAAACCTGAGCCAAGATCGGTAGATTCCTCTCAGGATCACCATGTGCTTCCTATGATAAAATGTAACAAGTGGTTTTTTTTCTTTCTTTCTTTCTTTTTTTTTTATTTGTGAGGTTTTCGCTATAGGGCGCGTGTGCTCACCAGGCAGACAGAGAGAGACATAGAGACAGAAAGCGAGAAATCACCCCCCAGGGGAGATGGTCACGCCTCAATCCCCTCTCCTCCATTCTCCTCTAGGGATCTTGGGCATGTACGCACATGAGCCCGGTATGAGTTCTAAGCCACCGGGTCCGGGATGCGAACCGTGGTCGCCTATGTGGGAATCCAGCGATATAGCCATTACGCTAACTGCTGGTTCCCACCAGTGGTTTTTAAAAATGAATATATATAATGTATTCTTACATTAATATCCAAGGGATGGGGAACACATATTTGGCGTCCTTACTTGTTTTCAGTTTTTGCTGTAGGGCACTTGTGCTCACTGGAGAAGGACAGGGTCAGAGAGAGATGGAGGGAAAGTGACAAATCGCCCCTCCCCTGGGGGGGGGTGGCCCCATCACAATCTTTTTTCTTCCATCCTCCTCTCGGAATTTTGGGCACAAACACACATGGGCCCAGTGTGATTTTCAAGCCTCTGACTCTAGTCTTGAACCGCAGAGTCAGCTACATGGGATCCAGCGCCTTAATATCCATGTCATCTGCTGGCCCCAGGTCTTTTGTTTCTAAAGGATATCTGGTTATTTCTCTTTGCTAACACAATTTAAATCTACCCATGGGCTTTGTCTATGGAAAGTGATAGGTCTACATGTGGGATGGGCAGGGGTGGACCCATGGTTTGACGGGAGGCAAGGAAAATAGGCATTTATCAAACACATGTTACCGTGTATTGGGTATTGGGCTAGGTCCTTTTTAGACTTTCTCTCATTAAATTGCACAGTAACCTGCTGTTTAAATGCAGCTATCACCTCCCCTACAGAGAGGCTTAATGCTGTGTCTAAGGTTATACCTGGAGAGGTAGCAGATGCAGGATTCACCTCGATTTCTCTAGATCCCTGTGTTCTTTTTACATTATTAAGCAGTCTCAATCAAAGACCAACCTGGCAAAATTTTCACACGATAAATGCTCCAGTTACGTGTGGGCTTTACTATTCAATTTCTTAAAAGACATATGAAGATTTCAAAGAAATCGAGATAGAACCTGCTAGTCCACTCTACTTATTGATAGAACAAGCTGATTTTTCCCCTTTAAAAATTTATGACAATGAGAAGAAATGCACTTCTATTTTGTACCTGGATGGAGAAGAGCTTATAAATAACATCACCAAAGCAGAAGTTGACTCACTCTCTGCATATTTATTACACTAGGGTCATTCCTTATCATTCATGTCTCCAAACTCCTGATAGAATTTGACACTCCATGGTTGTTCACATACAAGACAGCATTTTCTCAATTATTATTTTAAAGAAACAAAATAACCATGTAAGGAGGAGTTATTAAAAAATTTCATGGAAAATGCAATGTTATGAAATAAACTATGCAAGGATTTCGAAGACGTTTTTCCCACTAAAATAAACTTGTATTTTAGTTCCATTTTGTATGAACTTTTTGAAGCACCCACGTAATCAACTACAATCCATTTGTAACTGGTATTTTCATTCTGAGCTGTTACTTTCCTTTCTTCATTGCACACTGAACCCCCCCCCCAACCTTATTTAGCTGTGTGAATGGAATCAAATCCAATTCTATACATAATTGTCTCTGCAGAGTGAAACTTATTCATTGGAGAGCCAACCCAAGCACAAATTCCTGTCAGCATGGGGTGATTATCCAGTACCTGTGAAGGGAAGAGGAGGTACCCACAACTATCGGCTCAGTGCTAAGTGTCGCTATTTATTCCCTGGGCACAGTTTATCAGGCTTAGGAGATTCTCTGTCTGGTATACTCCGTTCCGGTTTGCACCCATGGTAATTAGGTGTTGTCTCATAATTATACACTGAAATGTATGTTGCATCCTCAGTCATCTATAAAACCGAAAGCACTGAGTTCATCTATATCTGATATTATAGGACATTTCTTTTTCTTTACGAAAACACATTTAATTTTATTTATTCATTAATTTATTTAAATTTGACCACACACACACACACACACAGAGAGAAAAAGAGAGAGAGAGAGAGAGAGAGAGAGAGAGCGAGCTACCAGGTCTGGGACTAGAACCATATTTGGCCATGTGGAAATGTCCAGCGTCTTAACCACCATGCCACCTGCTGGTCCTATTGGACATTTCTCTTGATTCTTTTACTTATTAAGTAATTAGGTAAAGTTATCTAATATTAATATCCTTCCATCTTATCTTTAGAGCTCAAGGTTCTTCTGGACAGAGTCATGAAATATGGAGGGGGGAATCTTTAAAAAGTTCATGGAAACTGTGTATTATTACAGAAAGAAGAGTATGCATGGATTTAAATTCTATTTTTTAAAGTTGTTTTTTTGCTGTAAAGCAAGTGCACTCATCAGAGACAGAAAGACAGTGAGACAAAAAGTGAGAAATCACCACCTCAGGCAGAATAGCCACATTGCAATCCCTTCTCTTTCCATCTCCTCCTGGGATTCTGAGCACACATGCAAACATGTCTGGCCTGGATTTCAAGCCACCAGGTCTAGGACTTGAACTGTAGTCGGCCATGTGAGAGTCCAGAGCCTTAACCATCATGCTACCTGCTGGCCCCTCAGTTCTTTTTTAATTGCCAGAGAATGTGTGTCTTGCTAGAGATAAAATGGAAGTTGGGGGTGGGGGAGGCAGAGCAATTCCTCATGAGGTATGGTTACACTACCACCCGTTCTCCTCCATTTCTCTGTCCACTTGGGTTTAGGCATATGCTCATTGGCCCAAGTGTTTTTCAAGCTTCTGTAGTTGGAATCTGAACCCTGGTCAGACATGTGAGATCTGGCTCTTTTAACCTCCAGGTTAAAGAGCTGGCCCTCATTTTTTTTTTTTTTTGGTGCCAAAATAAATTCATACTTAAAGTTTCATTTTTAGTGAACTTTTGGAAGTATCCTCATATATTGCTTTATTTTCCTTCTATAAATGAAAACAACCTAAATTAAAACATGCATATTTTTCATTTCACATGTGAACATTTTTAGCTCCATAATTCTATTTAAAATGGAGTAGGTACATATTAAGCCTCTCTCGTGATGGCTTTCCCACATGTCATTACCCAAAAGTAGCTTCAGAGACCTCTTCAGGAAAAAAACAAAGGAGCTGTGAAGGACAGAGGCCTCGGTTCTCAGAGCTGCAGAGCTCCCCACGTGCTTTTCATGCTGGGTCCTAGGGGTGATAAAGAGGCAGTAGGCCTAGACCATGGGAGGCCATGGAATAAATACGACACCCCTTTTTCGGTTACCAACTTTATTTTATGATTAAAAAAAAAACCCAAAATATTATTTCTATGTTAGAAAAAATTAGATTATCACAGATCGAGTAGAATTTGTATACATTTAAAAAAATAATCACGAATGTTAGAAAAGAAAAAGTGCATTTCAAGAGTTTCAGCTTCAAGCTTATGGACCATACAAATGAGCAGCATTGAAAAGAAAACTGGGACTACTAGGCTGACTCACCAGGAAACAGTTAATGAGTCCATTCATACTGGCTTGTAAAAAAGGGAAGCCTTTCCCTCTATAAACAAAATTGTTTCCTCAAAAAATGCCTTCTAAACTCATCTTCATCTTCCATCATGACTGTCCCTCCCTAAAATCACTCTTTCTCAAATTCCTAGTTTGATAACTTTCTATCGGCAACTAATTCAAATAATAGAAACCACATTCTGAGCATCTGGGGACAGATTCCAGACCAACTCTCTCCCAAGTTTGCTCGGTTAACATAAGCTGGTGAGCAGTAGTCATGGAAGAAGGGAAAAGCTCGTCTACCATTTATTAAATCAGTCAACAAATATTTATTGTTCCTAGCCCTGTGTTAGGCATTAGGGATACATGGTGAGCATTATAAAAATACAGTCTGTGACATTTACAGTCTAATCGGGAAAGAGACATTAATCAAAGAGTAACAAAAACAAAGTAGAAACTACGCAGTGATAAATACCACATAGGAACAGGACAGGGAGCCATGAAAGGGTGTCAAGTGGTCTAGAACGTCATGTTTTCACGGCCCCTCGGTAGAGGTTCATCTAGTTGGACAGCTACTTCCAGGGACCGGAAGTTCATTCTGTTGAGAAGCTATGATGCTCCTTTCAGTCCATTTTTAACACACCCAGTTTTTCAAATCTCTCCTCTATATGAACTGACTTCAATTACGTTTCACATAGTTCATCTTATAGCCTGAAGCCACATGCTCTACACTTCTGCTCAGAATGTCAGATAGGATAATGGAATTTTAATACTATGTCAGCTTATTGTTTTGCACTTACTTTGCTCATTGATAGAAGACTGATTTTGCTTTAATCCATCTTGCATAATTATGTCTTCATTAAGCTCCATGGCAGCTTCAAATGGAAGAGACTAGGCATTGTGTGATTTTCTAAGCTAAGGTTTCTATGGAATACCATCAACACGTCATTCCTTCCTTCCTTACTATCTTGCAGAAAGATAAAGAGGAGGCAGTACATTTCAGTATTTATAGAAGTTGTTTACCCTCTATGTTTCTGGAGTGGGCGTAGATAGTGGACCAAGTTAATTACACTTCAGGTGTGAGGCCCCCTGCCAATAAGTCACCCACTGTAGCCTCTTATTATGATGTAAGGCCAGAGCCAATATTTTTACAAGATTAATAATTACACAATTTTTTCCTATAGGGTGTGTGCACTTGCCAGAGAGAGACAGAGAGAGAAAAAGTAAATCACCCCGCAAGGGAGATGACCATAACACTGCCTCTTCTCCTCTATTCTCCTCTTGAGATGTTGGGCATGCATGCACTTGTGCCTGCCATATTCTTTAAGCAGCTGGGTCCAGAATTTGAATGAACCATGCAGTCAGCCATGAGAAATTCAGTGCCTTAACCATCATACACCTACTGGCCTAATTTTATTTTTTTTAAGTATAACGTAAGGTGTTGGGAGGCAATATTACCAAAATTTGTTGAGTGATCAGGTAGGGTAACAACAATTTTTAAAAACAACTCCCTTGATAAGTCTCTTTGACTTTAAGTTGATCTTTTCTTGGTCGGAATCTCAGTTATGATTATATGTAGATCTTCTTCACCATGATTTGTGGAGATAATTTGCAATAGATATCAAGAGCCATCTTTTGACCTACTAATTCTAAATTGGAACATCATTTCAAGAAAATATGCCAGTGCATTGTAATCATGGCTTTATTTTCTAGTTTTTTTTTTTTTTTTAACCGCTTTTTACACTTTTAAAAAAACCTTTACTAGGAGACGCACCTTTTGAGCTAAGGCCAATAGATATCAAGAGCCATCTTTTGACCTACTAATTCTAAATTGGAACATCATTTCAAGAAAATATGCCAGTGCATTGTAATCATGGCTTTATTTTCTAGTTTTTTTTTTTTTCTTTAACCAGCTTTTCACACTTTGAAATAACCTTTAACTAGGAGACGCACATATGTAGCTAAGTCAGAATTATCATGTCATGGTAATACCAGGGTATACAAATAGCACTGAAAATGTCAGCATTTGAACAGATTTTCTACTATGAGGGCAAGAAGATAAAAGTTAACTGTAGTAAAGAAGGAATACAGTAAAGAAACTTTTATTATCTAAATGTTTACTATCCTCATTCCCTGAATTAAAGAGAAGAAATTTTATACATGGAAATAAGAGTTGTTATAACATGAAAATTGCCATGAATGTCCACTCATAAAATTAATCCTTACCCACACCTGCACACTTCCAAGTATCTCGTCACGTCAACCATGAGATCACTATCTACGTCATCTACTGCTTGCTCATAGCAGAAAGTAACATGATGCCCACTGGAGATCCAGGTGAAAAGCTTGTGAAGAGGAAGATTTTATGGATAGTTTTTTTCATTAAACACAATATCCACGAACTTTTCAAAGACTCTTTGTATAATCACACCTTTGCTACAGAATGTGTACTGTGCTCCACTGAAAATTGCTATTATCTTTTTGAAAAAGGGTAGTTGGAATAGTAAATAAAGTTAAACTAAAATATAGGCTTGATAATTGGTTTTATTTTTCAACATAAAGTTGCAATAAATTATTTTTGCTTAATGTGAAAAAATTGGTTCTTTTAAACATGGATTCCTTTTTTAAGTGGACTTTTTCTGGAATCATTTATCGTAAAATGAAGATACTCTCTTGTGTAAAAACATGGGTCATTTTATTTGAGCAAATGTTAGAGTCTACATTTTAAAGTCAGAAATAAAGAAAGACAGAAAATATGTTAGAGGTTTTTGTTTTGTTTTGTTTGTCATAGGGTGAATATGCTTGCCAGAGAGAGACAGAGATAGGGAAAGTTAGAAATTACTCTGCAGGAAGATGGCCGTGCCACAGTCCCTTCTCCTCCATTCTCCTCCAGTCCCTTCTCAAGATTTTGGGCGTCCATGCACATGTGCCCAGAAGTAGTTTCAAGATGCAGGGTCCAAGACTTGAAAGAGGTCAGCCACGTGGGAGTCCAGTACCTTAACCACCAGGTCATCTGCTGGCCCTTGTTATAGTTCTTTTCATCATAGCAGTTACAGTAATTTGACCTGCTACCTTAAGCTTTCATTAAATAGAATGTTATCAAGGAAAATATGAGAATTATAAGTGATAAAAGATAATTTTTACTTCTATTTGACTAATCAAAATGTATTAAAAAATTATTACATCATATTTAATAAAAAATAATTTACTTGAGTGTTGAACAGCTGTAAATATGTGTGAGCCACACAAAATAATCAGTCCAAAGTAATTATCAACATTATCTAACACATTATTTTACTATTTAAAATATTTGCTATAGGGTATGAGCTTTCACAAGAGAGCAACTGAGAAAGAAAGAGAGAAAGGGAGAAAACACTCCCCAGGGGGAATGGTCACATTACAGTCTCTTCTGCTCTATTTTCCTTTTGGGATTTTGACTACACATGCACATACACCCAGAGTGTCCCTCAAGCCAGCAGGTCTGGGACTTGAACCTACAGTTGACCATGTGGGATCTACTACCTTTACCACTAGGCCACCAGCTGGCCCTAAAGCATGATTTTTATACAAATATAAAAACCACACTGTTTGTATAAGCATTGATCACAATTTTGAAAGCCACTGAAGGAACTATTTCTGAATTCAAATGTTTAATGCTTGCATATACTAAAATTCTTCACACAATTGATCTTTTAATGCCCTTCTAAATGTCATCTGCTTTTCCTCATTCTGATATGTTCCCAAATATTGATAAAACAGTTTACCAAAAATCCCGTGGCTTAAAACTACAGAGCAGGTGTACATGAATTACTATTCATAAAAATTTAAGTCAAATATTTACATTTTAAAAAGTTCTTTAAGAATCACAATTTTCTTCTATGTGAAATACCTGAAAAGATTACTATTTTGATGTTTCAAAACTTTCAGACTAATTATTTTAATTCTTAGGAAAGTTTGATGTGTCAAAGCTTTTAGAATTTTTAAACAGAACCATTTCGATGTCAATAAACACAGTTTCAAGTCAAGGAAACACCAAAATGGCTAGTAGACAAGGGAGAATTTCCAATACCCTAGGTTTTCCTAAGCTGCATCTCTCTGGATAAGAAAGGTGAATGCGTTCTCCTCCGACAGGGCGGCAATGTCCCATTCCCATCCGAACAAAGACCAACTTGGAAAACTCCAAAGCAGCCTCAACCAAAGTTTCTGATCAACAACTGCACTTTGTACATCAACGTGCAATATCCAGGAACCTAACTAGCTGGAGACGCTTCCCTGCTAATGAGAATTCCAATGCACTGCACATCAACTCCAGTATCAGACACCATACCAGCCCATTGCCCGAGGCGAGTGCCTTATGAATGTGTACATTCCCCTGACTATGTGACCATTCGTCTTTCCAAATACTTTTTCCATCAGCCAGACACAAAAAAATGAAAAGGACAGTAGTGAATTAGCTGTCGTGGCTCAGTTGCCCTGTGTTTGAGAACGGCTACTAGATTCCTTACATTTACTGAGAGCATTGGTCTGCGGCAGGCGCTGTCTGAATGTTTGGTATACAGTTTCCAGTTAATTAGGATAGCATCTCTATAACTATTTAGCCTAGGGGAAATCAAGTAAGGGAGTATTCATTTTTAAGATACTTGTTAGCCATATAGTCTTAGGATTAATTACTTCTTCTGAGTCGTCATTTATTCATTCATAAAATAGACCTACCAGCCCCCCCAGAGTTGTGAGCAATGAGTTAGATAAAGCAGGTAAAAACCATCAGGACCTTCCCGTCACAGAGGAACCACATAAGAAATGTGGCAATTATAATGAATATCGGTTTACAGATGAAGAAGCTTTCATTCTCCCTGTATTATAAGATTATCCCCTTTTTGGAAGGTGATTTAGAAAATTTCGCAATAATAAATTTTTCTAGAAATTAACCCATTTGATATATATTTCAAAATGGGTTGGCATCAAGTTATCTTTGTACTTTTGAGTCTTTAAAATTTTTTCTGGATATATAAAATGTCATCTTTATTTTCATTCCTCATATTATTGATAACTTGAGCCGTACTTGTTTTTATTGGATTGTTTTCAGCAATGATTGCTTTTCCCAATAAACTTTCCTGATTCTATTTATTATCTACAGAAGTAATTCAGGTTACTAATGTTGATCTTTATGCATGTAAATGATCTTTCTTTGAGTTCACTCTTTTCTATACCTTTAAAATTTGACACTTTATGTCTTTATTGTTCAGTCTTTTCTTTTTACTGTAATGCTTTAGGCTGTGTATTATAGTGCATTGATATTAATTTGCTGTTTGATTGTACTATTAATAATAGAAAAATGTATACTGAAATTTTCTACATCTTCGATAAATATGTGTCCTTCGTAGATAGTATATAATTAGAACTTGAGATTTAAGTGATCTGAAAATCTATCTTTTCATTGTATGGTAACTCACTTATAGCTAATGTAATTATTGATTTGGCCGGATTTAGCTTATCACTTTGTATTACTCTCATAAGGTCATTGTGTCAATCAGTGTGTGTGTGTGTGTGTGTGTGTGTGTGTGAGCATGTGTACATGTGCATATATATGCATAAATGTAGAGCAGTCCAGAACAAAACAAGAAGTCAAAAAAATGAGCGATTATTATTATTATTACTGTTATAATTATTTTACTAAAACTAAAACATGATGGGCAATGAAATGTGGCCTTGTTTTCAAATTTATGCTACCACAATATACATGAAATGCAGTTTCTGGCATATATTCAGACATATTTAACATGTGTTGTATTGGGAATGTAATATTCTTCTTTCTCAGAGTAATGCAAATCATATTTGGTATGTTCATAGAAGAATTACCAGCGTTTACTGAACTTGGGACAAAGGCACACGGCATTTGCATCCGCCACACGAATCAAGGTTCTTGTTGCCATCATGTACTTGATGTTTTGAAGACATTTTGACTTTTCCATCACTGAAGGATTATTCTAGATTTCAAGAGTTAATGAATTCATCTGCAATGTGACATCTAGTGTGATGGATAGATCCCAGTCTATCACCAGGTGAGTATACGTATAGCAGATATTTTGCCTCAGCAACTAATCAGATTCTATATTGTGATCATAAATATTTGGGGAGTGGGAGTTAATGATATATTCTTGTTTGCAAAATAAGCCCTTTAAATCAACTGCTTAATCACTAATTATTGTTAGGATTTAGCTACTTGTCTAAAGCCATGATAAGTAGCCAGCCACTGCGGTTATAGAAAGTGGCAAGACGGTTTCCTAGTGCCTGTTAGCATCTGTTAGGGAGAGGATGATTGAAACTGAGTCAAGACTTTCCTTTTCTTCCTTTCCCACCTTGCTTCCTGTGTCCCAAACACATGTCGTAGGTTACAAATACATGTAAAGCCTAAATTACACTTAGCATCTGGCAGCCGTTGAGTTACAGAGAGTTGTTGAGTCACACAAAGCCAAAGTCAAAAAAGGAATTTAGAAATAGAAAGCTCAATAGGATAAAAACAAAACAAAAATCCCAAAGCACAAACCTATGTCATCATAGCTGAAATACCACACCATCAGCACTGTTCTTTATATACAATGTGAGTGATACTGTATTTAATCAGTTTCGGCCATGCCAGAGACTAATTCTCCACTAAAGTGCATTGTTCCCAATGTGGTTAGAGCCATAAACTGAAGGACCTTCCCAGTCGTCACTGTCAACACCCGATGGATACACTCACCTGTAAGAGAGGCAACATCTTCAGGAGGATTTCATCATATCTAGAGGCATAACTGATGACTTTTTTTTTTTTGGAGAGATTTTCACTGTAGGGCGCGTGCGCTCGCCAGACAGACAGAGAGAGACATAGAGACAGAAAGCGAGAAATCACCCCCCAGGGGGGATGGTCACGCCGCAATCCCTTCTCCTCCATTCTCCTCTCGGGATCTTGGGCACGCACGCACACGCGCCCAGCGTGAGTTTTAAGCCACCGGGTCCGGGACACGAACCGCGGTCGACTACGTGGGAGGCCAGCGACATAGCCATTACGCTAACTGCTGGTTCCCATAACTGATGACTTTTTAAAACAAGGTCTTCACACTCTCCACTCAAAACTGCTTACAAAGTTAGATGGGTTATCATATATTGCTAATCTCAAGAGTCTTATAGAAAAAATAAGACTCTTGAGAAACTGGCTTATCATATATTGCTAATCTCAAGAGTCTTATTTTTTCTATTATTTCTAGAAAAAATAAGACTCTTGAGAAACTGGAAAAAGTACTACAAACCTTTGATACTGGCCACCACTTGACACACAATGGCAAGTTTATGAGTAGGAGATTATTAGAAACAATTGCCTTGGTCTTAATAGAGATAGGTCTCAAATTACAAATGTCAAATTACAAAGGCACAATGAGAGAATATAATGAGTGCTGTATGTTGTTTACAGATACGTATTTAGTAACAAGATAAATTTGGACAGGAAAAATATACATCAAATTCTTAATAGCAATTATTTCTTGGAGATGGAGGGAAAAGAATGCAATTAAGGAGGAAAAAAAACCACGGAGATTTGAAGCAAATCTGAGAAAATATTAACACTTGCTAATTACAAGTGATGAGTATTGTTTACTTTCTTTTCAGTACCTGTGATTTAAAGTTTATTTTCACCATTAAATTAATTTAAACAGTTTGGAAAGCCTTAGAACAGTCTCGATTTATTTTAGACTTTGAAATATTTATGATATCATCATTTTTCTATTATGTCACATCACTAAGATATGTTAAATTAAACTGCGTAGACATGCCTCTATTTCCAAGTCTTTTTAAGTTTCAGTCAGTCATGAATAAAGCTATCAAGCAAAGGACATGGAACCAGGTAATTATATGACTGACAGGCTGCTGGGAAGCACCAGCACCTTTCTCCCTCGAGGAGAGACTATGCACCTATGTGGTTAGAATATTTCAGAAGTAAGTAACCCAACTTTTGAATCCCTACACCACCCACTTATCATTTGATCATACATTCAACTAAGCCCTCACTCCTGATCTTCAGTCTTCTCATCTATAAAATAAGTTTACTAATATTTATGATCATAAGGCTTTAGCGCTAAAAGTTATCTAAGTCCATGAAACACTGAATGGTGAAATGTGGTTAGAATATTTCAGAAGTAAGTAACCCAACTTTTGAATCCCTACACCACCCACTTATCATTTGATCATACATTCAACTAAGCCCTCACTCCTGATCTTCAGTCTTCTCATCTATAAAATAAGTTTACTAATATTTATGATCATAAGGCTTTAGCGCTAAAAGTTATCTAAGTCCATGAAACACTGAACGGTGAAGCTAGAAATAGGAGGTACTGAAAAAAAAAATGTTTCAATAATAGTGCAACGTAGTAGTTGAAGTAGAAACAGCATCAGAAACAAAAGTAGAACATTTCAGGCCCTTGTTCCTGTCATTAATCAATAATCAAACTTGTTGCTATTTTATTACCCTGTACCATCAACGGGGAATAGCAAGAGAAGCAGCAGCTGCCGTTGAGGGAACAGACGTAACACGGGGGAGGAGCCGTGGGGTGTGGGAGCACGGACTCTCGGGCGAGTAAGCAGAGGAGCATTCCTGCGAACGTCCGCTTTTGGAACCGCACTTCCTGGTGTTTGCTAACTGCTAAGCCTTGTTTTAAGGGCTTGGGGTCCAACAACAAACAAACCAGATCACAAGCTCTGTCCTTAGGAAGCTCATGTTTTCTGTTTTAGGTGGGGTAGATAGATAATAGTTAACATAAAGAATAAAATGTTCAGTATATAGTAGCTGTTTTGTTTCTTTTTTAAGAGAAATTTTTGCTATAGGGTGTGTGTGCTCATCAGAGAGAGAGAGAGGCAGAGAGAAAGAAAGTAAGAAATCATCCTCTAGGGGGTTGGCCATACCACAATCTCTTCTCCATTCTCCTATTGGGATTTTGGGCACGCACAACACACATGCCTGGCATGAGTTTTAAGCCACCAAGTCCAGAACTCAAACCATAGTTGACTACATGGGAGCCTAGCAATGTAACCCTAACACCATCCCAAGTACACAGTATCTGAAAAGGTAATTAATGCAATGAAAAAGAAAAAGGAGAAAGAAGAGGGGCAGATGTGCAGAAGTAAGGACTCTGAAAAGTTGGAGCTAGGAAAGCTCACTGAGGTGATAGCTGAGAGAGTCAGCCTTTCTAATACTCCGGCCCAGAGGGAGCCATCAGTACAGAGGAAAAGCATCCCGGCATGTTCTAGCAGCAGTGAGGAGGACTTTGTGGCTGGAATGAAGGCAGCAAAGGCACAACCTGGAGAAGGCATGAGTTAGTGAGAGAACTGGGCCTGCAATTTTAAAGTCATTGGTTTTTTACTCAGAGTGAAATACGAAGTCATTGCACAGGTTTTCAGGGAAAGAAATGACCTAATTAAACTTACCCTTTAAAAGAAATGCTCTATTGTTTTAGAAAATTGGCAGGGGGGCAAGATTAGAACAAGAGACCACTTAGAATGCGTCTATGAAGGATGACTAAGGCCCATCTGGAGGGTACCAGTGCAGCAGTGGGCAGCAGTGGGATGTGCTGGTGGATTGCATGTGGGTGTGGTGGAAAGGCAGAATCAGAAATGATAACAGTGTTTTTGGACTGAAAGTTTAGAAGAGGGAGTTGCTGTCAGTTGACATGGGGAAGGTTACAAGAAGAGCAGGAAGGCCAGGGTGTGTGCACATGCGGAACCCGAGGACTTTATCTTGGACATTATGTCTTTGACATGCAAGTAAAGATGCTGGCCAGGTAGCTGAATATGTAAGAGACAGGTCTGATACAAGAGATTCAGATTTGGGACTCGCTGGCATATAGAACCTAGTAAACCTTTTTAGCTTTACTTGTTTATTTCTCCTGAAACAGAGAAAGAGGGAGAAAGAGAGGGGCAGGCACTTCTAACAGGGAATTCACGCCATGAACCACACCTTGACTCAGCCAGCCTGGATCAAAGGTGCTCGCAGATGTTACTTAACGCCCTGGAAAGGAATAAGATCATAACTTTGATACAAGAGAATACTAACAACTGGGCAAATTTTATATTAACAGTTTAGAACAAAGAGGAGGAAGCAGAGGAGTATGAAAGAACCAACCAGTGGTGGGAGGAAGCCCCAGTGTACAATGAAACAGGCTCTATCAAAAGGGAAGGAGTGACTGACTGCTTCAAATGTTGCCAACAGGTCCTTAAGAGGAAAGTCAAGAATTAACAATTACAATGTAGCAACAAAGTGAGTAATCCTCGATGACCTTGGGGAGAGCAGTTATTTGGAGTGTCTGGAGGAAACTAGTCTGAGTCTGTAAGATAGACAACTCTCATGGGATCTGCTCCAAAGAGTAGGAAAGAAATGTGGCAGTAACTGGTGGCAGAATCCGGGGAGGAGAAGTTAGGGAGCACAGTATGTTTGTGGACTGGTGAGAGCGAACCATGGGTAGTGGAGAGAGGTAGGAGAATCCCTGGAGCAAGTTTGAGTAGACCAATAGGACAGTGATCTTGCGTCCTCGCGGGCATTTCCTCTGGGACAACAGTAGTGGCTGTCCATGTTAGTGACTGGAAGGAAGGCAGAGGACGGATGGGTGCAGACACACGGAGTGTAGATGGTGGATGTGGTTTGGGAATTTGCTCCTGATTGAGAATGTGGAGGAGGTGCTAGAGGGCCTGGGAGAAGCAGAGGGAATGCAGTTGACATCTGGAAAGGAGAAACGATGTGTAGACCAGACAATCTGATGGCAGAACAGCATTAAGGAACTACTGGAAATGTAATAAACTTCAAAAAAATTCTTCTGGGGGCAAATTTACTGTAGTTCACATATAACACTAAATTCATCATTCGCCAGGTCTACCTTGATTCACGTGGGGAAAAAAATGAAATGATGGTGACTATGTTGAGTTTTTTAAAAAAGAATATATTAAGTGTCATCTAGAGCCCTCTCCTTAAAAAGAATGGCTCTGGGAACCAGCAGTTAGCGTAATGGCTATGTCGCTGGACTCCCACGTAGTCGACCGCGGTTCGTGTCCTGGACCCGGTGGCTTAAAACTCACGCCGGGCGCGTGTG
>NW_006203711.1:1596-2097 GCF_000334495.1 Tupaia belangeri chinensis | reverse complement strand
AGGGCATTTCCTCTGGGACAACAGTAGTGGCTGTCCATGTTAGTGACTGGAAGGAAGGCAGAGGACGGATGGGTGCAGACACACGGAGTGTAGATGGTGGATGTGGTTTGGGAATTTGCTCCTGATTGAGAATGTGGAGGAGGTGCTAGAGGGCCTGGGAGAAGCAGAGGGAATGCAGTTGACATCTGGAAAGGAGAAACGATGTGTAGACCAGACAATCTGATGGCAGAACAGCATTAAGGAACTACTGGAAATGTAATAAACTTCAAAAAAATTCTTCTGGGGGCAAATTTACTGTAGTTCACATATAACACTAAATTCATCATTCGCCAGGTCTACCTTGATTCACGTGGGGAAAAAAATGAAATGATGGTGACTATGTTGAGTTTTTTAAAAAAGAATATATTAAGTGTCATCTAGAGCCCTCTCCTTAAAAAGAATGGCTCTGGAAACCAGCAGTTAGCGTAATGGCTATGTCGCTGGACTCCCACGGAGTCGACC
>NW_006203711.1:0-1558 GCF_000334495.1 Tupaia belangeri chinensis | reverse complement strand
GTGCGTGCCCAAGATCCCGAGAGGAGAATGGAGGAGAAGGGATTGCGGCGTGACCATCCCACCTGGGGGGTGATTTCTCGCTTTCTGTCTCTATGTCTCTCTCTGTCTGTCTGGCAAGCGCACGCGCCCTACAGTGAAAATCTCTCAAAAAAAAAAAAAAAAAAGAATGGCTCTTATGTTAGTGGAGAAGATGAGGGTTGGTTATGTGTTATGTGTGGACCTCATCTTTTAAGTGCAAGTTATAACTATCAATTCTGAATCTACAGTAATTAGTTAATATTATGTCACAAATGTTTACTCTTTATTAGATAAAAGATCATTTTTAAGACAAGCAGTCTTTAGCTCAACACCACTGAAATTCATTTTTTTAAATGCATGGGTCGATTCAACTCAAGTGTCAGTTTTTAAAGGACTTTTCTCTCAAAGCCAACTTACTCTTCTGGCATAATAGACATTATAATATAGGGCCCACAACAGATTTAGGAGCTCAGGAATAGTTTGAATTTCTTCTAAGAGCAGGAAGGGGAAACAGAACAAAACAAAGCAAAACAAAACACACTTTCAGGTTGTATAGGTTATTATTATTTTTTCTATCAGACACATGCAAGCCCAGAGAAAGACAGAAAGAAAAAGGGAAGTGAATCACCCGCGGGGGTAGGGGTGGGTGGGTGGGGTGGGGGTGGCTGTGTTGCAATCCTGTCTCCCCCAGTCTCCTCTCCAGTTTTGGGCATGGATTCACACACTCAGTATGTTTTTCAAGCTGCCAAGTCCTGAACTCAAACTGCAGTCAGCCATATGAGATACAGGGTCTTAACCCCCAGGCCACTTGCTGGACTGAGAATGTTTTAATGCGTAACAGTAATGTAATTGTTTTTACACCAATGCTATTGGAAAATACCATTTTAAACATTGTTATGAAAGGGCTTGACAAAGGTAAGTGGGTCTAGGGCGCACAGAATTTACAATTCATCTCTGCTTCCTCCCAGAAATCATGACACATGTGGAAAGCCCAAATCTTTATGAATCAATTTTCCAACTTCCTCAAAGGATTAAAAACAAACAAACAAACAAACAAACAAAAAAGGATTTGGATTGTGTTCTAATGTTGTTATCATCCTGGAATATAAAAGTAATGTATTCCCCTCCATAAACCCCCAGTGTTCTGGCCGCTGGCCTTGTTTGGAGGGCGGGAACAGTGCCTGGTGTGTTTTCAGGTGTTCTGGCAAGGCATGCCCAGTGCTAATATCATCCTGCCTCTCTTAATTAGTGGAACAACTGTTTAGTCATTACAGGCCACTTCCTTGGCCCTTCCTCATTTTCCCAAAACATCTTCCAAAATCCAGTGACTGTTAGCATCCCCTTTGGTATTCAAAGAGGACATTTCTCAAAAAAAATATTTTTTTCAAAGCATGCTACCTTAGGAATCAACATCATCCAGAGAAAATAGCAAGCATGATCTTCCCTGAGAAGCAGAGAAACAGGGGGAATCCCGGGCTGCCCAGACCCACAGCACCCCTCTGACCAAGTTCAGAACTGACATGTAGTCCCCTTGCATCTT
>NW_006203710.1:34887-35651 GCF_000334495.1 Tupaia belangeri chinensis | reverse complement strand
TTCATGTATTACTTCCAGAAATTTTTTTTTAATGGAAAACATTGGGGTTTTTTTATGTATATGATCATGTCATTGCAAATAGAGAGTTTCACCTCTGTATTTGAATGCCTTTTATTTTTTCCTCCTTTCTGATTGCAATGTCCAAGACTTCCAGTACTATATTGAAGAGGAATGGAGAAAGTGGACATCCTTGTCTTATACCCGTTTTTAGTGGAAAAGCATTTAACTTTTCTCCATTAGGGATAATGTTCGCTATGGGTTTTTCATAGATAGTTTTTATTGTGTTGAGAAATGACCCTTGTATGCCAATTTTGCTGAGAGCTTTGATCATGAAGGGATGTTGTATCTTATTGAATGCTTTTTCTGCATCAATTGATATGACTATACGGTTTTTATCTTTCTTCCTATTGATATGGTGTATTACATTTATGGTTTTGCATATGTTGAACCAACCTTTCATTCCTGGGATAAAACCTAACTGATAATGATGTATAATCTTTTTTGTACAAGTTGTTGTATATGATTTCCTAGTATCTTGTTGAGAATCTTTGCATCTATATTCATCAGAGATATTGGTCTATAGTTTTCCTTTCTTATCCTGTCCTTATCTGTTTTAAGGATAAGGGTGATAAAGACTTCATAGAATGAATTAGGGAGAAATTCACCCTTTTGGATCTTTAGAAATAACTTGAGCAGTATGGGGTAAACTCTTCTTTGAAGGTTTTGTGGAATTCAGAGGTGAATCCATCAGGGCCAGGGCTTTT
>NW_006203710.1:31615-34857 GCF_000334495.1 Tupaia belangeri chinensis | reverse complement strand
GAACAAAACAAGGCTTCCCACTTTCTCCACTCTTTTTTAACATAATACAGGAGAATAAGCCAATGTAATTAGATAAGAGAGTCAAAGTCATCCAAATAGGAAAAGAAGTGAAGTTATCTCTATTTGCAGATGATATGATGCTATACATAGAAAGTCCAAAAGAATATACAAAAATCTCATGGAAATGATAAACAAATATAGTTACATGGCAGGATACAAAATCAACATATAAAAATCTATAGAGTTTATACCCCGACAATGGACAAACAGAGACAAAGTTAAACAAATAAATATCATTTACAATAACTACAAAACTGATAAGATATCTTTTTTTGAGAGAGAGAGATTTTCACTATAGGGTGCGTGCGCTCGCCAGACAGACAGAGAGAGACATAGAGACAGAAAGCAAGAAATCACCCCCTAGGGGGAGATGGTCATGCCATAATCCCTTCTCCTCCATTCTCCGGGATGGTCATGCCGCAATCCCTTCTCCTCCATTCTCCTCTCTGGATCTTGGGCACGTATGCACACGTGCCCAGCATGAGTTTTAAGCCACTGGGTCCAGGACGCAAACCGTGGTCAACTATGAGGGAGTCCAGTGACATAGCCATTACACTAACTGCTGGTTTCTGAAACTGATAAGATATCTTGACATCAAAGATCTCTACAAGAAAAACTATGAAACGCTAGAAAAAAATTTTAAATGGTACAAAAAAGTGGAAAAATATCCCATATTCCTGAATTGAAAGATTTAATATAATCAAGATGTCAACCCTACGCAAATTAATCTACAAATTTAACATAATCCCAACCAAGCTACCAGAGATATTCCTCACAGAAATTGGAAAAAGAATAACAATATTTGCCTGGAAGCATAATAGGCCCCATATCACCAATACTTTGCATGGAAAGTAAGGTAGGAAGTATCTCAATTCCTGACCTCAAAACATATTACAGAGCTGTGATAATTAAAACAGTATGATATTGACACAAACACAGACAGGAAGATAAACGGAACAGAATTCAGAACCCCCAAATGAACCCCAAAACATACAGTCACCGATCCTTGACAGTCCAATGGTAAAAAGAAAATCTCTTCACTAAATATTCTGGGAAACTGCATATCCACCTGTGGAAGAATGAAACTGGATCCTTACCTATCACCATTAACAATACAATATTTTTGGATCACTTCAGGAAGGGTTTGAATTTCCTTTCAGTAACATAAGACTGGAGATACCTCTTTGAACACACACCCATGTGGGGCGTACTTCAGAACGGGGTCTCAGAGCATCTCACGGTGGTGCCTTCTCTGAACTTCCACAAAAACCCGATTCTGACACACATGGGACAGACAATATACAATTTCACTTGGAAATGGTTCTTTAAAAAAATGACAAGAACTGATAGTTAAAAGTCTTTAGAGTGAGATGTGGCAGCTTTTGTTGTGCCATGGCACTGTGTAAAAGGCCAATGTGGGCATCTGAAGGTCAGACTGAATAACTGACTGGGTGAGGGCAAGAGGCTTTGTTTTCAGTGTAGAGATAACCGATGGTCCAAGTCCATACTCTCAGTCCAGGCTCAGCATGGGTCCTGTGGGAATCCACCAGATAAACAGAGCCTATAAACCAGAAGGCTGAAAGCACCAGCTACCCATTTGTGTCGCTGCCTCCAACTGTGGCCACTGATGTTTCAGGAGTCACTTACGGCACAAAACAGGATTAGCATGGATGCGTGAAACAAAGAACGGGGCCCACCATGTCAAGTCAGCTCTGATCCTTTCATGCCACTGGATGCCATGGGTCCCTCTGCTTTCACACGGAGTTAAGGAACACTTCCTTTATTTCAATGTTCCACTTTGAAAATAAACAGAACCCTCCCCCCTCCCCAACCATCATTCTTCATAAATTCTGTTTCCAAGTTCCTGATTCTTCTGGATTTAGACTTTTTCTTTTTGCTTCAATTTTGACACTTTCTTGACAGTCCCATTCTTGTTTAGAAGCTTCAGAACACGATCTTTATGATCTAAAGCTTTAAGCATGGAGTCTCTGGCCTCACTGATCTGATCCATCACAAGTTTACACCTCTGCATGTTTCCCTGTATGAGCTCATTTATTCTGTGCAGATCATCATCAGTTGCTGCTTTTTTCTTTGGGATAATCCCTTCTTGTAGGTTGGTCAGTCTTTCATAAACATCATGTTCCAAATGTGTCAGCTGTAGTACCTGGGCCGCACAGAGGTGGACTTTCCAGCCTTGGGCACGACAGGAGACTCCTTTAGCTATTTCCTGCAGCATTGCTTTCTTTTCCTCTTTGACCCGGACGTCACTGTACCTCTGAAAGTGATGGTAAGCAGCTTTCCAGGGATTCGGATAGTGACGGAGTAAAGTAATGGGGGGTCTTGGACACATTGGGACATTGTAGGTTGGTCAGTCTTTCATAAACATCATGTTCCAGATTTGTCTGCAATACATAAGAAGGAGGATATTGAAACCTTAGAATACTTTTCTATGGCAATCTAGCAGATGAACCCATTTGTATCACCTGTGTAAACTGGCACAAGAGTTGTTGGGGTAATAAAATTCTTTCTCTCAAGGACTAAGGTACTAAGATTAACAAAGGGTAAAGGAAGTTGATAAATAATTTTTTTAAAATTCACAGTCTATCTTCAAGGATAACTTTTAAAAAGGTTTTTGTCATAGAGCACATGCATTCCCTGAAGAGAAACAGGTAAAGTGAGAAATCATCCCCTCCCGCCCGAGGTGGGGTCAGGGGGACAGACGGCCACACTATAATCCCTTCTCTTCTAGAAAATTTGGATTTTCAAGCCACTGGGTCTAGGTCTTGAAGTGTCTTCAGTCATGTGGGAATCTAGTGCCTCAACCATACCACTTGCTGGTCCCCAGTAATTTTTGTTTTCAAATAACAGAGAAAGATGGTAGAGACAGAGACAGGTATGTTTTTTACAGGGTTTTGCCATGTCATTATATTCCTGTCCCAGCCTCCCAGTTAGCTTCATGCCATACCACCACACCTGGCCTGGGTATAGGTTGGTCTGGGAATAGAAACTGGGCCTCCTATGAAGGAAGACTTTTAAATACATCCCCTGAATTCGCAAATTCTCTGAAAAACAAGTTTCACAGAAAGATGATCATCTGCTAAGTGAAAACAAGCCAAGGCACTCTACATTTTTTAGATACTCATGATAGCCAATGCTCTCCTTCCCCCCCCCCCCCCTTTCGC
>NW_006203710.1:26965-27377 GCF_000334495.1 Tupaia belangeri chinensis | reverse complement strand
TTCCGGGTGTGCGGGCGGGGCTGTCACTGCGACAGGTGTGGCCGATGCAACAGCATGGTGTGTAGACAACATCTGCACCTGTGGATAAGGCCTTACCACAAAAGGCTCCTGCTTCTCCTCTGGGGACTGGAGGGAGCTGCTAGAGTCCATGTGCTCCCAGCCACTGACATCAGCATCACGACCAGGTTCGTCGTTGACTGTAGCAGCTGGGTTTATAAATCCTGCAGAACCACTGTTGGCAATCTGTGAAGGAGCCTGGCTCAGCCCAGTGGAAGGGGTTCCTAATCGAGAAAACTGCTGGGAGCTCATTTCCACCTGGGTGCTGTGCCGAGTGGCGGCTGGAGCTCACTCCTGGGCGCCCTCGACCCAAGGGGCCGACGTCCTCCGGCTCCAGACCCACAGCCGCAGCTGG
>NW_006203710.1:22139-26894 GCF_000334495.1 Tupaia belangeri chinensis | reverse complement strand
TGTCAGAGATTAGTTTTGCAACTCCAGCTCTTTTTTGGTTCCTATTTGCATGGAAAATCTTTTTCCAACCCTTCACTTTTATTCTATGTATATTTTTATCCATGAAGTGTGTTTCCTGTAGGCAACAGATAGAGGGTTTTTGTTTTTTAATCCATTCTGTCAGTCTGTGTCTCTTGATTAGAGAATTTAATCCATTAACATTCAATGTTTTTATCGATGTTACTGGGCCTGTCCCGACGTTTGAGTTGGCCATTGTCTTAGTTGCCTTTTACTCCTTTGTTTCTGGCTGTTACTTCTTTAATTTTCCTGGAGCAGTACTTTTTTTCAGAGTTTCTTGTAGAGCTGGTCTGGTTTTGGCAAATTCTTTCAGGTTTTGTTTGAGAAGATTTTAATCTTTTTTTCCCATATGAAGGATAATCTTGCAGGATACAATAATCTTGGTTGAAATCATTTCTCTCACTTTCAGTACATGTTCCCATTATTTTTTTGCTCACATTGTTTCCATTGAGAAGTCTTGTGTTAGCCTGATGGGGTGACCTTTGTAAGTCACTTGTCATTTCTCTCTTGCCAGTTTTAGTATCTTATCTTTACCTGTGGTCTTAGCCAGTCTGGCTGTGATATGCCTTGGGGAAGATATTCTTGGGTTGATTCTAACTGGGGTCCTTTGTATTTCTTGGGTCTGGATGCTTGAGTGCCTCTCTAGACTTGGGAAATTTTCTTCCAAGGTTTCATGGAATAGGTTTTCCATGCCCATATTAGTTTCTTCATCTTCTGGGATACCAATTATTCGGATGTTAGGATGTCTAATGGAATCTAGTATTTCTCGTGTGTTATCCTCATGTTTTTTCTGTTTGTTTTGTTATTTTCTCTGCCTTTTTGGTGGTTTTCTCTAAGTCAGAAGTTTTATCTTCTACATCAGAGACACGATCATCAGCATGGTCTAATCGACTTAATATTTTTGAGAGAGTTTTTGATTCCCTGTATTACAGACTTCACCTCTAATAGTTCCATCTTATTCTTTCTTAGCGTGTCTATTTCTTCTTTTATATTGTGGAAGGACTTTCTCATCTCCTATAGTTCATTGTCTCTTTTCTGTTCCAGCTCATAGTATTTGTTCAACATGAATGTTCTAAATTCTATCTCAGACATTTTGGTAACATCCTCTAATTTTTCAAGGAAAGAAAGGGAATCACTGTGTTCTTTTGATGGAGACATATTTCTTGCTTTATTGAGACCTGAGGTTCTTCTTCTACTTCTAACCATTGGGAGATGTGTTCCCTTTGAAATACCTTTTAAGAGAACGTTTCCTCAAATAGGAGCAAGTGTGTTTCCTTTTTGCTGTGGAATGAAGACTGCCAAAATCTCTTTCTGTTGTGTTTAGCAATGTGATCTAAGGAGGAGTATTCTCTTCAGGTGTACAAAAAAAGGATTTCCTTTTTCACAGGTGTTTCAGTGAAAGGGAGGATCCCAGAGAGTCTTAAAATACTAGAGTATTTCAGAACTGTAATTCTAGATCTATCTAAACTGCCAAGGATGGTGGTTATCTAAAGGAAGTGAGGATCAAATAAGTGGGAAGAAAATAGTAAGGAGAATAAAGAAAAAGTCCTGTGCCATGCACTAGCACAGTGTGCAATTTCACCAGGGGTCAGAAGATGGGAGTGGGGTGTCTGTAGGACTGAGGGTGTTCCTATGTACTAAGGAGAAGAGAGAAATTTACAAATAAAATGAGAAGGAGAGAGGGGGAAAAAGTGTACCTGGCTAACAGAGAAAGGGGTCTCTGGCTTGGGAGTCCCAGGGCTGGAGCTTTGGTGGGGAGTCCTGCCTCAGAATTTCTGGCCCAGGGGTCAGAAGATGGGAGTGGGGTGTCTGTAGGGCTGAGGGTGTTCCTATGTAGTCAGCAACCTCCTAATTAAAAAAATGGTTTCAACATTTATTATTTGTATTAGTAAAAGAGAAAAGAGAGAGAAAGAGCATAGACAGAGGAACAGGCACTCTGCCAATGTCTCAACATATTATTGAGACACCCTCAGCCACAGCAAACCCCAGATTATGGATACAAGTATGACAAGTGTACTCAGGGAGGTCTTGAGATTTAAACTGTAAACCTTACTACGTGACTCAACCTTGCAGTGTGTCATGATTCAAAACATCACATTTGTTATTCTTTGTCTCTATTTTCTCCAATGTAATATTTCTACACAATGTAATTTGAAAACCACATAGTTTACTTTTTATAAATTAACATTTTAAATGTTAAACCAAGAAAAGTAATCAAGCAGTAAAACATTCTCTGCAAAGAGATCATGATCAAGTTCTTCCATTTTTCCCCAAAGAGTGGGAAATAGATTCTATGTAAGAAAGTTATAATGTGTTAATATTTTTAAATTAAAAGTTTAATATTATTAGAACTCAGTTTATAGAAGTAATCAAGTTGCTGGACTCACATGTAATAAAGTGCAGTTTGAGTTCTTGACCTGACAACTTAAACTAACACCAGGTGCATGTAGATGTGAGCTCATGATCCAGAGAGGAAAATTCAGGAGACAAGACTGTGGTGTGGACATCACACTGAGGGGCAATTTTTCATTTCCTTTTCTCTGTCTCACTTTATCTCTCAGGCTAGATTATGTGCCCTATGCCAAAAATCTCTTTAAAAAAAGAGTAAATCAATTTACAATAATTGCATTGTAATTAACTAAATGTAAAATTTACTACTAGATTGAAACTTACTAAATGTATCATTTCTTCTTAAAATTGCTCAACAGATAATCAGTAGTGAGGAATCTTTCTACTATACACCTCTTTCTGTTTTTAATAGGACTTTGCCATAGGGCATGTGTACTTAACAGAGAGAGATGGTGAAAGACAAAGTAAGAAACCCTTCCCCCCAGGGGAAATGGTCATGCTGCAATTCCTTCTCCTACTGGGATTTTGGACATGCACATATACATGACTGGCATGATTTTAGAGCAGCTAGATCCAGGACTAGCACTGTACCTGATAATGTGGAAGCCCAGCACCTTACCCATTTTGACATCTGAAGGCCCCTCTATATGAGGTTTTTCTTTTTTTTTTTAAATAGATCTTTTTATGGAGTACATGCACTCAACAGAGAGATAAAGAGAGACAGAGAAACAAAATGTGAGAAATACCCCCCCCCATAGGAGATGGCCACACTGCAGTCCCTGCTCCTTCATTCTCAACTTGTGATTTTAGGCACTCATGCATATGCACCTGGTGTCAATTTCAAGATGCTCGATCCATGTCTCAAAACACGTGGGAGTTCAGCACCTTAATCACTATGCTACTTTGTGCCCCCAAACTATTTAAGAATGCAGACAGTCAATTATAAGTACCTCAAGCTACAATAACTTTGTTTTTAAAGATATTTTTTGTTTGTTCTCTTCGTATAATTATTGAGTTCTGGTGAATATCTCTAAGTACTTTCTTGACATTTAGGTAAAATGTTTAGCAACATTATAAACTTAACTTATAAAAAGGATAAAATAAAATTTTCCAAAGTAGAAAACAAAAAGATGAAGACATCGACATAAAGAAAAGACATCAACACTATTTAACACATCAGGAAACTCCAAAAAAGAAGGGCAATGTACACTAAAAGCTAGTAGAAACAAAGATATTAAAATTAGAATGAATAGTGTCCAGCAGTTGGCATAATGGCTATGTTGCTGGAGTCCCATGTAGTTGACTGCAGTTTGAGTCCTGGACCTGGGGACTTAAACTTATGCTGGGTGCGTGTGTGTGCCTGCCCAAGATCCCAAGAAGGGAATGGAGGAGAAGGTATTACAGCGTGGCCATCCTTCCTGGGGGGTGATTTTTTGCTATCCATTTCTCTGTCTCTGTCTTTCTGGCAAGTATATGCATCCTTTAGCAAAAAACTCAAAAAAAAGTTAGTATGAATATAAATAAAGGATATGCAAACCATACAGAGAATCAATGTAAGTACTAGCTAGTTTCTGTTTGTTTATTTGTTTGTTTTTTGAGAGATTTTTGATATAGGGACCATGTGCTTGTCAGAAAGAGAGAGAGAGAGAGATAAATCACCCCCCAGGGGGGATTGCCACGACACAATCCCTTCTCCTCCATTCTCCTCTTGGGATCTTGGGCATACACACACACATGCCCAGCATGAAGTTAAGCCACCGGGTCCGGGACTTGAACTGCAGTCAACTACATGGGAGTCCAGTAACATAGCCATTATGCCAACTGCTGGTCCTACTAACTAGTTTTTTGAACAACATCAAGAAACTAATTAAACTTTAGATAGATCTTCTTAGAAAAGAGAGAGAAGATGCAAATCAGTAAAACCGATGTGAAAATAAAGTCATTATTCCTTATTTCACAGAAGTAAAACTTCTTTAGGAGAACACAATAAATATAATAAAATTTAGCCATTAATAAATACCCACAATGTAACAAATAGCCATTAATCCAAGATACATTCATAATTGAAGGTTTAACTGCTGAAGATTGTTTATATAAACGATTGTTTGAAAAAAATGAATTTATGGGACCAGCAGTTAGCATAATGGCTATGTTGCTAGATTCCCATGTAGTCAATCACAGTTCGAGTTCTGAACCCAGTGGCTTAAACTCACACCAGGCACATGTCTATGTGTGCTCAAGATCCTGAGAGGAGAATGGAAAAGAAGGGATTGTGGTATGGCCATCCCCCCTGGGCAGTGATTCCTCACTTTCTGTCTCTCTGTCTCTCTGTCTTTCTGGTGAGCGCAT
>NW_006203710.1:12890-22057 GCF_000334495.1 Tupaia belangeri chinensis | reverse complement strand
ATGAGTTTAAGCCACCAGGTCCGGGACTCGAACCACAGTTGACTACATGGGAGTCCAGCGACATAGCCATTACGCTGACTGCTGGTCCCTAAATGGTACATTTTTGACCCAAAACCACAAAATAGTGATACAGGCTGATTAGATAGAGCCTTAGATTTTATTTTGAACCTCTTCTGGTTTTTTTTTTTGTTTTGTTTGTTTTTAAACACTTTCTAGGAGTTCTTATCAGGCCTTAATGGAATAATGTAGCACTTGGGGGCAAAGATGCAGCCTAGGAGCCCTGCACTGGAAGCCAAAATGGAGAAGACCTCCACAGTCACCATGAATCTCCCCTTGGTGCTGTGGTAGGCAGAGACAAATGTGACCCCAACACTGCAGAACACCAGCATGCTGAGTGTGAGAAACATGGCTTCATTAAGTGTGTCTGGCAGGTTTCTGACCAAGAAAGTCACTGTGAAGCTCCCCAGAGTCAAGAAGCCCAGGTAGCCTAGGACAGAGTAGAAGGCAGTGACTGAGCCATTCTGGCACATAATGATGAGGTTTATGGGCTCAGAGTGTGAGTCTATGTCAACAAAAGGGGGTAGAGTTTCCCAGCCAGATTCCACAGATAGTCATATGGATCAGGGAGCAAATGGGAATGACAAAGTTACAAGCCCCTGATAGCAACAAGCATCTCATCATTATTCCAGACTTCATGGCCTTGAATGCCAGAATCACAGTTGTTGCTTTTGCCAAAACAGTGGAAACAACCACCGTGAAGACAAGTCCAAATGTGACTTATTGGAGGACACAGGTGGCAGTTTTAGAATGGCCAATGAAGAGCAAGAAGCAGAGGAAGCAGGGCAGGAGGGAGATGAGCAGGATAAAGCTGAGAGCCTGGTTGTTGGCCTTGACAATGGGAGTGTCTCGGCGTTTCACAAAGACCCCAAAATCTACAGCTGTGAGAACAAATAAGCACAGAGCTATGCAGGCCATAGCTATTCCCAAAGCATGTCAAAAGCCAGTAATGTCAGACATTTGGTGAGGCAGTGAGTTCTCTCACTGTTTGGATACTCTTGAGCTGGGCACTGGATACACTGCTTTGCATCTAGTAGAAAAGCAAACATGCAGTAATTCAGTTTCACAAATTAATTTTCATGTCGAAGGAAATGGTCACTTTTTTGTAATTGTGCATGGATAAAGCCCCTAATGTAATACAAGATACACCAAATTAAGGGTCTGCATTGATAACACTGGGAAACATCGTTCCGTTGCAGATAACAAAGTCATTTGAAACTGCGTCTCAGCATATGAGAATCTTGGATGGTACATCTTGTGAGTCTCAATGATGTTACCAAGGATGAGGATTTATCCCAGATTTCTTCTCTACTCTCCTCTGAGATTTCCATGGCTTCTCATATTTGTTCTTCACAATAGAAATTTATAAGTTTTCTTTTTAATATAGATAACTTTACTTTGTTCTTCTGGAGTATCCTAATGTTTATGTCTGTCCTAAATTCTACTTATATTTTCTTGTATATATCATTGCCAGTTTGTGTACAGATTTTTTATTGTACATTTTTATTTTTCTGTCAATATCATAAAAACTCCTATGTGAAAGAGAAAATAATTTTAATTTAAAACATTAAAATCCTCAATGGAAATTGATTACTCATATATAGCTATTTTTTGAGAAATTGGTATTTTAATTATATGATAGAAGAATAGAGTCTTTTTGAGATATTCATTTATATACATCTGAAAGCATGATTTGTTATTTTTTTTTCTAAGAGACTGGTAATACTTTTGCCTTTATACATCATAAGTTCTGTTGCAACTACATACGCTAACTGTTATGTAGTGGAAAAGAAGTCAGGGAGATTACATAAATTGACAGGCATGTCTGCATTTCAATTATTTTTCAAATAAAAACCTGTGCTGTAACTAATCTTTTCTAAACTATTTATGTATTTATGGCAATACTTAGGCAATAGTAATGGGTTGTCAGAAAAGTCATTACACATTTTTGCATAGAAAAAATATGTCATGACTCTTTTAACAACCCAATATTTTCACAAAGAATTAGAGTGCGATGAGATGATTCTAGGAGATAGACGGACAGACTTTAAATTTTACTATAGATTAAAAAATTTAACTAGCATACCAAGCCTGGGATTTTACAGATGTTTTTGTCTTAGGTGAGGTAAATGTAAGTACTTTTATTTAAAAATATAAATATAGATGGGATCTGCCAAAAATCTCTCAAAAAAAAAAATAAAAAGAATTAGAGTGACCCAAAAAAAAGGGCTTCCTCTTTAAAAAAAAAAAAAAAAAAAAGAATTAGAGTGGGGATCAGCAGATGACATGGAAGTTTAGATTCTAGACTCCCACATGACTTATTGCAGCTTGAGTCTCAACCTGGTGACTTGCTTCTCACTTTCCCTTTCACTTTCTCATCTATAGTGAATGCACATGACCTGTACCAATTTTTAATAACAATAATAATGATATGATAAATGAAATGAATAATTCTTAAAAAAATGTGAGTGAAATTTAATTCCATTTTTTTTTTGCAGTACCTCATTGTTTGCCATAATTAGCAGATACTCTTGGCTTATATCTCAGGAGCATGATTGGCACCCACATATATACTTATATGTGTCTGGTTTTTTTTTTCATCCCAAGCCCTTTCTATCTCTATCCATTTTTTTTCTCTATATTAGAAAGATTATTTAATTTTATTACTATTATTTTTAAAATTTGCTATAGGGCCTGTGCACTCACCAGAGAGGGACAGAAACAAAGTGAGAAAAAAAAAGCCACCAAGTCTAGGACTCTAACTATGATTGTTTAGGAGTCCAGTGCCTTTACCACCATGCCAACTGCTGGAACCAATTTTTCTTTTTATCTTTTTTTTTAATTTCCAAGAGCACACATTCACTCACTAGACACACACACACACACACACACAGAGAAAGTGAGACACTGCCACTTTCATAAAATGGTCATGCCACAATCCTCTCTACACAATTTTTTCCCCTTATCACGATTTTACACAAAGTAAACACTCCTGGTGTGTTTGCAAAGTCATCTAGTTTGGGACTCATAAAACAATTTGGGTTTGTGTAATTCAGCCCTCTTAACCACCATGATATGGGCTTGCTTTATACCTCTGTCTTTAATTTCTGTTTTGTACACTTTGCTTTGCAATTTCATCACAAGAAATAAGCACTTTTTATTCTTTTTTTTTTTTTCTCTTTTTGGAGAGGCTTTTGCTATAGGGCGTGTCCGCTCACCAGACAGACAGAGACAGAGAGACAGAAAGCGAGAAATCACCCACCAGGGGGGATGGCCACACTGCAATCCCTTCTCCATTCTCCTCCCGGGATCTTGGGCATACACGCACAAGCGCCTGGCATGAGTTTAAGCCACCGGACCTGGGACGCGAAACGCGGTCTACTACATGGGAGTCCAACGACATAGCCATCATGATAACTGCTGGTTCCCAGCACTTTTTATTCTTGGCATATTCTAACCTGAACATAAATATTTACTTTTACTAGTGATGAAAATCAAATGATTTCTATTAAGAATGTCTGAAATTGCATATAGAAAGATTCAAACCCTATTTATTTCTTACATATTGGAAACATGAAAACATTTCTTATAACTTTCCATATTTCATATTTGACAATACCACATTTTATTTTGAGAATTACTTGATAGTGTATTTTATATGACAGCAAATTTTGAGATGCCCAAATGTGAAATGTATTAGAATGTTGAGTTTTCAGTCTTTAAACTGTGTTTATTTTTCTTCCTGTAATATATTTCAAAGTGTGGTATTCTGATATTATTCAATTCTTTGTACTTATTTGCACAGATGTTTAAGCTTGGTTGAAAAAGTTATAAAATATTTTCTTAATAACTTACCTATTTATCATCTGGCAGTAAAAGTCAGATTCAAAGTTTAAGGCACCACAGGTAGCTCTGTTGAATACACATCCTCCATTTTATGACTAGCATGGTCCAGTATGAGATCTAAGATTGACACTACCTTACCCAGCAACAAACTGCAAGGGTGTCCACTGGAAATAGTTTCACAGTTGAGCCTAATAGAATGAGCATGGCCCAAAAACAGATTACACATAAAGGGGTAGAATAGTATTTATAAAATAAATATATCAAAACAATGAACATGTGAATTAAGAATAATGGTGTTTTATGCTTCATTTTTATTTGTGTTTTTGTGTGAGATTTTTGCTATAGGGCACATGTACTCATGAGAGAGACAGAAAGACAGAAAATGAGAAATCACTCCCCAGGCATGGGTAACTATGCCACAATCTCTTCTCCTCCCTTTTCCTCTTGGTATTTTGGGCACACATGAACATGCACCTGATGTAACCTTCAAGCTTCAGGGCTGGGAATTACACTGCAATTGCCCACATGGGTCAATGGGCCTTCATCACCGCACAACCTGCTGGTCCCTATGCTTTATTTCTAATAGTAGTTTCATTTTTATTGAGCAATAATAGGGACTAACAGTGTAGTTATATATTTCATAGTTGTTTGATGATTTGAAATACCTGACTCTGGGCAAGAAACACAAATAAAGCAGCAAACAGGTCTATGCCAGGCATGTGTGTGTGCATGCCCAAAATCCCAGGAAGAGAATGGAGGAGTAGGAATTGCTCTGTGTCCATACCGACTTTGAGGATAATGTTTCACTTTCTCCCTCCCTTTAACTCTCTGATGAATGCATGTGTCTTATAACAGAAACCTAAGAAAAGAAGAAAAAAAGGAAGAAGGAGAAAAAGAATGAAAAAAGAAGAAGAAGAAGAAAGAAGAAGAAGAAGAGAAAAGAAAAAAGAAAAGAAAAGAAAAGAAGAAGAGAAGAAGAAGAAAAAGAAAAGAAGAGGAAATACCTCCAAATACTATCGGTGCTTGTGAATGGTGTTTATCTGCCAGGGGAGAATAGGCTGGTCTTCATCTCCAGAAGATCTCATTTCTGTTTTCTGCAAAAGCATCTTATAAAACACTTTAGCCACCACATACACAGCATAATAGATGAAAAAGCTGGAGTCAAACATGGTTATCATGTTCAAATCAGACTGTAGAAAATAGGGAAGAATTTGGTGGCCACTTTCTAATTTTGCCACATAGTGATCCAGCAAGTGAGCATAGAAAAAAAGTAAGCCTTGAGTTTACTGAAGTAAAAATCTTGTGGGTCCCTGCCACGGCCACACTGTGCCACTTGCAACACCAGCTGCTCCTCCCCAGCGGCCACTCCCTGCAGGTCCCTCCCTGCTTGCACATAAGAGAGTGAGGTAGAGGGCAATGAGTCACACTACCAGCACCAGAGCCCTTCTCCTTGCCCTGCTGGTTCCTCGCCCTCTGGGAGGAACATGGAGTTAGGATTTCAAAGATCTAGGAGTTATCCTCAAGTATGTTGAGATGACATTTGAAGTTAGATTGGAAGACAGGAGTCAACAAGGAAAAAGAAAAAAAATTATGTAAGATAATCTCAGTGATACCTTAAAGAAACTGAAGATAAGAGCTGTCAACAAGACAGAATAGTTTAGAAGGATGCTTGGATTGTCTGCTGCAAGCCCTGGGTCATAATAATACAGAAACAAGTGAAAAGCTCCAAGGAAGTGGAATACTTCAGCTGTTTGAAAATCTATTGACTCTCCAGTCTCCCTGTACAGTCAAAGTAGCTAACGTCATAGCAGAAGTAGCCAAAAATGAATTTATGTGAGTTCCATGTGTGGATGCTAGATTGATTTCACTACTGGTGCAGTTACTAAATAGCAAAGACCAGTAAGTGCTGCTTCAACTACGCAGAGGCCTAGGAAACATATGCTATGATAGCCATGAGGGCAGAAGTGCAGTTGGCCAAGCAAGTGGTGCACAGATTGTAAATGATTATTTAAGTTCATTGTGCAGTGTAACAGATCCCACCAATGAGAAGCTCTTGACTGTCTTTTGTGGCATGCTGAAGAACTATAGCAATGAGAAAGTTTCCCTTCAAGCTCAGCTTATCAATATGGGTGTCAATCCTTCCTTAGTGAAATTACTGGAAAGCTCAGCTTATCAATATGGGTGTCATTCCTTCCTTAGTGAAATGACTGGGTATCCACTGCTAAGATGCAGGTCTTGCAGAAATGTGTCTTGTTTCCTTTGGTAATTTAGTAGAACTTGAGTCAAGTAAAGAACAGTCTTCCAGCACAAACATTGCTGAAGAACTGGTAAAGTTCTTCAAGAAGCAAATAGAACATGATAAGAGAGAAATGATTTTTGAAGTCCTTGCTCCTTTGGCAGAAAATGATGCTCTTAAGCTACAGCTGGTTGAAGCAGGCCTGGCCGAGTGTCTATTAAAGATTGTTCAGCAGAAGGTGGATTGTGACAGAGTATGAAATTCCCGAACTCAAAACTGGTTCACATTTAATGGTTTTATTACTGCTTGGAGAGAAATCCATGCAGAAGTTATTTGAAGGAGGAAAAGGCAATGTGTTTGAAGGGGTACTTCCCTGGATTCCATCAAATAAACACCAGCTACAGCTTGCTGGAGCACTGGCCATTGCCAGCTTTGCTAGAAATGATTGAAATTGTATTCATATGGTCAACAACAAAATTGTAGAAAAGCTTATGGATTTACTGGACAGACACGTGGAGGATGGCAATGTGACCATCCAGCATGCAGTACTCAATGCCCTCAGGAACCTGGCCAGCTCAATTGCAAATAAAGCAAAGATGTTATCCTCTGGCGTCACAGAGAGAGTTCTGAAATTCCTGCAATCAGAAATGCTCCCAGTTCTGGGAACCAGCAGTTAGCATAATGGCTATGTCACTGGACTCCCACGTAGTGGACCGCGGTTCGCGTCCCGGACCCGGTGGCTTACAACTCACGCCAGGCAGACAGGGAGTAGGCCTGCCTGATGGAGCATCCCTTCTTTGCGCGACATCCCTGTGCCCGCCGCCGCCGCCACACGGAGCCATGCTGAGGAGCTGCGCCCCGCGCCTGCGCACGCTGGGGGCCCTGCGTGGCCCCTGGGGAGGGGCGTGGCTGCCAGTCAGTGAGCCAGGACCCACACTGAGGTAGGTAATTTTCTTCTGAGAAACACATTCTTGTAGACTTTGCTCTCCCTAACCCCAGCTGGAGTCAAGACATAAGACTCCTCTTTGACCAGTTTATGAAGAAATGTGAAGATGGCTCCTGGAAACAGCTAACTTCATAAAAACGAGGATCTACTCAAAGAACTCAAGAGTTCAAAGGGATCTGTGTGAACCAAGCCTAGAAAAGTAGTCTGGACTATATGCCCAGTAGTTACCCAAGAGCAGCGGTGCTTGGGAGAAAGGGGGCGTGAGAGGCTGTTGGTGCCGGAGCCCCGAAGGAGTGCTTTATTTCAGGCAGTCATTGCTCGTTGGCCTCAGGTGTCATAAATGTCCACCCCTGTCATGCACTCGAGCATCTTTCAGGGTTATCCAACTCTACAAAAACTGATTTTGTTTTCCTTTCTTTCTTTCTGCAGACCTATTCCCCTTTGTTCTGTTGTTGTGATAAATAGCCAACTTGATAAAGTTGAAGGAAGGAAATATTTTGTTTCCTGTAAGGTTCAAAGTGTTGATGAGAAGACTCTGCACTCAGAAGCAACAAGCTTATTTATAAAGCTGGATCCTGGTAAAAGTTGGCTTTAAGCGAGTTTCTGGTGAATTCTACACATTTTGCATAAGGCTCTCCCTCCTCCAGAAGCAGTTGCCTGCCCCTGCTCTTGGTCACCACCATTGATAGAAGCCTGCTAACATGGACCTTTCTGAACATAATCCAAGAACCCGCTCTCCACTTTCTAACTTTTTTTTTTTAAACAGTCTTGCTGTGTTGTGATATTCTTGCCTCAGCCTCCCAGCCTCTGGGACCACAGACACATGCTATGGTGCTTGGCTTTTTAAGTTGGTCTGGGAATTGAACCCAGGGAATTAAACCTGCAAAGTACATCATCTTAGCAGTGCATACCACCATGATTGTGCCCTTATCTCCTAAACTTTCAACAAAGAAATCCTCACTGTGAAGGTATAAGCAATTCTTTGTTTCCTTCAGATAAGTGTCTGGTTCTTCTAAGATTTGAATGGACTTTAATTAAAGTTGCACAAGTGTGACATCTGCCCCACTGCAAATTGGGGGAAAAAAATGTATTGAAACTTTTACCACAAACATGGAAATGCTAGAAAACCAAATGAAGAAATAATATGTGGATATGGGTGTGCGTGCGTGCATGCATGCATATGCCTATATGTCTCCATATCTACATGCTCTCTTTTTATAAGTACACCAGTTGTACTGACAGGGCCCTCTTGAATTATCTCTTTTTTTTTTAATTTATGAGAGAGATGTACCTGCAACAGTGTCTCACCTCACCACAGTGCTTTTCTCCAGCATCCTAGCTAACCAGGATCATAGGTACATGTGACCTGCATGTTTAGGCTGACCCAGGGTCCAACCCCAGTCCTCCCATTTGTCTCCAGCATTGTGCAGGGGCACCCTCCCATCTATGCCACTGCAGCTAGGTCTCAACGACATCATTTTAACGTGATTACCTTCCAGATAAGGTCACATCATAAGACACTGAATTTCAGTATATCTTTTGGGGGGATACAATTCAACCCACAAAAGAGCCTCAGACAAAACTAAGAATGAGAGACTGATATTCTTGAAAACATATTCTATTTCCTGATACAGGTGGTAGATTTTTCTTTTTAAAGAAAAGAATTATTTATTTGGGACCAGCAGATGGTGTAGCAGGTACATCACTGGACTCCCACATTGCCAAGCATAGTTCGAGTCCCGGACCTGGTAGCTTGAAAGTCACGCCTGGCACATGTGCATGCATGCCCAGAATCCTGGGAGAATGAAGGAGAAGGGACTGTGGCATAGCTATTTCCCATGTGGGGGTGATTTCTTGCTTTCCTTACAACTGTGTCTTTCTCCAGTGATCACACATACCTTAGGGCAAAAACCTCTCCCAAAAAAGAATTATTTATTTAATTTTGTTATTCTTAATTTTGTGTTTTTAGAATTATTTAATTATTTATTTATTATTATTTTTTAACATGCTAGAGGGCACATGCACTCACCTGGAAGAGACAGAGAGAGAGAGGGAAAGTGAGAAAGCAAGCTGCCAAATCCA
>NW_006203710.1:12455-12846 GCF_000334495.1 Tupaia belangeri chinensis | reverse complement strand
TGCCACCTACTGGCCCTGGCAATAGATTCTTTAGGCTTCCATTTCTTGCCTTTTTTTTAGCCCTTATTGAAAGTTTAAGCTAGGGCTGGCCCCCTTGCACAGCAGTTAAGTGCTGAGCAGCATCAGTCAGATCCCACATTGTAGATCAGGGTTCAAGTCCTGACCCTGGTGTCTCAGAAAACACCAGGTACACATGTGCACCTAGGATTCTGACAGGGTGGAAAATTGAAGGCAAAGGGATTGTGGCATGACCAGGCTTCATTGAGAGGTACTTGCTTTCTCTCTCTCTTTTCCCTCTCTCACACACACATTTATTCTCTGGCATGAAAGAAGAAAGTTTAGGCTGAACCGTGATATGTAATAAGGCCTTATCAAGGATGCTTCTCCCTCT
>NW_006203710.1:9111-12439 GCF_000334495.1 Tupaia belangeri chinensis | reverse complement strand
GTTTTTTTTTTTTTTTTTTTGCTACAGGGCATGTGTGCTCGCCAGAAAGACAGAGACAGACAGAAGATACAGAAAGCAAGAAATCACCCCCTAGGGGGGCTGGCCACACCACAGTCCCTTCTCCTCCATTCTCCTCTCCAGCTCTTGGGCACGCATGCACACACACCCAGCGTGAGTCTTAGGCCACTGGGTCCAGGACGTGAGCCACAGTTGACTACGTGGGTGTCCAGTGACATAGCCATTATGCTAACTGCTGGTTCCTGAAAACTGCCATTTTTGAAAGTCAGAATAGTTGAATATTGACAATTTCCTATTACTCAACCTAATAATTTAGGGATAGCCTTTTGTTATCCTATCCAGTCATTGTCTTAAAGCCAAAAGATCAGCTAACATTCTCCACTGCCATGGCTCATTGGCTCTGGGAGAGCCAAGCAGAGGAAAACTCAAGTCCTAGAAGCTCTATCTCTAGTCTCTGCCTGCAACTCCCAAGCTGTGAGAGAGGGCCTTACAGATGGATGGGGATGGAAATACAGAAGTGTAACTAACAGTTACATCTCCCTGGAAACTCAAAAAAGTGCCTGGAAGTCCAGCTCAGCAATTTGCATTGTATGGCAACAGCCACCTTTTACCTAGTCTTCTTTACAGCTAATCCTGGAATTTCAGAGACTATGGGCTCTTATGACAACTGTATCTCACAGCTTGCTTTTCATAGAAACTATACATGTTTAAAAATGTGAAACTGAGAGGCCAGCAGGTGGTGTGGTGGTTGGGACACTGGACTGCCACGTGGCCGACCACAGTTTGGGTCCTGGACCTGGAGGCTTGCTTTCTCACTTTCTCTCCTTCTCTCTCTCTCTCCCTCTTCCTCTCCCTGGTCAAATTAAAAAGTAACAATAAATAAAATTAAATAATTATCTTTTTAAGAATTATTTTATTTAACTGTATTTATTTATTTATTTATTTATTTATTTATTTGAATTTGGCCAGAGAGGGAGAGAGCAAGAGAGAGAGCAAGTGGGAAAGCAAGCCACCAGGTCCAGGACTCGGACTACAGTTGGCCATGTGGGAGTCCAGCACCCTTGTGTACCATACCACCTGCTGACCCCTAAATAAATAATCATTTTTTAAAGGTGAAGCTGAAGGAATAAGCTTTCATGAAATTAATAAAAAGGAAGTTTAGACAGTGATGCTACTTTATGCTTATTTCTTTATGGGGCTATAAAACTGTAGCACACCAGGCTCAGCCTAGTGGTGCAGCTGCCAGCACATTGAAAAGTGCTCTAAGCCACATGGCTGGCTGACCATACATTCAGATCCCCAGGTCAGCCTGAAAACATTCCGTATGTATGCACACATGCCCAAGATCCTGGAGAACTGGAGAGCTAGGGAGAGGGGATCATGGTGTAATGACGCCTTATCAAAGGGCTTCACCTCTTTCAGGTATGCATGTGTACTCTATCCTGAATAAACATTTAAAACTAGCACAGCAGACCTCTACCCACAGCAAAAGAATCTGACTGGCAGAATACCAAGTATGTTCCTACCTCCCTTTCCATATCCTTTACAGTTTTACTCTCACATTGGTTTGACCATGTCCAGGATACATTGCAGCATACTAGTGAGACTCTGAACAAGATTAATTAAAGGAAAGGTCAGTCTCTGTTAACACAGAGTTTTCCCATAGCCCATAAAGGAAAAATGGTTTCCCTGCTCTACAACAAACTTTCTGGGTTTCACCAAGTCCAGAAGCCCAGACATTCTTGCTTCATCAGATTATGTATTGACAAATATGCAAGATAGAAAAAGGTATCTAGCCGGTCAGAAAAGAGAGAAGTATGATCAGAATTGTTTCTGCTTCATCACTTGCTTGCTATGTGACCTAATGAAACTATTCTCATCGATGTTTCCCCTCTTTTTACAGTGGATGGTAAATAACTTTTTGAATGATTAGGAATTGATACTGTTTAGTGTTAAAATATGTTTTGAAATATCAGCACAAACAATTGGTTTTTGCTCCTACCCCAGGTTTCTAAATATCTAAGGAGCACAATAAAAAAAGATAATCATGCGTAGAAATATAGTATTGGAAGAATAAAAATGATTTAAAATAAGATTGTTTTCCCTAACCAGAGTGTAGAATGAAGCAAGGAAGTTAAGAAAAACCTTTTGTTTTGTATTAAGGAATCTCATGCCCTTTGTTGCCATTACCCTCTTGAGATCCTTGACCTTCCCTCTGGGGGAGATTCAGGGCAAATTATTGTTTTCCCTAGTAACCAGCTATCCTAGAACCCCACATAAACATATATTTTCTATCCTAAACATAAGGCATTCTCTTTGATAGAGAAAATGGTCAATCTCTTTGAATTTAAGTCTTTCAATATAAATCAAGGAACTTGTACCTCAGAAAGTGTTATGATTCCTTGGTCTGGTACTACTCTGACCAGTTCAGAATTACATAATTGGTTTATTCTTCATTGTAATTACAGATTTAAAAGTAAGTGGCTTGCTAAATAAACAACTCTCAAAGGAAGGCATATGAACAGCCAAAACATGAAAAAATACTCAGTCTCCCTCATCATAAGGGAGATGCAAAACAAAACATCAATGAGATACCACCTAATCCCAGTCAGAATGGTGAAGATTAATAAACCTAAAAATGATAAGTGCTGGTGAGGATGTGGTGAAAGGGGAACTCTCCTACACCGCTGGTGGGAATGTAAATTTTTCCAGCCACTGTGGAGAACAATATGGAGGTTCCTCAAAGACCTACAAGTAGAACTACCATATGATCCAGCAGTCCCACTCCTGGGTATCTACCCAAAGGACAGGAGAATGCCCAATCAGAAAAGTGCTTGCTCATCTATGTTAATTGCAGCATTATTCACAGTTGCTTAGACATGCAACCAACCCAAATGTTCATGAACAGATGAATGAATTGAAAAAGTGTGGCACACAGACTCTGTGAAATACTATTCTGCCATTAAAATAAAACATGTCATTTGATTGCAAGTGGGCAAATATGGAAGATTTACTGCTGAGTGAAGCAAGCCAGACCATGAAAGAGAGACGTCCGTATGTCTCCCCCTAACATACTGACTATTCACACTCTGGTGAAAACTGAAAGATTAGAGGACATAAAAGCATTGAAAATGGTTATGTGAAAATGGAGACAGTGTGGGAAGAGGGTGGAAGAAGTGGGAGAGTGTGAGAAAATAAATTAAGGTGAAAAATAGAGAGGCAAGACATTTATTGGACACAGAAATGGATTACTGTCTGTTGATGATGATGTGTATAATATCCTCAACTGGACTGATATGAGCTGCATTCC
>NW_006203710.1:0-8936 GCF_000334495.1 Tupaia belangeri chinensis | reverse complement strand
TTCAGTTCAAACTTCTGGGAACATTAAGAATGTTGATAGATGCCCAAGAAGCTGCTGAACAACTGGGCAAGAATGATATGTTAGTGAAGCATTTGATGAAATGGTGTAAAGCCAAAGATCATGCTAGAGTGATGGAGGAGTCCAACAGATTGCTCTCAGCCCTCATCTGGTACAGTAAATTGAAAGATGTAATTAAAACCATCATACAGAGAGAGGTGGCATCAAGTATCTTGTTACAATGGCAACTAGTGAGCATTAGCTTGTATGTAAACTTGGTACTACATAATGAATTGCTCCTCACATGTGGTAAACTACATAACATACTCATTGCTTTAGCACTAATAGCAGTTTTAGAATTGGGCACTGCTAAGAAAGATCTAGAAAGTGCTAAACTTGTACAGATTTTACACAGACTGCTAGAAATGAGAAAAGTGCTCCTGAAATAAAATAGAATTCCATGGTCCTAATCTGTGCCCTCATAGGATCTGACTCTTTACACAAGGAAGGGCAGGATTTGGCCTTTCTAGGTATTGTATGCAAACTGCTCAGTCATGAGAACAAAAGTGTCACCCACCAGGCCTCTGTCGCAGAGCAGAGACTTACTGTGGAAAGCCAAGACCCACCCCTTGCTGATACACAGCATCATCCCATCTCTGAATTCCCCTTTGTCCTCCATCCAGCTGCCTCTTCTGCTTCATTCTTTACCACTATCACATGTGCATGCATGTAATGTTTCAATACCAATTGCTGTAGGTATCTACCTAATAAGATTTTTAAAACCCACAGTTAGTGTGAGCATGACTTTGTCAAAAACAGGTCTCCACTCATAACTGTTCTCTTATATTCCTGTTGCTTGAGCTACATTAAGTAGAATGTGCATGGTGTAGTCCTATAATGATGTAAACTTGGTACTACATAATAAATTGCTCCTCACATGTGGTAAACTACATAATAACATACTGGTCAATTAGAAATAAAGAATGCAGCAGAGTCTGTCTAGCATATTAAAGATGAAACTGAATAAAAAATAGCTCTTTTTTGATGCTCAAAAAACACAGTGATCAAAAAATTGTATGACTGCTCATTTATTAATCTTACCTACTAATGTCAAGCCAGTGGTACCTAGAATTAAATAAAATTTCAATGTTCTCACTAATGTTCTCACTCTTTAAAAAATATTTGTGGGTATTTGGAGGGTTTCACTGTCTTTGGAAGTAGTTTAAAGCCATTTTCCTTTGCTGCTTTGAAGAAAAAGAGGTGTCCATGGAAAAATTGTGGCATCTTCTCAAAATTAGTCAAAATAAGTTTCCACTCAGTGGAGTGTAAATTTCCCATAATCCATACCTTTCCCAAAATTAAGTAGAATTATTTTCCCATCTCAGGCTCCAGACACTCCTTTAATTACCACACATTTGCAGATGACACTCTGATCCTCTGCACAAGAGTAAAATCACATGAAAAACATGACACCTTTGTGGTAGGGAGCTTTTATGTAAAGACCACACAGGTATATTTTTAAATAATCTTTTTCTTTAGATCTTGAAAGAACTGCTCCCCTTGCATATCATCAGATACATAGAGTGCCACCTATGTCCAGCCAAAATGCAGCAACAACCAGATGATTACATGAGTCAGAGAGCTGTCCTTGGTGACCATCTGATAAACTAATGGAAATAGGTCTTTATCACTAAGGGTGGGATCAAAATGATCATATGTGACCTGAATAAGAAAAAAAAATAACATAGTTTTGACCTTAGTGCAATTTTGGATTGTAGCACTTCAATAGGAAGGAAATAACTCTTGATTTGATAAGACCATAGAATGAGATATTGAATGAAAAGAATGCATGCTGTGGAAAGAACAATATTCTGTCATTAGGAGCATCAGAAGACTGTTTCTCGGTCCCATTTATTTTGAGAAAGAACATATGACTAATCCAAATAATGGTATCACTTTCAGACCAGATATAAGAAAAGGTATAAGGTTCAATACGTGTTTCAATGTCTGCAGTGGGAACTGAAGGATGCATATATTTATAAAAGTGGTACAATAAGATATTGGTGATTTTGCCATCCTTAGCTCATGTGACCCATGTGAATCAGAGGATTCCTTTCCTAGCAGTCAAGGATAAGAATATCAACTCTAAGAAAAAAATGCTATTTTAATTACGGAGACAGCATTGTTGAGACAGGGAGGTAGTATTGTTGTATTTTGATCAACTGGACTGGGGAGAAATGTTCACATATTGAAATGATCACCTTGTAAGCTAAATAATGTGATTGAGTGTATTAAAAAATGTTCATAAAAAATGGAAAAAAATTTAATGCTGTGTTTTATCACCACAGAATAACCTATATTGCCTTAACACACAACAACTTAGCCTCTATGATATTTTTGAAATGTTATTTTGCAAGAGCATGATTATCCTAAGCTAATGCTAATTTTCCAGTAATATCTCCTGAAACTTTTTGTTTAATTTATTGGGAAGAATCTCTAATGTGGAGAGTCATTATGTGGAGAGTAACTGGAAATGCTTTGAAGAGATCCACCTGCATGGATATGAGAAAGGGCAGAGGGAGCTAGTAAATCTCAACTACTGCAACTGAGTCATACCCAATTTAGAGGATCTCCAGTGCTGGAATGCCTCCTGATATTGTTCTCTTCTAAGATGAGGTATTTGCTGTATACTATTTAGGAGACATATTTTTTTTTAATCTTTGTTTTTTCTTAGAAGTTTTTGCTATAAGGTGCCGGAGACCTGCTCCAGCCAGAGTGGGCTGACTCGACAGAGGCAACGCAGGTGAGAAGAAATCAGGCAGAGGCCTCTATGCTCTTCAGCACGTTCTCAGCTGACTACAGTCGGAGCAAGCTCAAGACTGCAGCGTCTGTGGCTAGGAGACATACATATTTATTGAGGGATGTTTACAGGAGTAGAAGGGGTAAAGGGGAAGTAAAAGATTTTACTGTAAATAAATGGGGTATTCAAAACATGGGAATAACAGTCATAAAACATGATGTCTGTTCTGATTGATCAGGTATAAACAGTCACAGTCCTCAGAGCAAGAAAATCCATTTGTCCGGCACATTTTCTTCTTAGATCTTGATTACCAGGTAGGGCCTTCTGCATTAGGGAGTTTTCAGCAAGCTTGAGAACTTCAGTCCCAGGCCAGCTTGATAACTTCAGCCTCAGACTGGAGGCCTAAATAGAAATCTTATTTGGTTAAATAAAGACATGCTTAATATATACTACAGTGGAACATCTATATTATCTCTGGGGTAATCTACAGCTAAGAGGGTGAGCCTAATGCCCACATGGGAAAGGAATGTGGTCTTGTGATCAGCCTAATGACTGTCCCAAAGGTTTTTTTGTACATGTGACTCTGAGAGGGACTTCAGCATTTTTTATTGATATTTTACAGGCAAGTGGGGTGAGTCTCACAAATAATTTCTGTTTGCTGCCACCTTAGGGGCCCACATTTTTTAAGGATTATTAGTTGGTTTTACTGTAAAAGTTACAGTAAGGCTGGGGATGTTATTTTACCCTTACAGAGTACCGTGACATCAGTAAAGCCCATGACAGAGAGATTGAAAGCAAAAACATCACAAACCAGCACAATAAACACAGTTGAAAGCTTTAGCTTGTAGCTGTAGCCTTGCCTGCAGCTCTTCTCACCCAAGCCCTGCTTAGACATGAGAGGCAGCTCTTTAGGCTCTGCCTGTGCTGGCTGCATGGCCTCTGCCATTTCCCTCTTTTCTGTTTTGTAATTTGTAAAAGTGAATTTCTGTTTCCACTGACGTGATTGCAGTTCTTAGGCATCGGGCTAGGACTGGGAAGCAAAGAAGAATGATAAAAATTAATAAAGAAAGACTCCCCATGGAATAAGCTAAAGTATGGAGATTATAGGTGGAAGTTGTAAAGGTTGAGAATAAAGATTTGACTATACTACCTGCAACATCACTGGGCGAAATGGAATCTAAATGGGCTTTGGATACGGCCATAATTTGGGCATGAAGTTGTTGTATGTTCATAGTAAGAGAATGATTCCACACACCCCAAAGGTGGGTTTGAATTTGTTCCCAAGTGATTTGAATGTGGTTATAAGGGAGAGGGGTAATACAGATCCATTTATAATCGGCATGGCAAGCAGTAGTCAGCCTGACTTTAATGTTTTGAATTTCTTGACCTAAATATAACAAGGCTTCTTCCAAGGCATTTACTCTGTCCACCAGTTGTTGATCAATTTGTGGAGACATTGAGAGCTAATTCATTAACATGGGAAGCAGTATGAACTTGCTGAACAAGAGCTGTAGCTGAGGCAGCCACTGATCCTATGGTAGTTATAAGGGCAGCAGTACCTAAAATTAAAGCAGCAATAAACGTTTATGGCAAGCATGAGTAAGGGCTGTATTTATTGTCTGGAGGGAGAATAAGCTGGGGTCAGTATACCAAGGTTGAGTTAAGTTAACTGGGAGTAAAATATAAGACAGGCGCTTTAGAAGGAAGAAATGAGGTTGTTAAGCAGTCACAGATAAGCAGTTGGAAACCTGGCACTGTGTACAATAAATGTGGGTAAGATTATTTTCTACTTTGAAAGAAAGTTGAGATGAATCATTGTAGTGAAGAATTGCATAGGGAGCTCATACACAGGAACACAGGTAGAATGTCTGAGTATTTTGAGGCCTATAGAAGGTTACAGGACTGAGGGCTGCAAACAAAAGGTAAATATAACTTTGTAAAGTTTTGAAATTAGAAGACATGTATATAGGGGTGATCCATCCCATTGAAGACAATCTGTAAATGAGAAGCTTTGGAGGTGTGGCTGAGTCATCCCAAGCAAATCTACGAGAGTGAGCCTTGAAATAGAGACAATAGTCATAATCAGGACTAGAAATGGACCAATCAAACAAAGATAAGGAATAATTATTTAAGAAATAACAAACTGTGTACTTAGGAAAAACACAGGGGATCTAGTTTGGAAAACCAGACCGTGAGGAAATGCCATCCCAGGAATATTCTGCTGAGGCTGGGAAAACTGAAAGTAACTTAGGCAGGTGAATAGAAGGTCAGTGGTTAAAACTGAATTATTATATTCTGTAAGAGAAAGGAAAGTTCGGGTCCAAGCATCACGAGTGTGGTCATCATAGTGGGAGGGATGTGGCTGCCCCGTGGTTAAAGGAGAATCTGTAGCTTGAATTATGGGCGAAAGAGCAACACAAAATGGAAGAGGCTTAACACCATAGACCAAAAAGCAAAGGGGAAGTGATTCCATGGAAGCTGAAAAATTAAAGGGAGTTGAGACATGAGGCTGTTCACATCCAAGAGGATCTCTCCCCATTAATTTAGAATGATGACTAGTCTTTTTAAATTTATGAAAGGGACACTAAGAGCAAATCTGTACCTGTCTGCCTCATGGAGGGGGATTGTAAAAAAGCAGTCTTTAAGATCAATAATGTACACACAATAATCAGTTCGAATGGCTACCAGAGAGGGCAAGCCTGGTTGTAAGGCTCCCATTGATTCCATTGTTTCATTAATTTTCCTCAAGTCCTGTAATCTCCATTTTCCTGATTTCTTTTTAATAACAAATATAGGAGTATTCAGTTGTTCTCCAACAAGGTTGTTGTACAACTGACAATTTTTCTGTAGTCAGTGTCAGTGTCCACTGTTCCACCCATACCGAGTGATTGGATTTCCAAACGATGGGGTCAACTGTACAAATGGCAGCTGCGATCATAAATTTGGATACCCCAATCCTGCATGAAACTTTCTGGGAACTGGCTGAAGAGGCTCTTTTATTTCCTTGATGGTTTTTGCCTAAACCTTCATGTGGATTATAATTCATTTGTAAAAACTGATTGGTAACCTGAGAGGAGGGGCTTACTAACAGGAGTTCCATCTTTTCTAGACATTCTGTCTCCAGATATTATTTGTAAGGAAAACTACCACACAGGGAGTAAACTGATCCGAGTCCTCCCCATCATGCCATGTGAGTACTGCAGAAGATTGTACCATGTTATTAGCTCTTCCCAGGCCAACAAAATTAGAACATGTAATTTGTGTGGGCCACGCCACAGGCCAAGAATTAGCAGAAATGCAGGACACATCAGCTCCTGTATCTAAGAGCCCTTCAAAAATTTTTCCTTGAATAGTTAACTTCCTAGTGGGTCTTTTAGAAGTAAGCTCTTGAACCCAAAGAACATGATCAGCCTCCCTCTCCTCTAGGCTGATTGGAGAGTAGCTTCCCTTCTCCCTTCTCCCACAGCATAGGGCAATAAAATGAGCTATGCTATTCGTTGGCTAACATGAATCACAAATGTTTCTCCAGGGAGAACTACATAATTTTGATTTCTCCCTTATAGTCTGAGTCTAGTATTCTGGGCTGAACTTTTAGACCTTTTAATGTAGTGGAGCTTCTTCCCAAGATTAAACCCATAAATCCTGTGGGTAGAGGACCATAAACTCCCATAGGAATTACAGTTGGTACCATATCAGGAGTTAATTTTGCTAAGGTGGAGGCACTGAAGTCCAGTCCTGCACTGCCTGGGGTTGGTCTGAGGAGGTCTGATACATAACATTTCGCCTGAAGGGGTTGTTGGTGTTCTGAGGGGTCCCTGTTATTTGAGTCAGGGCCTGGGATTGGCCCCTTTGCCAGTTTTCCTGCTGGTAAGGAAACGTCGGTAAAGTCAAGGGACTTCCATGTTTATGATATTTAGACCAACACAAATGTGCAGGATGTGGCCCTTTAGCACACCAACTGCATAAAGTAGAAGGAGTGGTGGGCTGATTTACGTTTTGTAATGAAGTTCTAACTTGGCCACTCTGGATATTCTGTGGGCAGTTTCAGCTGAAGTGACCCATTTGATGGCAAGAGAAACATTTAGTGCCGGCCATTCTCTGATCTATAACTTGATTATTCCCTCCTTTCTTCAATGTACTCTGTAAGAACTGTGGCTTTGTCTGTCCCTGTAAGGTGGCTGCTATAGTTAGTCCCTGTATAAAGGAAGGTGTCACTTCAGAGCAAGCCTTAATTAAAGTCAGATGTTGTGCTGGTTTCCCTAACAGGTCTAAGCAGGGCCTGGCAAGTGTCGTTAGCATTCTCAAATGCCAATTGCTTCAGAACAATATCCCCTACTCCCTCTCCTTGGAGGAGGTGGGAAATAACTGTTTGCAGTGAGTCAACAAAATTTTCAAAAGGCTCTTCGGGTCCCTGTTTAATAGAGGTGATGCCGGACACCTTATGACCCAGGGGTGGAAGTTTTTTCCATGCTGACAAAGCCAGAGATGATATGGTTGTTAAATGCTGGCGAGGAATAGTCATTTGGGAAGCCACTGTGATAAAGGGGCTCATTCCCATAATCATATCTAATGTTAGGGGAATTTGTTTGGGGGGTCTACCTCTCCCCTTTGTATGCAGGCTCTCTAGTAGCCTGCTTTGAGGTTTGTTTATTTCATTTTTTGCCAATTCTTCAAATTCCATTTTTCATAGTATAAAGTCCCCTCCTGAAACACACGCCTTAGTTACTTGTGTCCAATCATATGGTGTCATCCATTGAACTGTCAAACCTTCTAGTAGTGTAATAGTATATGAAGAAGTGGAACCGAAATCTTTTACAGCTTGTTTACTTTCTTTGAGAAATTTTTAGGAAATAGACTCCCACTCTGGCTGCTCCTCACCAAAAGCATATAATAAAGGGAAACAAAAATTGATATTGCCAGCTTTTAAAGCCTTTTTTACTGTTCCCTTATACCCCACAGATTTAGGAGCCTGTTTATTTTTCTTTGAATTAAAAGTTTTAAGCTTAGGCAGCCAATTGTTGTGATCATTAGTGGCAGCCTCCTCTAATTCCTCTTGGTCAGAAGGGCTTAGATGTTCCTGGTCACTACGGGACTCATCATCAGAGGAGCATTTTTCACTTGTCAAGACAGGTGCTGAGGATACTTCTGTAACTGATGTTTTTTTTAAATGATGGTTTGGGTTCCAAGGGAACAGACTCACTATGGCTATGTTCTTCCTGAGGAAAAGTAGAATATAAAGGAGGCTGAGACTTAAAGTCTGTGGCCCCATCTGACAAAAACATGGCATGTTTAATAATTCTCCATAGAGAGAAGGCAAAAATGGGCATGTCAGCTCCTCCATTTCTATGATACCAATCAGTCATACTTTTTCCTATTTGTTCCCAGTTTTCAACATCTAGAGTCCCTTCTTCTGGGAACCACGAGATCACTTCTTTAACAAAATCCAAAAATGCTGTGAGCTGACTTTTACTGGTCTGAATACCTTTCTGCTTTAAAGTATGTTTCAAGATGTCTATATACGAAGCCCTATTCTTGGATGCAGCACTACACATGGTTGCTTACATCTAGGCACTAAATATTTTCTATAGTTCTGGGGTCCTGTTCTTAGTTGTAGCATTAATCCTGGTTGCTTACAACTAGGCTCTAAATCATCTCTATAGTTCTGAAGTCCTATTCTTAGATGCAGCACTACCCTGGTTGCTTACACCTAGGCACTAGATCATCTCTATTGTTCTGATTCTTAGATGCAGCACTACCCATTGTTGCTTACACCTAGGCACTAAATCTTCTCTATAGTTCTGAAGCCCTATCCTTAGATGCAGCACTACCACTGGTTGCTTACACCTAGGCACTAAATCATCTCTATGGTTCTGACCTTCCTCCCAGTCCCCTCTAATCCAGATACCAGGGGGTCTGCGATACCCTATGTAGGAGGAAAAATGCTCACCTTTGTCTACTTACCTCCTTGTTTGAGTACCACGATGTTGGGTGCCAATCTGCTGGAGACCTGCTCCAACCAGGATGGGCTGACTCGACAGAGGCAACGCAGGTGAGAAGAAATCAGGCAGAGACCTCTATGCTTTTCAGCATGTTCTCAGCTGACTACAGTCTGAGCAAGCTCAAGACTGCAGCGTCTGTG
>NW_006203709.1:8357-11651 GCF_000334495.1 Tupaia belangeri chinensis | reverse complement strand
TCCAAAAAAGTTTGAAATCTATTTAAAAAAAATTGATTCAAAGACACTGGTTAAAGTGTGGTGAGAAGAGCTTTATTTTAGACCATCATCATAAGCTTATGGTCCACAGAAATGGGAGTTTCACTGGGGAAGAGAAAATTGGGCTCAACTTCAAATACAGCATGGGCAGTGGAAATTCACAGCGGAGGAGCAGTGTGATGGAAAATGACTAAAGAAACATTAGGAATATGAGAGATTCTGGTTAAACTGAAATAATAGGATTCTTGCTGAAGACATAGAGTGATTAAACATCACCCAGGGAGTGGTGGACAATAAAAACCTAATCACTTATTTAAAGTGATGTGATATTTGGTGTGGGGCTTCTTACTAAACTACTTTAGCAGGGTTATTGACTCAAAAGAGATTTTACAAGGAAGTATGTAGAGGAAACTAAAAGATTGAGAGGCCTGACTAAAGCTTAATCAAGGCAAAACTTTGACACATTTTAACTATGTCCAAGTATATGCAATTTAGTACTGTTCAATATATTCATATTATTGTGCAACCACTCCACTCAATCTTACAAGAGGCAAAGAGTCATACAGGTGTTTGCAAGACAATGTAAATGCATACAGTAATCTGGTAATCTCATTTTCACATTGTAGCTCATATGTACTTCCACCAGCCTTTTCTTTTAACCACTGACCAGCTACCTTACATCCCACCCACCATAGTTAGGTTTGTTCTGAGTCATGATGTTGAGAAAACCAAAACCAAAACCAGCCAAATACCAATTCACCTTGGGTTGCATTTCTGGACCAATGGGTGCTCTGCCTCAGAACCTCATGGCTAAAGCTGTCCACAAAAACTGTGATCAACATCCAAGGAGGATCTTGGAAATTTTATAACCACCCAGGACTATGTTGTTCCTCAACACACTCGGAACATTCACTTGTTTCGTGTCCAACCTAGATCAGTTCCATTCTCAAAGTAAACTTGGACATTTCACCAGAGGTACACTTGCAGAGCCCTCTCAGTACATATGAGTAGGTTACAGGTTCTGAAATGACTTAGAGTTTTTTGTTTTGTTTTATTTTGTTAGGCCTTTATGGTATATTTTATTATTTTTAATTTTAATTTATTTTATACATTTAATCTCTATACATCGCTTAGCTTGTAAGTTGAATTTATCCAAAATGAATATACTTCCCACCAGAACAGTTGAGGATACAAAACACATTATCATCAACACATTATAATCCATTTCTACATCCCCAAAATGCCTGCCTATTTTCCTCACGCTGTCCCCTTTCTCCCGTCCTCTTCCCACATTTTGTCTAGCACCTATAACCATTTTCAATGCTTATATACGGCATCTAATCTTTCAGGTTCCACTATGTTTTGAAACACTTTTTTCTGTTGTCTTGCCTGCCTTGGCCAGAAGTGGAAACTAGAAAAATTTCTATATTTATTTTTATTTTTGCCAAAATCAGTGCTTATATTTTGTTGCATCTTTAAACATCAAACATGGATCATAGAAATAAATTTTTGCTGGAGCCAGCAGATGGTGCAATAATTATGCCACTGTCCTCCCACATATTCAAATGCAGTTCAAGTCCCAGACTCAGAGACTTAAGACTCAAGCTGGTACGTGTACTTGTGTGCCCAAGATCCTGAGAGGAGAATGGAGAAAGGATTGTAGTGTAGCCATCTCCCCAAGGGTTGGTTTCGTGCTTTCTGTCACTCTATCTTTCTGTCTCTTCAGAGAGCACATATGCCCTATAGCAAAAATCACTGTTTAAAAAAGAAACTTGCCAAAATATGTGTGTTTCTCCTGTAGTTGGGAAACTCTTAGATCTTATTCATCAGACTTCTGAATGTTCTCTTTTTGTAGAAAGATATCATCCCCAAATTTTCTGATATTCATAATTTTAACTACTGTGACTTGCTGAATCAAAGCTGAATTTGAAAAAAAAGTTCAATGTTGTTACCTTCAGAGATAAATTCATATTTCTGAATATTTAAAGGATTTATAGCACAGCTTTCATTACTAAGGATTTTATCCCATTTGAGTTTACTGATGTGTGGTAAGCTTTTAATTCTAATAAAAAGATTTCTTCATTTTTCACATTCATTCAGTCCTGATCTGAGAGTTCTCTTATACACAGTAAGTTGTGACTTCTTCAACAAGGTTTTACCACAATTCCCACACATACAGGATTTGTCTTCCTTGTGAGTGCTCTAATGCAAAACATGCTATGATTACAATGAAAACATTTTTCTATACTATTCCCATTTATAGCACTTATTCCTGTGTTCTCTCATATACAGTTAGGACTAACTTATATTACATGGAAAATTTTCTATTGGTATGTTGACATTAACAGGCTTTTTCTTTTGTAAATTCTTTGATGTACATTGAGGGCTGACTTATAAATGAAAGACAATCTATAATCCCTACATACATGAAGAATTTCTCCAGTGTGACTTTTCAGATGCTTACTAAATATAGTTCCTAATAGGAAAAATATCCTATATTCTTCACATTCATAAGGTTTCACTTCTATGGGAGTCCTCTGACGTACAATCAGCTCTACCTTCTAGTAGTAAAATGCTGCCTACATTGTTTCTTTCCAGTGTGAGTACTCAGATGTAAAGTAAGGTGTGACTTTTGGGAAAAAGTCGTATTACATTGTTCAGAATCATATGGTTGCTCTCTTGTGTTAAGTTCTCTGATGTACAGTGAGTGCAGATTTCCAGAAGAATATTTTCCTACAATGTTTCACATTCATAGGGCTTCTTTCCTGTGTGAGCTCTCTGATGTGTAGTGAGATGTGACTTCTGGGAGAACCTTTTCCTACATTGTTCACATTCATAGGGTTTTTCTCCTGTGTGCATTCTCTGATGCATAGTGAGATATGACTTGCGGGAGAACATTTTCCTACACTGTTCACATTCATAAGGTTTCTCTCCTGTGTGAGTTCTCTTATGTACAGTTAGGTACCCCTTGCTGGAGAATGTTTTCCCACATTGTTCACATTCATAGGGTTTTTCTCCTGTGTGCATTCTCCAATGCTTAGTGAGAAGTGATTTGCAGGAGAACCTTTTCCTACATTGTTCACATTCATAGGGCTTCTCTCCTGTGTGAATTCTCTTATGTAGCATTATGTACCCCTTGCTGGAGAACATTTTCCCACATTGTTCACATTCATAGGGTTTTTCTCCTGTGTGGATTCTCCAATGCTTAGTTAGATCTGACTTGCAGTAGAACGTTTTCTTACATTGTTCACATTCATAGGGTTTTTCTCCTGTGTG
>NW_006203709.1:804-1446 GCF_000334495.1 Tupaia belangeri chinensis | reverse complement strand
AACAAGATATCCCAAAAGTATTAATAGTAGAAGATATAAAATAATAAAAATTAGAACAGGCATACATAAAACAGAGAATAAAAGAACAACTGAAGGCCAGAGAGTGGCGTGATGGTTAAGGCAGCTGGATCCTACATGATTCACTTACTATTTCAGTCCTGGAACTGGCATCAGTGGGTGCATGTGTGCATGCCCCAAATGCCAAGAGGAAAATAAAGAAGGGAGTGAGGTATGGTCACCATCCAGGAGGGGTGATTTCTCATTTTCCACCCTACCCCATCTCTTTCCAGAAGGTGCACACACCCTATAGCAAAGACTGACCAAAAAAATTAGCAAAAAGCTGAGGTTTTGAGAAAATAAACCCAACAAACTATTAAGTAGAAAAGCAAAATAAAACACTCAGAAAATAAGGCATGAAAAATGTGATATTATCATGGACAGCACAGAAATACACAGATAATTACAGGTGTTTTGAGTGACTGTACACCAACAAATTGAAAAATCTAGAGGAAATGAACTAATCTCTGAACATATAAAATATACCTAGATCAGAACCAGCAGATAGCATATATTTATTTCACAAACATTACTATTACTGACTTTTATGACAATATTGGATTTGTAGGTTGTGTGCCACCAAGC
>NW_006203709.1:0-261 GCF_000334495.1 Tupaia belangeri chinensis | reverse complement strand
AAAATATTGCAAGAATCATGTCAGGAATAGGTAAGCCACACTAAATACTGACTTTAGCATTGAGTGCCATACCGTGTTTTGTGTTCCACAGGGGAAGGTGCATTTATACTTCTTTTTAACTCACTGACAGACCTTGTTTCTTCTGCTTGGTGTCCCACTGAACTTTTACAAGAGATTACTGGGGAAGAAGTACACATTCAAAACCAGCAATAGCAGCAGTATTCCCAGCTCTTGGGTTGAAAAGAAGTATAAATGCTTTCG
>NW_006203708.1:313612-329598 GCF_000334495.1 Tupaia belangeri chinensis | reverse complement strand
AACCGTTATGCCATCTGCTGGTCCCCCAATGCATACTTTAAAAAAAAGTAGTAGAATTATTATCACATATGTACATGATGAAATGTTCACTGTTGGAGACCCTGCGTATGTCTGCATGCGTGAGTTGATGATCATATGTGACCTGCATGCTTTGACACCACACTGTCCCCCACAAAGCTGCAAAATGGACGGTCTGTAACCCGGAACTGCAATGCAAACAGAAACAGCTGTTTCAGGGCGCGGCAAGTGTGACGACGCGGCTATGCACGGAGCGTCATGAGGATGTACAGCTGAGACCCAGAGGTGCCAGCGGATGGTGAGGACGGTGGGGAAGGGGAGCGCTGGAAAGCGGCCTTGCAGCTGGGTCCTTCCTGAGGTGACCTGTGAGTCCTCTGCTAAAGCCAGAGCCCCTGCAGAGGAGGCGTTTCTGGCCCTACTATGAGTGAGAGCGGGAAGCGTGCAGTGCTTGGTGTGATCAAGGCACCGGATGTGGCTGTGATCTGAGTATTTCCACTCCACGCCCAAATTCTCGTGTCCAGCATAATCTGCCCTGCGCTGGTGGTAAGAGAAGGGGCTTTTGGGAGGTAGTTATGTCATGATGCTCCACTCTCATGAATGGAATCAGTGCCCTTAGTAAAAGAGGTCGGGGACCAGCAGTTAGCGTAATGGCTATGTCACTGGACTCCCACGTAGTTGACCGCGGTTCGCGTCTGGGACCCGATGACTTAAAACTCACGCCGGGCGCTGTGTGCCCAAGGTCCTGAGAGGAGAGTGGAGGAGCAGGGATTGCGGAGAGGCATCCCCCCAGGGGGTGATTTCTTGCTTTCTGTCTCTCTGTCTGTCTGGTGAGCTCACATGCCCTATAACAAAAACCTCTCCAGGAAAAAAAAAAAAAAAAGATGTGCACCCCCAAAAAAAAAAAAAAAAAAAAAAAGAGGCCGGAAACAGTTTATTCACCCCTTTCTCTACGTGAGGACGTAGTAGAAGACACTGCTTCGTAGAGCAAGTCCTCAGTACAGCCCAAATCTGCTGGAGCTTCGGTCACGGACTCGCCAGCCTCAGCTGTTCTGTTAAAGCAGCCGAAACAGACTCAGGCAGAGTTTTGTGGCCCAGACATGAAGTGAAGCTGTCATGTTGGACAAAACAGCAACCACCCAACCAAACCCATCAAAGGACCGAATCCAACCAAGAGCATAAAGTGATTAATTTTTTATCATTTTCCCAGATGTCACCTCCTTCCCAGGGCTGCCAGTCCTGCACCCTGGTATATATATATATATATATATATATATATATAAAATGTACCCCTTTGAGACGCATGCCGTTCTGAGCTATTGAACTGTCCACCGACCGTCTCATCCACTTAAACTCAACTTCTCTTTCCAATCCCCACAATTTATCAGGACCTTCGGCCCCTGTATATGACACTCCACTAAAGCAGATGCCATTTTCATGGATTTCAAGTCCATAAGGATAATCCTCCCAATATTTTAGCCTCTTAGTTTCCTTATACCCAAATACCTTCTCGTTTTCTTTTTTCCCTCAGCCACCCACCTACAAATTGCTAGCCCTTAATTTGTAACCTATTATAAATTTTACCCCTCTGCAGACTTTAGTACAAGCATTCGAAACCCTGACCACACGGTTCCGTTTCTTCAGGAGGAAAACTTGATTATATCCACTACAATGCTCTGCCTCATTTCCGCCCCTGGGTTGTTCTCAATCCTTTGAAACCTGCAGCAGTTCCATTTCATTCCTCGATCTATTTAATACATATTACTAGGTCCGTCAGTTTAAAACACCCTGGACAATTCTCTAAACGCTGTAGGTCATTATTCTTACAGAAACAGGGATAGTCCTAGTAAATGAACGAAGCAATGGAATTGAATTTTTGAATCGTCCAGTCTTTCCTCACTGTCAGAGAGTCTGACTCAGCATGTCTTGAGCATTACTTAGGAAAGAAAGAGATTTTGATAGGTTTCCCTTTAACAAGTACATTAGGAGCTGTACTATATACTTAAAAGGGAACTCACTTTGAAATATTACTGTAGCTGGGACAGTTACATGGTAATAGGTTGGCAAGAAGAGGGAGAGTGAACTGAAACCTGAGAGGATCACATTCGGACATGGGACCTTCCAAACGCAGCTTCGTGTTTTGCATGGAGACAGAGCTTTGTAAATAACACGCTGGAGAACTGAGTCATTGGTTTTGCTGTATCATTACATGTATTGCTATTATATTGGGTTGTCAGAAAAGTTATGATGTATTTTTTTCTATGCACAAATGCGCCATGACTTTTCTGACAACGTAAATCTGCGTGCTGCAGATTGTACTTTCTGATCATCTTTCAAGGCAATATATTTCTAGCTCCACTGCAATCCTTTCGCACCACACTGTCATCAGAGTGAGGCTGTACAAGGCTCCCCTTGTCCCCTTTCCACCTTTCCCCTTCCACTTCGTGGAGACCTGCTAGCTGAAGTTACATTTCCTAATGTGAATATTTCCACTTTGTTCCTTCAACTTCTTGGTGCCTTCACACGACTCTTCACGGCCTGGCCTCTACCTTCTTTAGATTCTCAGAAGTTACATTTCCTAATGGGAATATTTCCACTTTGCTCCTTCAACTTCTCGGTGCCTTCACACGACTCTTCACGGCCTGGCCTCTACCTTCTTTAGATTCTCAGCCTAAAACATCCTTCTTTACCCTTTGCAATCTTTCTCTAGACTTGCCCAGACTTGCAATACTGAAATTTCTCTTCTGAAATTTTCATGTGTTCTGCTTGTCTACCTAAGGGCTGGGGAAATGCCAGCTGTCACCTCCTTCCGTGTCTCCTGTGACTTATCACAGTGCTTGGCACAGGAAGGCAGGTCAAATAAACACTCATGTATTTAATGAAAGGAAGACCAGAGGCACCATCTCTGCACATGCAGCTGATAATTATTATATTGTTCTTTTTGTTTTTTAGAAAGAGTTTTTTCTACAGGGTGTGTGTACTTTCCAGAGAGACAGAGAAAGATCGACAGACAGAAAGTGAGAAATCACCCTCCCAGGCGGGATGGCCATGCCGTAATCCCTTCTTCTCCGCTCTCCTCTCCAGGTTGTGAGCATGCGTGCACATGCACCTGGAGTGAATCTTAAGTCACCAGTTCCAGGACTCAAACAGCAGTGAACTACGTGAGAGTCCAACGATGTGACCATACGCCATCTGCTGGTCCTGGTCTTGTTCTCAGATGACCCCATAGAGAGACGCATTAAGTATCTTTATGTTAGGGTGCGTCTGCTAGCCCACAATGTCTTATGGTCATTTTCTACAAAGTAGCTTTCGCGTCGCAGTTGCCAAGGCAAAGCCGGTGTAAAGTTGCACTGCGGATTGCAGGCCAGTGCAGCCCTAACCACTTGACGTTCCATTCAACAATCCACTGACGGCCCTTCTGAAGGAGGAATGAGTCCTGGTTATTGTCTCGAAGCTTTCTGGTGAAATGATCTGTACTGAAAGTTACAGTGCGGATGTCAGTGGCTGGAATCTCCGAGTTAACGTGGCACTCCTGTGAGAGTCGCCATCACAGCTCTTCGTAGGATAAAGGAGGATATCAGGTGGAAATCGAGATACCAGTCGCTCTGGCCCGACACGGCAGTCAGAAGAGGAGGCCCCTGAGACAAGGCTTTAGGAAAGCTACCATCAATGTTTTTCGGCTTATATTTCTTCCTTTTTATGTTGGTACAAGTGGGCTATAGGGCAGAAGATTGAAAAATGTTTAAATGAAAAATTCTAAGTGAGGGGGGCCAGCAGATGGCACAGCAGTTACATCACTGGACTCCCACATGGTTGATTGGGGTTTCAAGTCCCCGACCGGGTGGCTCGAAACGCACGCCAGGCTTCTGTGCATGCATGCCCAAAATTCCACGAGGGGAGTGGAGGAGAAGGGATTGCTGTGTGGCTATCCTCCTGGGGGCGATTTCTTACTTTCCTTCTCACTGCCTCTTTGTGTGTCTCTCTCTCTCTTTCCAGTGAGCACAACCTTGTATATATATATATATATATATATATATATATAAAATGTACCCCTTTGAGACGCATGCCGTTCTGAGCTATTGAACTGTCCACCGACCGTCTCATCCACTTAAACTCAACTTCTCTTTCCAATCCCCACAATTTATCAGGACCTTCGGCCCCTGTATATGACACTCCACTAAAGCAGATGCCATTTTCATGGATTTCAAGTCCATAAGGATAATCCTCCCAATATTTTAGCCTCTTAGTTTCCTTATACCCAAATACCTTCTCGTTTTCTTTTTTCCCTCAGCCACCCACCTACAAATTGCTAGCCCTTAATTTGTAACCTATTATAAATTTTACCCCTCTGCAGACTTTAGTACAAGCATTCGAAACCCTGACCACACGGTTCCGTTTCTTCAGGAGGAAAACTTGATTATATCCACTACAATGCTCTGCCTCATTTCCGCCCCTGGGTTGTTCTCAATCCTTTGAAACCTGCAGCAGTTCCATTTCATTCCTCGATCTATTTAATACATATTACTAGGTCCGTCAGTTTAAAACACCCTGGACAATTCTCTAAACGCTGTAGGTCATTATTCTTACAGAAACAGGGATAGTCCTAGTAAATGAACGAAGCAATGGAATTGAATTTTTGAATCGTCCAGTCTTTCCTCACTGTCAGAGAGTCTGACTCAGCATGTCTTGAGCATTACTTAGGAAAGAAAGAGATTTTGATAGGTTTCCCTTTAACAAGTACATTAGGAGCTGTACTATATACTTAAAAGGGAACTCACTTTGAAATATTACTGTAGCTGGGACAGTTACATGGTAATAGGTTGGCAAGAAGAGGGAGAGTGAACTGAAACCTGAGAGGATCACATTCGGACATGGGACCTTCCAAACGCAGCTTCGTGTTTTGCATGGAGACAGAGCTTTGTAAATAACACGCTGGAGAACTGAGTCATTGGTTTTGCTGTATCATTACATGTATTGCTATTATATTGGGTTGTCAGAAAAGTTATGATGTATTTTTTTCTATGCACAAATGCGCCATGACTTTTCTGACAACGTAAATCTGCGTGCTGCAGATTGTACTTTCTGATCATCTTTCAAGGCAATATATTTCTAGCTCCACTGCAATCCTTTCGCACCACACTGTCATCAGAGTGAGGCTGTACAAGGCTCCCCTTGTCCCCTTTCCACCTTTCCCCTTCCACTTCGTGGAGACCTGCTAGCTGAAGTTACATTTCCTAATGTGAATATTTCCACTTTGTTCCTTCAACTTCTTGGTGCCTTCACACGACTCTTCACGGCCTGGCCTCTACCTTCTTTAGATTCTCAGCCTAAAACATCCTTCTTTACCCTTTGCAATCTTTCTCTAGACTTGCCCAGACTTGCAATACTGAAATTTCTCTTCTGAAATTTTCATGTGTTCTGCTTGTCTACCTAAGGGCTGGGGAAATGCCAGCTGTCACCTCCTTCCGTGTCTCCTGTGACTTATCACAGTGCTTGGCACAGGAAGGCAGGTCAAATAAACACTCATGTATTTAATGAAAGGAAGACCAGAGGCACCATCTCTGCACATGCAGCTGATAATTATTATATTGTTCTTTTTGTTTTTTAGAAAGAGTTTTTTCTACAGGGTGTGTGTACTTTCCAGAGAGACAGAGAAAGATCGACAGACAGAAAGTGAGAAATCACCCTCCCAGGCGGGATGGCCATGCCGTAATCCCTTCTTCTCCGCTCTCCTCTCCAGGTTGTGAGCATGCGTGCACATGCACCTGGAGTGAATCTTAAGTCACCAGTTCCAGGACTCAAACAGCAGTGAACTACGTGAGAGTCCAACGATGTGACCATACGCCATCTGCTGGTCCTGGTCTTGTTCTCAGATGACCCCATAGAGAGACGCATTAAGTATCTTTATGTTAGGGTGCGTCTGCTAGCCCACAATGTCTTATGGTCATTTTCTACAAAGTAGCTTTCGCGTCGCAGTTGCCAAGGCAAAGCCGGTGTAAAGTTGCACTGCGGATTGCAGGCCAGTGCAGCCCTAACCACTTGACGTTCCATTCAACAATCCACTGACGGCCCTTCTGAAGGAGGAATGAGTCCTGGTTATTGTCTCGAAGCTTTCTGGTGAAATGATCTGTACTGAAAGTTACAGTGCGGATGTCAGTGGCTGGAATCTCCGAGTTAACGTGGCACTCCTGTGAGAGTCGCCATCACAGCTCTTCGTAGGATAAAGGAGGATATCAGGTGGAAATCGAGATACCAGTCGCTCTGGCCCGACACGGCAGTCAGAAGAGGAGGCCCCTGAGACAAGGCTTTAGGAAAGCTACCATCAATGTTTTTCGGCTTATATTTCTTCCTTTTTATGTTGGTACAAGTGGGCTATAGGGCAGAAGATTGAAAAATGTTTAAATGAAAAATTCTAAGTGAGGGGGGCCAGCAGATGGCACAGCAGTTACATCACTGGACTCCCACATGGTTGATTGGGGTTTCAAGTCCCCGACCGGGTGGCTCGAAACGCACGCCAGGCTTCTGTGCATGCATGCCCAAAATTCCACGAGGGGAGTGGAGGAGAAGGGATTGCTGTGTGGCTATCCTCCTGGGGGCGATTTCTTACTTTCCTTCTCACTGCCTCTTTGTGTGTCTCTCTCTCTCTTTCCAGTGAGCAGACACATTCTAAGACAAAAACCTCTAAAAAACCAAAATTCTAAGCGAGCAAACATCAAGTAGTAGTGTACAGTGAAGCCTTTAATCTTTCTTGAGGATTAGTAAAATATTAACACAGTTCGTACAAATGAGACCTTACATTTAATGACATATACAAAACTCACACTTTTTAATAAAGTTCTGGGTAATTTTCCAGGTTCATCTCTTTTTTTTAAGGTTTTTGTCATGGAGCACTTGCGCTCGCCAGAGAGAGAGTGAGAGGGAGCGAGGCCCCAGGGAGGCTGGCCACGCTGCAGTCCGTTCTCCTCCTGGGATTTTGGGCACCCGTGGACATGCGCCTGGTGTGATATTCAAGCAGCCAGGTCTGGGACTAGAACAGCAGTCGGCCACGTGAGAGTCCAGTGCTCCTAGCACCATGCCGCTCCGTGACAGCCCTGACAGCTCTTTGTAGAATCCCAGAATCCTAAACAGAGAGGGCGTTAGAGAGCCTGCAGGCCGCGTCCTCGCACTGAGGGTGCAAAGATGGCAGTGAGGTGAAATAAGGATTGCGTATTTCCAGGTGCTGTGTACTGACCCGACAGACTGCTTCCCTGTCTACTGAAACCGGGTGGAGTAATTCCTGTCCCTCCTGATCACATACGGAGAACGGTGTCGCAGCAATCTGGCTTCATGCTAGAAAGGGCTGACTTCTTACAGAAGGTTCTAAAAGTGTATGGAAAGGGTAAGAAATTCCTGTAGCCTATTTTATCTTCTCTAGGCCTCACTTTCCTGCCTGCCATGTGTATGAGGCCCTGTGATTCAAAAGAGCTCTCTGCAACACAGCGTAGAGGTAGGCCTTGCCCCAGAAAGTCCTCCCCACCCACCCCCACCGCCACCAGGAAGGACAAAAGATGGCTGTGATTTAGAGCCTTCCGACAAGGAATATTCTATACTTCCTGGTAGCTCAATCGGAGCTTCTCACAAATAACGGGGACCAGCAATGCACTAAGAAGATTTTCAGTTTCCAATATTCAGTTTAAAGTCAACTTTCAGGAAGTGAGACCAGCCTATAAACCTCACTTCACTGGCGTTGCTTCACTGGAGTTCAGATTTAGGTTGGCAAGAGGAGACGTATTCCAGGAATCGTAGTTTTTGTTCTATACTCTCGATTGGCTCCACGTCTAGAATAAAATGTCTAAACGCTGAAAAGCCTGTACCCGGACGGTAGTCAGCGCTTCAACAGCTGCTAAAATGAAAATAAAATGGGGGGAAAATTAGGCTTGTCTCCTTTCACTTAAAGACTGAATGCGAGTTTATAGCCTACGTAGAGTTAGGCATTAGCACTAGAGTGAGCTCTGAATAAAGGGCTCTGGGAACTTGGCTCTGGGTGGAAAATTTCCTTAGTAGCCCGGTCTACCTCCTGCCGCTGACTCGCTGAGCTTGATGAGGGGGTGGCGGGCACATGGAAGGGACGTCTATTTGTCAAGCAGCTAAGAATGGCTGATTCTCAGCTCCTAACAGGCAAGGGGTAGACTGGGTCAGCAGGTGGCCTTCCACTCAGCCAACCGTGGTTTGAGTCCTGGACCTGGCCACTTGCTTCTCACCCCCTCCCCCCATCACCCCTCTGATGAACACATGTGCTCTGTGGTGAATTTTAAAATAATAGTGATTAATTAAGTGAAATAATAATTTTTTTAAAGAGAGATGGGCATTAGTGCAGTGCCATTTCTACTGCTGTTCCGGTTGTGTTTCCCTCTCTTTTTCCTTCTTATCAAAAACATTTGAGGGTGACAGGTGCATGGTGGTTAGGGTACTGAACTTCCAAGTAGCTGAGTCCCGGGCCTGCTGGCTTGCTTTCTCATTTTCTCTCTTTCTGGTCTTAGTAATTGATACAATTAAATAAATAATTAAGAAAAATACATGTCCTATGTCAGTTTGAATCTGCATTTTTTTTTTCAGAATGACCCTAGAGTGCCTGCTGCAATTTTAGAGTAAAAACTAAGCTGACTTCTTTATTACTGCGGAAATGTGTAGCTAACCTAGCGTAGCTGACGGCGGTAGAAAAGAGAGCGTCTGGAGACCCACACAGCTTCTAAACAGAGAGCTACGGAGACGTGCAGGCTGGAGGGCCTCACTGAAGCCAGTCACACGTTGGAGAAGCTAACCTTCCGAAGGAGGCTTGGGCTCAGGGAGGCTTAGTCCAGATAAAGGTGCTCCATTGTCTATTGTCTTAGAGGAGGGACTCAGCCTGGATTTGGATGAGCTAAATGTAGGAAGAAGCCCAAGGGAAGGAAGCCATTGGGTTTTGTCTTCCCTCTTTCAGTCTGTGCTGTAATGACAGCATCCCAAAAGTTGAGTGTGAACATAGATCTCATTTTTGGATGGTCAGACAAAGTAAGAGGGTATTACGAACTGCAGCAATATTTAATGAATTTGTTATTAAAATCCCAAGCATTGTTTCATAGAAATACCTTATGGAAGTGTAATAAATACAGTTAGTGTGTCTCAAGTGAGAAATGGACTCCCCCATCCAATGCGAAAGAATGGACACAGAGACAGACGGAGGGATGGGAAGCCAGACTTCAATGGCGGTCTTGCCAGATCAGGCGTCTGAGGGGCGGGCACCCTCCATTGGTTACAATGAGCATTGTAACCCCAAGTGCGGGAGTCCCTCCCCCAACCCCTCACTGGCTGAGTACTGCGGGGTGTATACAGGTCGTTTGGACTTCACCTACTTTGGTTATCTCCTTATTAGGTATAAGGTTCAGGTTCAGGACAGCCCATGAAAGATGCCTGCCAAAGGTCCTGAGGAGGGAGAAGAACCAGGAAGTGACAGGGAGCAGAGAGCTGGTGACCAGCTGCCATCTTGAAAAGTCATTTCTAGCAGCTTGCTCTTTTGGGGGTTGTGTGTGTTTGGGTACTTTTCAGGAATGTGTACTTTCTGGGGTTGTCACATTTGCAAATTCGTTAAGCAGTTTTGTTAAGCTATTTTTCAAAATGAATGACTTCAGGCAATTTTTTTAACAAATTTCTCCTTTTTTCATTTTAAGAGTTACTGATTTCATTTTCATCAATGTTTTGGTATTTTTGGCTCTTTCAAATTGCCTTAGTATTTGTTGGGTTTCCTCACCTTACTCTCAAGTAGCTTCTATCAACATATGGTTACTTTGGACAAAGGTCATGAGCATTTATTTATTTATTTATTTTGAGAGATTTTTGCTATAGGGTGCACACGCTTGCTGGAGAGACACAGAGAGACAGAGAGACTGAAAGTGAGAAAGGAAGGGTCATGCTACCATCCCTTCTCCTCCGTTTTCCTCTTGGATCTTGGGCATGTATGCACACTCACCTGGCATGAGTTTGAAGCCATCAGGTCTGGGCCTCGGATCACAGTTGTCCATGTAGGAGTCCAGTAATATAACTATGAAGCCACCTGTTGGTCCTGTGGGCATTTGTTTATTAATTGCATCCTCTATAACCCTCTGTGTTAGCCCTCTGACACAAAGAATAAGAATGATGTAGCACCTACTACAGTTAAAATCCCAGCTGCAATGATAAGGGGAATAGGACAGAAGCTACCATCCCCTTCCATTTTCCAAGCCATCCTCCTAACCCATCAGTAAGTGGATCATTAATGCCTGCATTTTCAGCCAGTTCATTTGCCAAGGTTGTAAGCTCTTGTAATGCTTTTGTGATGGTTCCATCTGGGGCAGTATTATTTGGAATTAAAGGTACAGCATTTCCCTCCTACCATGACACAAACTACCCCTTTTTCTTCTAGAATCAGGTCCAGTGAGATTTGGTTTTTACAGGCCATTCGGCTAGTGCCAGCCAATAGACTAGCCCTCCAGGGTACCTTACTTAGTACAGGTACTGAAGCTCTGTTGATTGTAATAAATATAAATAATCCAGCCTACATTTTTGTTACCAGGAGAGTGCATGCTCAATTCCTGCAGATATTTGATTTCTGATCTTGAATTCATTGGGAACTCCCCTCTGGACTCCTGGTGAATCTGTGTATGTATTAGAGTCAAATGACTTTTTCAGAGCCCTTTAGTTTTGATGGTGGACACTATTATTTTGACCTGAGGGATGAAATGCCAAGGTGAATGGAATTGCCAATTGGACTAATGCACAAGTGCTAGTCTAGTTGGATGGCAACAGATTACGTAGATTCCCGGTCCCACAATACCATCAAACATCCACCCGGGGGACGTGCAGGTTGGAGAGCTGTAACCTGCCTCACCAGAGACATTCAGGACACAGGTACATGTAGATAGATCTCCTATGGATTCGTCGGTTTCCTCCCCCTGCCTGGAGAGGCTAGAGGAGCAATTCATCACCCCTATGGAGAAGGAAGGGATTCCCCTTGGATCTGAACTTGTGCAGGGAAAAGCAACGACAACTCCTGCAAGTTTCATGTCCCGTGCATCCTTGCCTTGGTAGAGAGCCATCATACAGAGCATTCCTGTTTGGGTCTGTACCCCAACCAAGAGGAAAGGGAAGTAGCCGTGCCCGTGGCCATCCTGCAGTGCGTGCTTAGCAATCGCTTCTTCAGGGCATGCACAGGAGCTGTAACTCCCTACCCAGGCCTCTACTTCCCCATACCCTGTCCCAGTCTCCACAGTCTACCTCCAATCTTTTAGTTAGTCAACCTCTTGGTGTCATTCTGGAGAGTCTGTGTTATTCTTTGGGATCTAAAGTTGGCTTGGAAGTACTCATGCTTTCAATTTTAATTAGTCTGAGAGCAAGTTACTCCACAGGATCTCTTTCTGTAATATCTGCTTTCAGTCCATGTACTTGGGGTGCCTCCCTGGGTTCTTAATCTCCAGTGGTTGGGCCGTTCATAGTCAGAAGTATGGGGTTACATTTTCGGTTTTGGCAGGCATTGGGTGGAGTGCCCTTAGATAAATGTATTTTACCTTTTGAGAGCTCTTACTTGGGGGTGACCCATTCTACATTACATCCATCCTGTCTATTGGGTGAGCCACCATACATGATCCCAGCTAGGGCAGGGACTGGCCTCTCTGTAGCCACCCTCTGGTTCTGGACAAAAATATTTATCTGCCTGTGATGGTTGCCTCTGATTTCCCAAATGATCACAGGAGAGGACTTGCTATGCGTCAAATTAGATGGTTTAGAGCATTGAAGTCTTTGTTAAACTGCCATCGGTCAGACAAGACATCTGAGTGCCATTGGGAGGATCTTCGGGTACTTCTTGACCCCTTAGTAAGCATCCATATTAGAGCCCAAATGTGGATCCAGCCCCTATTTCCTATAGGACTTTGCTTAAAGTTATCCTTAAAAATTCTCCCGGGAGCTCACACACTTCCCACCAGTTTTCAGTTTGTCTGTGAGGTCCCTAGTCCCTTGACCCTGCTACAGTGAGCTCATCTTTTTGCAGTTTGCGCTTCAGACTTGGTGGTGAGGAGCACCTGGTGGGATCTTCCAACTCAGCCAAAGTTAGCACCAGGTCACTGGGATGGAAACGATGGACAGTGAGTTCAAGAGGCGGGGTCTGAGCAGGAAGCCCTGTTACCCTGAGGAAAGACAGAGCAGGGGACACGGCCAGTAAAGTTTCTACAAAGTCACCTTCGGTTCCCATGGTGGGGAGATCTGTAGTTCTAAGTAAGTCCATGCAGTAAGTCATACGCAGATAGGCTCATATCCTTCCGAGGGGCTCTTCTAACTCTGAAAACGGCAATTGGGAGAGATTTTGTTTAGGCTCATTTGTTTTCTAACATCAATTTGGTAATATGTTTTGTCTTTAAGTGTCTGATTTATTCTTTCTACTTTTCCCAATGAAGGAGGGTGCCAAGGAGTATGAGAATTCCGTTGAATGGAAGTTTCTCATTACTCCCTGTAGCATCTGAAAGGTCAAATGACCCCCATTTGAACCTACCTTTTCCACTAAACCACACCTGGGTGCAATCTCTCCTAGAACTACCTTGATAACAGAGCTCACTGTAGCCACTGTGAGGGGGACGGCTTCTACCCACCTAGGGAGGTGGTCTACTCTTACTAGCAGTTTTAGTTTTCCTACTTCAGGCATTTTTGTGACGTCCACCTGAATACTCTGGAATGGTCTTAACCCTTGGGTCTCCCTCCTGGTATTGGTTTTCAAATCACCTTTATTTATTTATTTATTTATTTATTTAGCAACGTACACGACTTTTACAGACATGCTTAGTGATGATGTACATCCCTATGCATCCATGAGTTTTCTTTGTTTCTTCTTATTTATTTCTTTTTTTTTAGAGAGAGATTTTTGCTATAGGGTATATGTGCTTGCCAAAGAGACAGAGAGACAGAAAGCGAGAAATCATCCCCCCCCGGGGGGGGGATGGCCACACCGCAATCCCTTCTCCTCCATTCTCCTCTCGGGATCTTGGGCATGCACGCACACACGCCCGGTGTGAGTTTCAAGCCACCAGGTCTGGGACGCAAACCACAGTCGACTACATGGGAGTCCAGCGACATAGCCATTACACCAACTGCTGGTCCCTATATATTTAAATTATGAGGCATGCCAGTTTTCTGTTGTTTATGGCTGTTTTCTTTACGTTAATGGTTTGGTATCCTCATGTCTTCTTTCCTGTTTTAACTCTTTGATTTTTATGGCCTGTCTTGATCATAACCCTTGGGGTCCTTTTAGGCTCTTCTCTTTCTCTCCTAAGACACATTAACCCTGACAGGGTACGCTTTCATTTTATTTTCAGACTGTATCTAGAATATGACTTTTCACTGTCTCCTCTGCTGCAAATCTATTCCAAGCCTCCATCATTTTGCAGCTATTTCAGTGGCCTCTCAAGTGACATTTTGCTTCCACTCTTTGGTTATTTACTCCTGCCCCACAGTCAATCTTCAGCAGAGCCACCTGTGTGTATTTGTGTGTGGGTGTGAGAATTCAAAAATACCCTCTAATTGCTTCTTCTCACTCCTAATGAAATCCAGCCCTAACTGTGTCCTAAAATCTTGATGTAAGTGTAAGGGCTAGCTGGTGGCATGGTGGTTAAGGCACTAGATCTCACACGGCCAAGTCTCCAGTTTGAGTCCCAGACTTAGCAACCTGAAAAACACACCAGGCACAGGTTTATGCATACTCAAAATCCCCAGAGGAAAATGGAGGAGAAGGTATTGCAGTGTTGTCATCCACCTGGGAAGGAGGGGTTGATTTCTCACTTCCTCTCTCTCTTTCTTTCTCTGTCTCTGTCTGTCTCTCTCCAGCAAGAATTTGAACCCTACAGCAAAACAATCAAAACAAAACAAAAGCAGAAACAAAAACTTAACGAGACCTACTCTATGATTTCCTCTTGGCTGTTGTCCCTTACTAATCTCTCTTCCAGCCATTCTTATGATGTTTTTCTGTTTCTGTTTTTTGTCGTCTTTAATTTTTCAAGACACACTTGCTCTCTGGGGCTTTGCATTTCCTGAGCTTTCTCTATGAGGAATGTTCTTCTTCCAGACAACCTGAAAAGTTACATACTATTTCTTTTTCCAGGACTTTTAAAAGTTCAACGAGACCTACCTTCAAAAAGTCACTCCTTTCCCAAAGGCACAGTCTTCTATACCCTGCTGTATTAGCCTGCCCTGCCTGCCATAACTAAATGTTGAAGACTGGATGGCATAAACAAGACACATGTCTTCCACTGTTCTGGAAGCTGATGTTTAAGATCAAGGTTCTGATCATTTCTTTCACATGAAGACGCTCTCCCTGGCTGCAATCACCTGCCTCCTTGCTATGTCTTTACATGACCTTTCTTCAGTGCTTAGAGAGAGAGAGAGAGAGAGAGAGAGAGAGAGAGAAGTGCATGGTTCTCTGGTGTCTCTTCTTATAAAGGTGCTAATTCTATAGACTCAAAATCCTCCTTCTCTGAACTCACTTGGCTCCAACTGCAAACACAGTCACATTAGGGTAAGGGCTTAATCGTGCTTTGTAGTTTACCTTCTCCACAGCACCGTCAGCGACTGGCTTGCTGCATGTGTTTTCTCTGATTCCATCCCTCTCACACCTCTTGCTGCTGGAATATCCATTTTGGTTTTTGTTTTGTTCAGTAATTGTTCTCCAGAGCCCAGAAGAATACTTGGCCTAGAGAAAGCTCTTAAGAACATACTGTGATCGGATAACCTCTTGTTTTTAATACTGGTACCACTTTTTTCTTCTGGCTTACTTGCCTACAAAAAGCACTCTTATTGAACATATTTTGAAAAGTAAATTTTATTGGGACCAGCTGTTAGCATAATAGCTATGTCGCTGGACTCCCACGTAGTCGACCGTGGTTCACATCCTGGACCCGGTGGCTTAAAACTCATGCTGGGCCCGTGTGCGTGTGTGCCCAAGATCCTGAGAGAAGAATGGAGAAGGTATTGTAGCATGACCATCCTCCCTGGGGGGGTGATTTCTCGCTTTCTGCCTCTCTGTCTCTCTCTGTGGCTGCACCCCTAAAAAAAAAAAAAAAAAAAAAAAAAAAGTAAATTTTATTTAAAGAGGTCAAGATAAACCAGTGGGAGAGAACCTTGTCTAATTTTAGTCAACTTACATGTCCCATTTCTGAAAGTCTTCTGTAGTTATCCTTGGCTTGATACTTTGAGTCTTCTCAGAAGTTTACCAAGGAAAGAAAACTAAAATAGACTTCTTATAAAGTCTGAAAGTATGCATCGTTACAAAGTTGCATGTTTTGTATTATTATAAAAGAGTTTGTAGCAGATTTTTAAGTTTTTAAAACCAGGTATTTTTGTGACCAGCAGATGGTGTAATGGTTAAGTGGCTGGACTCTCACATAGCCGGCACAGTTCAAGTCCCAGACCCCGTGACGAGAAACTCACTCTCAGTGCGAGCGCATGGATACCCAAGATCCCAAGAGAATGGAAGAAAAGGAATTGCAGTCTGGCCATCTCCCGGGGATAGGAGGGGGGTGATTTCTTACTTTCTGTCTCTCTGAATTTCTCTGTCTCTCTAGTGAGCACACACGCTCTACAGGAAAAAGTCTCTATAAAGAAAAAAAAGCTGTTATTAAACACTAATTATAAGGAATACAAACACCCAGTACATTTTTATTGATGCAATTTAAGCAGGATGACTTGTGGAAATCTTATTTGTATTAATATACATTTCACTTAACAAAAATATAATAAATAGAAATATAGGTGATATGCTACAGAAATCAATGATTTTGTTTTATCTACAAATACACATTTCAGAGCATAAGTCAATGTTCAGGGCAAAGTGCTTGAGTGACAGTTATTTTTCATGATTAAGCCCAGCCTGAACACTAGACCGAAGTCTATGACAGCAGTGTGTTAGTCTACTTCCATTTGTTCTGACTTTTTTTTTT
>NW_006203708.1:307043-313540 GCF_000334495.1 Tupaia belangeri chinensis | reverse complement strand
ATAAACAAGACACATGTCTTCCACTGTTCTGGAAGCTGATGTTTAAGATCAAGGTTCTGATCATTTCTTTCACATGAAGACGCTCTCCCTGGCTGCAATCACCTGCCTCCTTGCTATGTCTTTACATGACCTTTCTTCAGTGCTTAGAGAGAGAGAGAGAGAGAGAAGTGCATGGTTCTCTGGTGTCTCTTCTTATAAAGGTGCTAATTCTATAGACTCAAAATCCTCCTTCTCTGAACTCACTTGGCTCCAACTGCAAACACAGTCACATTAGGGTAAGGGCTTAATCGTGCTTTGTAGTTTACCTTCTCCACAGCACCGTCAGCGACTGGCTTGCTGCATGTGTTTTCTCTGATTCCCCCCCCCTCACACCTCTTGCTGCTGGAATATCCATTTTGGTTTTTGTTTTGTTCAGTAATTGTTCTCCAGAGCCCAGAAGAATACTTGGCCTAGAGAAAGCTCTTAAGAACATACTGTGATCGGATAACCTCTTGTTTTTAATACTGGTACCACTTTTTTCTTCTGGCTTACTTGCCTACAAAAAGCACTCTTATTGAACATATTTTGAAAAGTAAATTTTATTGGGACCAGCTGTTAGCATAATAGCTATGTCGCTGGACTCCCACGTAGTCGACCGTGGTTCACATCCTGGACCCGGTGGCTTAAAACTCATGCTGGGCCCGTGTGCGTGTGTGCCCAAGATCCTGAGAGAAGAATGGAGAAGGTATTGTAGCATGACCATCCTCCCTGGGGGGGTGATTTCTCGCTTTCTGCCTCTCTGTCTCTCTAAAAAAAAAAAAAAAAAGTAAATTTTACTGAAAGAGGTCAAGATAAACCAGTGGGAGAGAACCTTGTCTAATTTTAGTCAACTTACATGTCCCATTTCTGAAAGTCTTCTGTAGTTATCCTTGGCTTGATACTTTGAGTCTTCTCAGAAGTTTACCAAGGAAAGAAAACTAAAATAGACTTCTTATAAAGTCTGAAAGTATGCATCGTTACAAAGTTGCATGTTTTGTATTATTATAAAAGAGTTTGTAGCAGATTTTTAAGTTTTTAAAACCAGGTATTTTTGTGACCAGCAGATGGTGTAATGGTTAAGTGGCTGGACTCTCACATAGCCGGCACAGTTCAAGTCCCAGACCCCGTGACGAGAAACTCACTCTCAGTGCGAGCGCATGGATACCCAAGATCCCAAGAGAATGGAAGAAAAGGAATTGCAGTCTGGCCATCTCCCGGGGATAGGAGGGGGGTGATTTCTTACTTTCTGTCTCTCTGAATTTCTCTGTCTCTCTAGTGAGCACACACGCTCTACAGGAAAAAGTCTCTATAAAGAAAAAAAAGCTGTTATTAAACACTAATTATAAGGAATACAAACACCCAGTACATTTTTATTGATGCAATTTAAGCAGGATGACTTGTGGAAATCTTATTTGTATTAATATACATTTCACTTAACAAAAATATAATAAATAGAAATATAGGTGATATGCTACAGAAATCAATGATTTTGTTTTATCTACAAATACACATTTCAGAGCATAAGTCAATGTTCAGGGCAAAGTGCTTGAGTGACAGTTATTTTTCATGATTAAGCCCAGCCTGAACACTAGACCGAAGTCTATGACAGCAGTGTGTTAGTCTACTTCCATTTGTTCTGACTTTTTTTTTTCACTAAGACCTAGATCACACACTGGAAAAACTGAATTGAGATCAGAAAGACCTTGGGGATGGATAGTGCTTTGTCTGGTGAAAAGCCCTCACAGGATAGCCGCCATTCCTCACTGCCGACTGTTAACAGATGGCTGCCCGGCCCTCCACTGGAGGAGGCGTATCGGTCCATACCCCAGAGACCATATGTTCCCTGGCGCAATGACTGTTCTACTTGGCATCGCTCCATCTTAGAGCAGGAGAAACTGGGTCAGCAAAGACAGAAACCCATGGGTCAGAGTGCAGGCGCCTTGTCAATAAATGAAAATAAAATGCATATTGGAGATCCAGAGGGTGCAGTTAGAAGTTCTCTCGATACAAAAACCTAAAGCCCCCAGATTGAATTATCTACAGTAAAGAAAATCACTGTACTGATGACAATGTATTAAGAATAGTTTCTCAGAGGTAATTTGGTAACCGAAAGATACTGCAATAGCGTATTGGAAAAAAGAGACTTCCAAGGGATAAAATGTGCAGGACAGCGTGCAATATTATTAATTTCAATGAAAGGATCTTTCTCTAAAATGCTGCTAGAGATTACTTAAGGATTGGAACAGGTAATCCTGTTAAATTAGACTGCACATGCACAGAAGCTTACAAATTGAAGACGGTAGAACATACCTGTAACTACCTCATGCAGCTAGAGAGGGAAGAGAGTGGCATGATATGCCTCGGTAGTGGTTTCCAGCGTCTTCTCACCTCGATTATCTCAGCTAATCCCCAGGACATTCACTGACGTCATCGCTTTAGCCCTCGATGTTTTAGGAAGAGATTATACAAATTCTCAAGGTCACACAGGTACTGGAGCTGAGACTCAAACTCACGTGTTTGGACACTTAATCCCTGGTTTCGTTTTACTAACTTTCAGAATCAAATTTCATTTTTCTTTTGCTGGAATGCTATTTTACTTTCCTTGAGAGAATGGCTGTCATATTTTACTATCCCTCTCACAGTTCACTTTGAGGGAATTTATTCCAGAGAAAGAAATTCATGAAGACCGAAGGAGATTTTCTTACGGTTAAAGAAATGCTCACACATTCCTCACCCTGGAGAGAAATCGTAAAAGGTTGTAGAGAAAAAGACATGAGGGAAGCCACAAATAGCCTCTCTACAAGCATTCGCCTGTCTTAATTCCTGCTTTTTCCTCTTTACGTCTCTTCACCTGCTTGACCCTGTCTTGCAGCCTGAAAAAAAACATCAGCCATTCCCTCAATTAACAGTTATCAGTGATCAAGTAACTGTTCTCTGAAAATGATCGACATGGGCAAAACAGGAAGTAATGTTATACTTCAAACTGAAAATCAAAGAAAAGAGACCAAATCTATACAGTTGATAGGGAGGGAGTTTCTACTGAAAAAGACAGTGGCTATTTTCATTGGGAGCTTGGCAGTTGCCCTGATTAAAAATTAATTTATTTCTTGCATCTTCAAGTTGGTTCTCTGCATGCCTTACACACTTAGGTGAGAAAACTAACAATTACACTCGGAAAGACCAGTTAGAAAGAAAACAACGGAACCCTTTCTTTTTAAAATTTTTTTAAATTATGGAATTTTTAAATTTTTTTATTATTATTCGTACATTGAATCACTATATATCATTCAGATTGTGAAGAGAGTTTACCCAGCATGATATACACCTCAGTCAGGCCCAGTTGAGACCACCACACACATCCTCGTCACAGATAATAGACCTTATCTGTGGCCCACAAGTGTCTTACTGAACCCTTTCTGTGCCCGAGACATCATAGCTAAGGCATCCTGCTAAGGAAAAAGTAAAAAATAAATAAATAAATAAAATAAACACAAACCCTCATTCTTCCGATTTGACTCTTTTGTATGAACAACATTTAAAAGTCAAAAGAAAAATGTGAGACTACATTTTTATCTTAAGAGTTATGCTTACTTGAAAATTATTAAGAGCTACCTGTTTTTAATTACTCATCTTTTCTTAGTCCTGAACCAATTATTACATAACTAAGACTCATAATACCTTCCTATCTAGAAGAGAAGCTGATTTTTTTAATGAAGAAAAGTTTTCAACTTTTAGGGTCTTTTTTTAAACCAACGTCAGGGAAATTTTTAAAATACAAAATAATCACCCAGATAAGATTCAATGAGAATAGCAGTTTCGAAAATGTGCTCCTATAGAATGAAATTAATATTATAAGTCTCCTGTGAACACAGGTTTACGTATTGCCTTCCATTCCTTCGAGGGTTAGGATATTGATTACGAAAGTTGCTCCCAAAGCTCCATTCTGAGTAATTACACTCTGACTTGCTTTCCTTTTTTCCTCCAGGGCCATGAAATTATAGCGTTCTGATCAATAAGGACATACAATAAAAGGAACAAAAACAGTGGTTTTTGTCTTTCCAGGCATTTCACATTTTTGTAAACATAAATACTCTCCTGCAATCACTTTCCTCTGAGAGTTCTGTTCTTTTAAAGGCTTTTCAAATGAGCAATACTGGGTGACTTTTGTTTTGCTTATTTTATTTCATTTATCACACCCCATTGGGCTGTCAATTCCACAGGCCTGTGTCCATCCCTCAGAGGCCTCCCTGCCCGTTCTCCTGTGTTCACATGGTAGCTGCACAAATAACGGGGAGGAATAAGACACATTTTAACTGTAGGCAGGAAGTACTGTGAAAATCCATTTGATGAACATGGCCAATTGAGGCGAAGACAAACACTTAAACTCGGTAACTTCATACTGTCGACGCAAATAGGTCGAGCTTAGTTTCATTTTATTCTTGCTAATGTGCCAGCGGAATCTTCATTGGTTTGAGCCACACTATTTTTTTTTAGCCTAACATAAAACTCAGGTGGTTTAGTGTTTCCTAAAGAGAGAGTGAAAGGCTCTCAGCCATGCTTCCTTAGGTTTCCTAGGGACAGAGCAGAATACACAAAACAAAACGAGACCAGCAGATGGCGAAATGGTTTTATTGCTGGACTCCCACGTAGTCAACCTGGCTCCTGCCCTGGACCTGGTGGCTTAAAATTCAAGCCAGGCGTGTGTGAGTGCATGCCCAAAATCATGGGAGGAGAACAGAGGAGAAAGGATTGTGACATGCTGCCATCCTCCCAGGGGTGATTTCTTGCCTTCTGTCTCTGTCTCTCCAGTGAGCACATGTGCCCTATAGCAAATACCTCTTAAAAAAAAAAAAAAAGAAAGAAAAGATGCATTAGCAGAGTTCAGAACAGGTCTACTAAGAACAAAGCCAGGTCCAGCCATGGTGACACAGGGGATGAGTGTCACCCATATGCGCATGGTGAAGTCATATGGAAGGCCTGGGTTTCAATCCCTGGACACATCAGGCTGTCAGTCTTGCTGGTTGGGAAGTTGGGGGAAAGATGGCAAGATGGCAGGACCCTGTTGAAAGAACCTATTTCTCCCTCTCTCTCTCTCAAAACAAAATGAAAGAAAGCAAGACACATAAAATTCCTTCTCCATGCTTGCTGGCGGTATCATTTGGGCCAAAATGTCTACCACTCTCTGAGATTTAGTCTCATTCTTTGTATGATATGATAACATTAAGCCATAGTGATGCATGCCTGCTCCCTAAGCAAAGTGAACCAGACTATGAGAGAGACGCATTGTATGTCCCCACTCAATATACGCCAAATGGCTGACTCCAGGGCAGAAGCGGAAAGACTGGAAGGGATAAAGGCCTGGAGAGCGACTGTGGATACCAGAGACCGTGTGTGTGGAGGGCGGGAGATGGGGGCGGGGAGAGGGAGGGAACCAAAGTGGAAAAGGAAGGAGCAAAACATTGAATGGACACAAACATGGACAATTACCTCTTGATGATAATGTATATAAAAATATCTTTACCTGGACTATTACACAGTGTACTCATGCTGGGAAAACTCATTTTGCAAGCGCTAATGATACACAGTGGTTGAATGTATAATGAATAAATACACAAATACAAAAATGACATAGCAATGACATTGTCAGCAGACGTAGTTAACTCGCTTCTTCTGTAGCGTTTAGCAGAGACTATAACTTAATGAGAACTCAGGAAAAACTGAACTGTTTTGTCACTATTATTGTCACAGTATTAACTAACTCACAGAAGCTGCCAGCCGCTTCCGCCAGCGACTACTCTGCACGTGTGGAAGTTATTTCCAGTGCCGGAGAGATAATAAGCATCCCCACAGGAGTGAGCCACAGAGATGAGACGGATGGAAACAGCACGGAGATGGGAGAGCTCGGAGTGCCATAGTCTCTCTGTGGCTGACTGGCACATTGCACAGGTGAAGGCGGCTCCTGTAACCAGCGTGAGCACACCTTCAGTGTTAGTGTACTGGACAGTGCCTTGATCCTCCTGCCTCAGCTTCCCATGGGGCCTTGACCAAGAGCAGCAGAGGCCTCCACGGCTTGGCCAAAAGCGCCTTTAGGTTTACATACCGATCACCAGTACTAACTTTGCTAGCTGTCGAGGGCACTGCCGATCATCTTAGATAGAGGGTGGCCAATGTCTAAACTTGTGGGACACTACTATGTCCTCAAGGAGTTTCCCCAAACATGTTTTTAAAGAATTATTGATTTAATTTTATTTAACATTATTATTATTATTATTTTAATTTGCTAAAAGACATGCACACTCATCATAAGAGAAAGAAATAGAGAAAATGAGAAAGCAAACTGCCAGGTCCAGGACTTGAACCACAGTTGGCTATGTGAGAATCCAGCACCTTAACCACCACTCCACCTGCTGGCCCTCATCCCATAGGTTTACTGCTTTTTTTTTTTTTTTTTGAGAGATTTTCCCTGGAGCGCGTGGTCC
>NW_006203708.1:291026-306968 GCF_000334495.1 Tupaia belangeri chinensis | reverse complement strand
CTCCATTCTCCTCTCGGGATCTTGGGCACACACGCACACGCACCCGGCCGTGAGTTTTAAGCCACCGGGTCCGGGACACGAACCGCGGTCGACGACGTGGGAGTCCAGCGACATAGCCATTACGCTAACTGCTGGTTCCCTCATCCCATAGGTTTTGAACCCATGGACTGCTCTCAGTTAGGTGATGGACAGAAGGTACTAGCTTGCTTGTTCCCTCACCAAGGTTTCCTGAGAAAAGCAGTGTGAGTTTTACACGGCATACGGTAGGCAGAAGAGGAGAAAAAAGAGACGTGGGGAAGGCAACCAGAAATTCACTTTCTCTCCAATTTCTTTCTTCCTAGAATGTCCCCTCTCCTGTCCAAGTTTTGTCACAACAGTGTCGTTTACGTTGAGATAGAAATGGAGCATCTGATTTGTAGAAAATGCTAGTTCTAGTCAGTAGTGTCTTGTCCCCCACTCCTCGTCTACATTCGGGGGTCTTTCCTACGGGTCCCATAGTTTCCAGTCATCGCTCGGCTGCGTGATGTTGAATAAAGGGTTCTTTAGGGAACACGTGTTTGTGGGAAATGACCTCGGCCAACACTTTTTAGGATCTTGCAGAAGCCATCTGACACAAACAAGGTAATAAGGACAACATTTTAAGATGTAGGCTAATAAAGTCATGTTTATGTCTGTTTCCAGGGATTGATCTCACAATTGCAGGGACGTGCAGCAATTATAGACACATCTTCTGAAGACCTTATACATAACAATAGAATGAGTGGCTGCAATGTAGACCTCGTAAATATATATAACCTTACATGAAAAGGAAAAGATGTTCTCATGCGTGTACCTGTGACTTGGTATAAAAGCTACAGTGAAGGAAACACATATTGGGACCAGCAGATGGTGTAATGGTTACATCACTGGACTCTCATGTAGTGGATCATGGTTCAAGACCTGGACCTGGGAGCTTAAAATTCACACTGGGCATACATGTGTGTGTGCCCAAAATCCCAGGAGGAAAATGGAGGAGAAGGGATTGCGGCATGGCCATCCCTCCTGAGTGGTGATTTCTGGCTTTCAGTCTCTCTGTGTGTCTCTGGCGAGTGCATGAGCTCTATAGCAAAAATCTCTCTCTTAAAAAAAAAAAAATGGAAGCGCATAGCATGTAAAATTTCACACATGACTAATGGAAGTGAAACTTGCGTGTTCTAAGATCTTAGGTGGGCTAGCTCCATAGCTCAGTGGTTGAGGGAACTGGACCTCACATGGCCCACTACATTTTGACTCATCGTCCCGGTGGCTGGAAAATGTGCTGGGCATGTGTGTGCCATGCACAAAGTCCCATCAGCATGGAGAAATGGAAAAGGGACTGTGGCATGACCAGGCACGTTGGGAGAGCACCTCTCCCCTCTTTAACTTGCTTTGTCTTTCTGGTGAGCACATGTGCCCTCTGGCCATTCAAAAAAGAGTGAGTCTAGGCGATTCAAAAAGTGGACCCAGTTAGGAACCATGTATTAGTGTTGCAGAGGCACAAAGAGAGTTTCAATAGGCATTTTGGCCAATAGTTTAAAAACAGCAATATTGGGACCAGCAGATGGCGTAACGGTTACGTCGCTGGACTCCCATGTCGTCGAGTGCAATTCAAGTGCCAGACCCGGTTGTTTAAAACTCATGTCGAGTGCTTGTGCATGCATGACCAAGATCCCAAGAAGAGAATGGAGAAGGGATTGTAGCATGGCCATCGCCCCTGGGAGGAGTGGAGGGGGATGATTTCTCACTTTCTGTCTCTCTGGCAAGCGCAGGCACCTATAGCAAAAATCTCTCTCAAAACAAACAAAAAAAACAAGCAAACAAACAAACAAAAAACCCAGCAATATTTACAAACTACTGTACCACCTTATATGATATGTAATTTCATATATCATGTATAATTAACTTTAGTTAAAGTATCTTAAGTATGCATTTTTTTGTGCTCATGTACTTTTTTAAAAAAGTATAGTACAAATATGTCAATCAATACAACATTAAGCTGGGCTCCACCACATTGTCATACTGCCAAGAAGCTATTTTCCATCAGCTCAGACCCCACAGGAGTCTTGGGTTCAATTCCTGGTCCATCCTGAAAGCTGAACAAGGTGGCGTGTGTCGGTATCCTAGCAGCTCAGGGAGCTGATGCAGAGGAGTAGGCGCTCAGGGCTGTCCTGGGAGACACCTGGTGTCTTGTCTGAAAAAGAAGTGGCCCTTGGTACATGTCCACAGTCCCACTTTGGAAACGGAGGCAGCAGGACTGCAACACAGGAAGACGTGTCTTAAATTTAAAGAAAAAATATATTTTCACTGGGTATATGGAAGACATTGGCTTGTGCTCAGGTCTGTATTGCGTTCAGGCATGTAGGATAACTCATTTTTTTAAGTATTTTAATTTGATTAATCATTATTTTTAATTTGCCACAGAGCACATATGCTCATCAGAGAGAAAGAGAGAGAGAGAGAGACAGAGAGGAAAAGAGAGAGAAAGTGAGAAAGCAAGCTGCCAGGTCCAGGACTCCAGCTGTGATTTGATGTGTGGGAGTCGAGCGCCTCAACCACCATGCCTCCTGCTGACCCCAAGGGTAACTCATTTTTATTATTGCCTGCATCTTTGAGCTTTCTGCAGAATGACTCAGTCTCTTCAGTGTGTGTGTACGTTGGGGTGTATGTGTTTTAGGTCTCGAGACAGAAAGGACAGTTGGAATGCCCATGATACAGAAGGTGAACTGACATTACTAGATCAATCCCGATTCCCTCCCATGCTTTTCCCTACTCCTTTCAATTTAATTTCTCCAAGTTAAGGCTGCAGCTGTGGCTTACTCAGCAGAATCTATAGTGTAGAAATATTTACGTCTGTGTGTGCATGGGAGTTTAGGGATGGAAATACACTCTAAATATCTAATAATCCATATTTGTTTTCTTGTTCTCAAATATTTCCAGAAGGCAAGAAAAGTGTCGTGAAATGAAACAAACAGAAGATTTTTACAAATAGCAAAAAGAGAGAAATAAAGCTGTTTTCTGAAGAATGATCTGTTTAGGACTAACCAACAACTTCGGTTGCAGCTGCAAAATAGCGCTTGTTTGGAGAAGATCATGGCAAATTAAGATACTTAACATAATCTTGGGACCAGCAGATGGCATAGAGGTTCAAGTATTGGATTCCAACTTGGCCTACCACAGGTCAGGTCCGGAATCCGGAGGCTTGAAACTCATGCTGGGTGCATGTACATGTGTGCCCAAAATCCTGAGAGAAGAATGGAGGAGAAGGGATTGTGGAATGGCCATCCTCCAGGTGGGGAGATGAGGAATGTGGTCTTTACTTTCTCTCTCTGGCAAATGCATGTACTCTATAGCAAAATCTATAAAAAAATAAATAAAATAGCCTTCAGAAGTCATTCACAATAAAATAAATTTAGTTTTAGTTTTCAAAGAAAACTTTTGATCACTTGGTTTTGTAAAATTCTGTCCCTGACTAGTTAATAAAGGTGCAAATCTGGAATATATTTTAAATATATAGTAGGCTTCAAGCATCAAAAAAAAGTATTCAAATTGAGGTAGAATATATAGGGAAGCTGACAGGGGCAGCTGTTCAGATCAGTCCACGGCGCTTCAAGCAGACTTATTCTAAATGGCTTACTCAACATCACCGTATACTTTGAATGGTGATTAAATTGAAATATTTGATGCCTCTTCTGAGAAAATCTTTATTGTGTAATGAGCCATATTGTACAATCACCAAAAGGCAAAAGAACAAACATTTCGAATGTTAGCTAGACTTGGTGCCCTGACAATAAAACTGAGAATATTCTCTTTACCTGTTGTTGTGTTTGATTGTCTTCCATGTCCACGATACATTCCTGAAGTCAGAGTTATGGCAGTTAGAGGTTGGGACTTTATTTATTTATTTACTTGAGAGCGTTTTGCTATAGGTGGTTTGTGCTCGCCAGAAAGGCAGAGAGACAGAAAGCAAGAAATCACCCCCAGGGGGGATGGCCATGCCACAATCCCTTCTTTTCCATTCTCCTCTCAGGATCTTGGGCATGCAAACACCACGCAAGCCAAGCATGAGTTTAAGCCACTGGGTCCGAGACTTGAACCGCCGTTGACCACATGGGAGTCCAGCGACAGAGCCATTATGTCACCTGCTGGTTCCAGAGATTGGGACTTTCAGTGAATGAACAATATTATGCAAAATATCATAGACAACGCGCCTTGTTACTTATTTAAATAGTCAACTTGTGCATTTCCCTTATTCAAGTACGTGATTTATTACATCTTTTAAAAGTTATTTATTTTATTTTATTTCTTTTGTTGTTGTTGTTGTCTTTAATTTCATGAGAGAGAAAGGAAACATAAGAAAGCAAGCTGCCAGGTCCAGGACTTGAACCATAGTTGGGCATGGGGGAGTCCAGCACCTTAACCACTGAGCCACCTACTGGCCTGATTTATTACATTTTAATGGCTTAACCAAATGGGATTTCTTGCATTACATGGCCTCCAAATACAAGAAAATGAACTCTTAGTAAGTTATCTTTGAAATAATTGGCAATCATCCAGAGACATACTGGGATCCTGTCTGGGCTAAAAGATGTTAGAGATGGCTTTAAAAATAACTCAAGGGACCAGCAGTTAGCGTAAAGCTATGTCGCTGGACTCCCACGTAGTCGACTGCGGTTCAAGTCCCGGAACCGGTGGCTTAAAACTCACACTGGGCGCGTGTGCGTGTGTGCCCAAGGTCCCGAGAGGAGAATGGAGGAGAAGGGATTGCAGCATGACCATCCCCCCTAGGGAGTGATTTCTCGCTTTCTGTCTCTATGTCTCTCTCTGTCTGTCTGGCGAGCACACGTGCTCTATAGCGAAAATCAAAAAAAAAAAAAAAGAAATGGTAAAAAAATAAATAAAAATAACTCAAGTATGCTTAAGTCATTCTGTTAGCTTTGCATCAGCTGTACACAGATGCATGAATAAATAGATATTTATACCAAATATTAAATAACAAAATCATTTCCATGGAAACTTTCTAATGATTATTTTAGATAGAAAAAAAAGAAAAACTATACTCTAAACTCCTCTTAATTACATTTGTGATATAATGAACTTTTAGCTTATGATTAAATGAGTGTATGTGTGAAATAGAAAATGTGGCTTATCTTCGTTCTAATGGAACTCAATAATTCATGTGATTCTATTAGAATATTTTCTTAGTAAAAATTGGCTTGCAATATAAAATGAAGTTGGCCTTTTCAATATCTACCTTACAAAAGAACACAGACTCAACTAGAATGCCAAATACATGGAAAATGTTTACAGTGTTTTGACTTAAGAAATAAACTGTATCATATTGTTCACAACAGGTTTCGGTACAAAGAATATGGATTAAATATTTTCTTTCTGAAAAAAAAAAAGTAAACACTTCACTTCCTGCATTTCGTAGAAAAAGAAAATGGATCGTCTCAATTTATATTCTAACATTATCTTTTATTATGTGAATATCATTTTATGTGTAAAAATATAGATGTGGTTATCCCTATTGAAAAAGTAATTTGGAAAGTAGGGCATAGATGTTTCTTTTTTATTATGTTTATTTTCTAGAGGGTGTGTGTGCTTACTGGAGAGCGACAGATGGAGAAGGAAAGTGAGGAAACCCTGGCCACAGGGGATGGTCGTGCTGCAATCCCGTCTCCGTTCTTCCTTTTGGGATTTTGGGCATGCAGGCGCATGCACCTGGCATCTTTTCCAAGCTGGTAGGTCTGGGACTTGAACCATGGGCTTGGCCATTTAAAATTCAGATGCCTTAACCGCCATGCCAGAGACTGGCCTAGGTAGAGATTTTTTTGAGAGAGACTTTTGCAATTAGGATGTGCGCCCTGAGAGCAGAGAGACAGAGAACCAGAAAGTGAGAATTCACCTACTGGGTTGAATGGTCGTGCTGCAATCCTTTCTCCTCCATTCCCCTCTCAGGATTTGGGGCACACATGTACACAGGTCTGGTGTGAGTTTCAAGCTACTGGGTTCAGTCTCGAACTGTGGTCACCCACACAGGAGTCCACCAACTTAACCAATGTGCCATCTGCTGGGCCCAGGTATAGAATTGTGAAAAGAAAAAGTAATGACGGTAGGAATAAAAATTTAAAGAGTTTCCTTGTTTAGGATACATGAATACTTTTAAAATTACTTTTTTTATAATTTACTTTTAAATTGATTTTTCTTATTTTATGCCTCCTGTAGACTTTAATTGTAAACCTTTATTTTCCTATGAATCATCTCCTCACACTTCTTTCTCCACCAACACATGTTTACGATCCTTGGAACATGAAGACCATGTTCGTTCCACAGAACTTGCCCTCATTGGGACCAGCAGTTAGCATAATGGCTATGTCACTGGACTCCCACGTAGTCGACTGAGGTTCGTGTCCCGCACCCAGTGGCTTAGACTCACGCTGGGCGTGTGTGCATGTGTGCCCAAGATCCCGAGAGGAGAATGGAGGAGAAGGAATTGAGGCGTGACCATACCCTCTGGAGGTGATTTCTCGCTTTCTATCTCTCTGTCTCTCTCTGTCTGTCTGGCGAGCACATGTGCCCTATAGCAAAAACCTCTCCAAAAAAAAAAAAAGAATTTGCCCTCATCATGGCCACATGTGGACTGAGAGCAACTGGTTATGTCCTAGTGAGGGGAGAGAGCCAGTAGAGCAGGTGAGTAAAATACTTGCCAGGCCATCGTGACAATGCTTCGAGGTAAGGAAAGAGGAGAGAAGGTATGTAGATGCATGTATGTGGGAGAAATGTTGACACTTTTGACAAGACAGAGAGGAAAGCTTGGACAAGAAGACGAATAAATATGTGATGGAGGAGGAAGAATATCCTTGAGGGTATCTGCAGAGGCGCCCAGCTAGACAGAGACAGTGCAACTGTCCAGAGGAACAGCTCCTGTCCAGGGGTAGGAGCACACCTGGGAAGACTAGAGACCAGCAAAGAGGACGAGAGAATGGAGGGGACAGGAGAGAAGTGAAGTGAGGCTAGATCACCACAGCTGACCATCCCCGCCCTCACGCTAGGGCTCTTCAGTGAGCAGAACCCCTGGCAGATGGGCCAACAGGTAGATGGACACAGATAAATACATGGATACATCTTTTGTCTCTTTATCTATTTATCCATATATATTCCGGAAGAGTGGACTTGACAAAGTTCGTGGAAGGGCCCATGGTGTGGGTGGTGTTCCCAAGATGCTCTGCCCAGGAAGGCCTTAGGCTTGCACCCAAGGCCCCTGTACACGTCTGATGTCTGCACAGCTACAATCCAGGTTGGCTGAGGCTGGAGGTGGATCGTGATGGGCAAACCCTGCTGTGGGCGCCTCTGGTCTCACTCTCTCTCAGAAGAAATTCATAAATAAAATTTGTTAAAGGTTTATGTAAAAATGAAATTAAAGTATGAATTTGTTCTGGAGCAAAAATTTGTTGAAATTGATGCATAGCTTTTCAGTAATATGCATTTTCCATGAACATATATACTCTGATGGTTTAGATGTGTCCCTCTGAAATCCATGTGATAAAATCTGGTTGTGATGGGATTAAGAGGGTAGGAAAAGGGTGAAAACTAAGTCCAATCATGGGACTAAGAGGTGGGGCCTCTGGGAGGCAGTTAGGATTAGTCACTACGGTAAATCCCCATGACTGAACGCTGGCGGGTTTATAAGGACAAACAACGTGGACGACACATGGACACCAACCTGCTGTTGCTGCTCTAACTCTGCCATGGGATGTCCTGTGTCGCTGCTGCACAGAGCACCCCCCATCGCCGATATGAAGACCCACACTAGATTTTGCCCCTTGACCTCAGACCTGCAACACTGTGAGCTAAATAAACCTGTAGTATTTCTTTTCTTCTTTCTTCTCTCCTTTTTTTTAAGTTTGTGCTATAGGTGGGTGTATTCACGGGAGAGAGAAAAGAGAAGAAAAGTGAGAAATCCCCCAGCCTCAGGGGCATGGCCATGCTCTAGTCCCTTCTCCCGGGATTTTGGACATGCACACACACACAGGCTCAGCGTGATGTTTTAAGCAGTCAGTTCCAGGACTCAACTCACAGTCAGCAGTCAGTGACAGAGTTTAGCACATGTGCGGCTAAGCCACCTGCTGGCCTCAACCTGCAGGATTTCTAAGTCTCCCGAACACAGGAATTTCTCTCACTGACAGAACAGACTAAGCTATCAAACATACATGTCTCTATATATCTATGTATCTCTGTGTGTAAATACTTATATAGCTCTATATGCATCCTGTGTACATAGACACATAGATGTATATTCTTACACACACACACACACATCCTATTACCTATCATAAGGGGACTTCAAACATTTATAGAAAAATGGAATTAAAATATGAATTTATGGGACCGGCAGATAGCATAATGGTTACATTGTTTGACTCCCACATAGTTGATCACAGTTCAAGTCCCAGATCTGACAGCTTAAAACTCATACCTGGCACATCTGTGTGTATACTTTCTCCCAGAAATACCTGAAATAATGTTTGACCAAATATCTAGACACCCCTTAGCTCAGTCAAGTTGATAGGTAAAAATGAAGCATCATGAGACCAGCAGTTAGTGTAATGGCTATGTCGCTAGACTCCCATGTAGTCGACCGCGGTTCACGTCCCGGACCCGGTGGCTTGAAGCTCACACCAGGTGCGTGTGCGTGCGTGCCCAAGATTCTGAATGGAGAACGGAGGAGAAGGGATTGTGGTGTGGGTGTCCCTCCTGGGGGGGTGATTTCTCACTTTCTGTCTCTCTGTCTCTGTGTGTGTGTCTGGTGAGCGCATGCGCCCTATAGCGAAAACCTCTCAAAAAAAAAAAAATTAACCATCATAACCATGTATAATAAAGACTTTGGTATTTCCCTATGTAAAATGGAAGATTTGGGGATAATTGTGAGCAGAGTAGAGACATATCTCAGTGTCTCGTTCCAGTTCCAGAATAAGGTGGAAATGGACAAGGAAAGAGCCCAGTAAGAAGGAAGCAAATCATGTCAGACCAGCGTGGTAGCAGAGAGGACTGAGAAGAGAGGAGACGGAGATTGTTTTGACTGCAGAACAGATAGGATTTCCTGGTGACTTAATAGGGTAAAAGCTAAATTGGAGCCACGTGTTCTTTTTAATAGTTTGCCTAGAAAATGAAAAAAGGTAAGTCATTAACTGAAATGGGAAGGATGTGGTAGGAGCCATATTGACAGTTGGGATGTGTATTGGGCCTATTGGGTGCTCGGGTTGAGGCTGGGAGGCCTATTCAGCAGCCCAGGAGACGGGCTGAGTAGGCAAGTGAGTTCATGGGTTCGCAACTGGCACTGGCCCCCAACAAATAGATCATATTTCTGTTCGTCACTTTGTCTTTTTTTTTTTTTTTTTAAATTTTTTGCTATAGGACACGTGCTCTAATCAGAGAGGGAAAGTAAGATATCGCCCCCAGGGGATGGCCATGCTGTAAACTCTTCTCCTACATTCTCCTCTTGGAATTTAGGGCATACACACACATCCAGTGTGTTTTTCATGCCACTAGGTTTGGGACTTGAACCACAAAGCTAGGCTTGTGTGATCCGGCCATGTTAACCACTGTGCCACTGGGTGACCCACCATCCTTTTTTAAAAAAAAAATTTTGCATTTAATTACTATATATATTTACAGCATACAAATTAATTTTCTGATCAGGAATATATTGTATATTAGTCCAGTCAAGATATTACCATACACATTATCATTAACAGATTATTTTCCACTTTCCTTCTTTTATCTGCTGTGCTTTTACTTTGATAAAGCACTGAGGGTCAAGATTGGCATATGGATTCTAGCTTGGTTGAATAATAATACATATGAAATGGTTATGAAATTGAGACCCAATTTAATCTACAGACATTAGTCACTCATACAGTCTCAGCTAGTGTGCAAGAATTTGCTTTTATTATCCCTTTTGATGAAAGATTTTTAAAAAAGGCCAGAGGATATGTGTACTTGCCAGAGAGAGAGAGAGACAGAAGGAGAAAGCAGCCCCCAATGGGCCATGGCCACATCGCAATCCCTCCTCTTCTGTTTCCCTGTCCTGTCGGCAGTTGGGGCATGTGATGCACACACATGCACATGATGCATACACACACACACGTGATGCACACACATGCACTTGGCCTGTTTATTATGCTACAGGGCTGAGATTCCCGTGGAACAATGGGCCATGTGAGAATCAGCTCCCTTAACCACCAGGCTCTGCGTCTGGCACAAAGACTTTAATATAACAGTTGTAAAATAAATATAACAACAGCTACATATTTTTCTGACATTTCTTTTATCACTCCAGTAGTTAGCACTTACGGGTAAAGGACTTGGAGAAAATGACGGTCAAAGCAACTACCGGGATTTGATTTTCATTTAGACTTTTGGCCAGACATGCAACAGGTCACATTATTTTTTTGGCAAATGCAACAAGAAATGACCCTGAAATTTGAATCAAAACTCTGGTTAGTGGTGTTCCCCTCCACGCGCGTTGTCTTTCGCAGGGTCAACGGTGGCAGGCTCACACGTCCCGTCCACGCTCTGACAGCATTACGTGGGAACACTGGCTGGCAGGCAGTGCTCAGCAGACTCCTTCCCCTGTCTTCCACCACAAGGTCTGTTTCTGGAAGAAGCCGTCCTTTGGAGTCACACAGTAAGATGCATGGAGGCAATTACCTAGGTTCTTCTCACCCTGGGGAGCTTCCTGCCTGAACTTGACCTACATTTGGCAATGGAAACATCATCATTTTCTCCGATGAGGAAATGCTCTTGTTAATTGGCACAAGTACCCTCCCAGGGGGTCGAAAATTGTTGGGTGAGCATTATTTGGGGTAATTATTTCACTCCAATTTATAGCTGTCGGTTCTATGAAAATGAAAAGACATATCAATATTATGCAAATAAATACTCTGGGGACCTTTAGATGCCATAGACTGTTTCTAATGGAGAGAATCGGCGAGTGGGCAAGGTATAACCCAGAGCCGCACGCACACATACAGGTTGTCCCACCCTGGGCTATGTGACGGGCTTCACAATCAGAGTCTGTCATTCTCTGTAGCCAGGTTTCAAAGATTCCATTCCATCTCCGTAGCTCCAGACCTGGTGAGAAATCCTGCAGGAGTGACCTTTGCAAGGTGAGAGCGTGTTCATTGAGAACTCTGGCGGTTGTGAATCCTTCAGCTCTGTGGAAATACTTGTCGTTCCCAGGCCGAGACGGTTCTGCTGACATATTCCTATTTGTGAGTACAAGGACGACAGACCCTGGGCATTGAGAAGAGATTCAGTGGTTCTTCCAGCCATGCAGATGCGGGCGCTCCCCCGACTCTCCCCTGGTTCCCCCGCCTGCCTGCTGAGGTGCACCTGCAAGGTGTGTGCAGTCCAGAAGCACCCCGGACCCACCCATACCACCCTGACTGCTGGGAGGTGGAGCGAGGGCACTGTCTCACAGGTGAAGACCTGTCACAGCCATTGATGTGGCTTGCCAAAACGCAAGCCCTCAGTTATCAAGCACACAAACGTTACTTCTTCACTGTGAATACGTACGTAAGGGGCAAGGGCACGGGGTGAGGGTGTCTTACTTCATTGCATATTTTTCCAAAAATATTTTTTTTTGAGCCACTCTGTCTCTAGCTGTTGTTGTTAAAGACCCAATGATACTTTTCATTCCTTCCATCCTTCACAATTGCTGATGCATTTGTTCAGAGTGATGCTTTCTGTCAACAATTTCTACAATGAGTTTATGGTGCTAGAATCTTCCTTGTTTTATTGTGGAATTTTTCATGAGTTTGGCTTAAAAATATCTTAAAAGGATGGGAGGGACCATTCTTAAACCACATATTTATTCCTTTCTATTTTATTTTATTTTTTTGGAGAGGTTTATGCCATAGGGCACGTGCGCTCGCCAGACAGACAGATAGAGACAGAGAGACAGAAAGCGAGAAATCACCCCCCCGGGGGGATGACCATGCTGCAATCCCTTCTCCTCCGTTCTCCTCTCGGGATCTTGGGCATGCACGCACACGCGCCCAGAGTGAGTCTTAAACCATCAGGTTCTGGACACGAACCGCGGTTGACTACATGGGAGTCCAGCGACATAGCCATTACACTAACTGCTGGTCCCAACCATGTATTTATTCTGTAACCATGTAGGAATCAAGAGTGCATCCTTGCCTGGCTGCTCACATAAATGTTTCTAGTTTTCTTCCATGGGCACAGGATTTACAATTCTGTACATTTTAATGACAGGAGGTGCATGCGCTCTCCAGAGAGACACAGGGTGTGGGGGTACTCCCCACTAAGGGAGTACCCTCTTCTCCTGCAGTTCTCCACACTGTAGGGATTTGGGGCACACGGGGACATGCACCTGGTGTGTTTATCGAGTTGCTGGGGCCAGGATGTGAAGCACAGCTGGCCATATGAGAATGGGCTCCATTGACCGCTAGGACATGGGGCTGACACGAAGGCGTTCTTGAGTTCAGCACCCCCTGAGATGGGTCAATGAGCTCTGCAGGTTCTTACTGTTAGCGGTCGTCTTGATCTTGTGTACTTATCACCCGAGATTATTTACAACTGTCCATCAAGTTTAAAAAGTACCTTGTGTGGGGGCTAACAGGTGGCGTGGTGTTAAGGCGCTGGACTTTCCCATGGCTGACAGTGGTTCTAGTCCTAGACCCAGCAGCTTGAAATTTATGCTAGTCATATGGGTGTGCATGCTGCAAATCCCAGGAGAGAATGGAGAAGGGACTGTGGTGTGGCTATCTCCTCCGGGGGTGAGTTCTCACTTTCCCTTCTCATTGTCTGTCTCTGTCTCTCTAATGAGCATACACACCATATGGTGAAACCTTAAACAAACAAACAAACAAACAAAAAACCTTGTGTTTGCCAATATTAAAAATAAAATACAAGTAAAACCCCAAAAGGTACTAAGGTAACTCAGGTTCTTGCTTATCACTTGGTAGTTTTACCCAATCTACTCAATCTACTATGGATTTTTTATACTATTACATTAAAAGACTTTTATAAATGGTTTTATAAAAATGCTTTTTGAAAACTTTTCAGTTTTATTTATATAAACAAGTAATTTATCTAGCATTAATTAACTCCAAGTATTTCTTCACGCTTACAAGTTTTCTAAGTGTGAAATACGGCCAACGAAAGAGAATTGTAAATATTTCTAAGTGTTCTTGATGAAGAAAAATACAATTAAATTTAAAATGCCCTTCCATATTTTTGAAACAGAAAGATATAACTATTTTAAACTTTACCAAAGCTAATACAAATTAATCTTTTCCATCTAAAAATCTTATGCGAGTACTTTTAAAATGTGTAACTCAGAGGAAGCCCCGTATCCTAGGAGTCGTGAGCTCAGAGGGTGAAATGAGAAGGTGGCTGTGAGGTGGGGCTGGGACAGGGGATGAGGATAGCCTTCCTTAGTTTTTTTTTTTCTCCCAGCAGAAGTGACACAAATTGCATGAAATTTGCACAGAATCTAGCATTTAGAGGAAAGAAAACAATGAACTTGGTAGCAGACTGTTTTAAAAATAGTTCAAAACACTATGCCAGTTTTCCTCAGGTTTTTTGTTTGTTTTGTTTTGTTTTTGTTTTTGTTTTTTGTTTTTAGATGTTACTGTTCACAAATATGTAGTCACCTACCTGGCTGACACGGTCCCTTAAGTATCTACCCGATTGCTCAGCTACATTTCTCAAACTTATGATTTTTTTCCCCATCTAATGGTCCCCAAACCTGAAGTATTCCCAGTAAATGGGTTGTCCCTCTAGTTCCTCGGGACAAAACTTTGGCCTTATCTCAGACTTCTTGACTTAGCTCACAATTTACTTTTGAATTATTTTTAGGCTCTAAATACTTCCTGCCATGTGATTGGTATTACTTTTATTATTTTTTTCTTTTTTTAGAATTATTCATTTATTATTATTATTATTAATTTGCTATAGGGCATGTGCACTCACCAGAGAGAGACAAACAAAGAGGGAAAGTGAGAAAGCAAGCTGCTGGGGGAACCAGCAGTTAGTGTAATGGCTGTGTCGCCAGACTCCCACATAGTCGACCGCGGTTCGCGTCCTGAACCCGGCGGCTTAAAACTCACGCCGGCCGCGTGTGCGTGCGTGCCCAAGATCCCGAGGAAAAGGGAGATTGCGGCATGACCATCCCCCCTGGGGGGTGATTTCTTGCTTTCTGTCTCTCTGTCTCTCTCTCTCTCTCTGTCTGGCGCGAGCCAACACGCCCTTAAGGAAACACCTCCCCAAAAAAAAAAAAAAAAAAAGCAAGCTGCCGGGTCCAGAACTTGAGCCATTTTAAGACACAGTCATTCTCTGCCTGGATTATTGCACAGTCTCTCAAGCGATCTACCCGCTTCCAGTATTGTTTCCCTTTTGGCCTATTTTTATCCAAATAATCAGAATAATCTCTTAAAATAGAAGTCGGGTCATATTGTCCCTCAGCTCAAAATCTGCCTCAGGTTGCTCCTTTCAGAGCAGAAACACAAGGTCCTGCCGTGCTCTGTGATCCCACCACGATCTGGCCTGCCCGTCACTGATGTCACTGAGGCTGGTCATCCCTTCGCTGCCCCGGTCTGCTCTGCCAGGCGTCCGCAGGTGCCTGCGTCACACCCGGCATCCTCGAGAGGCAACACTCACCCTGCAAGTCCTTTTCCTTTTCTCTTGAGTACTCTTCCTCGAGTTATTTACACAGCCAAGTACTATACATATTTTACTTTTGCCTTAAATATCTTACGTCCTGAAAAGTGAAAACTTTCTTTGGATTATTTATTTATTTATTTTTTAGGTTTGGGCCATAGGTGCATATGTTTGCTGGGAAAAAACAGAAAGGGGGAAAATGAGAAATTACCTCCCAGGGTGGATGGCCATGCTGCAATCCCATCTCCTCTTGGGATTCTGGACACACATACACACACACAGAGGCCCGGGATGATTTTCAAGTCACCGGATCTGGGATTCAAGAAATGGTTGAGCCATGTGGAAGTCTAGCATCTTAACCACTACACCACTTGCTGGTCCCCCAAAGTGAGGACTTTCTTAACCAACCCAAGTGTTCATTGTCCATTCTCCACCCGTCACCACCATGTCAACGACTGATCTGCTCATGCTCCAGTCCTTGTCTCCACATGTCTTTTGAGTTAATTTTGCTTCGGTTTCAATTTGTCTACTGTGTGTCTCTCTGGCTAGAATGTAAGGTTTATGAATACAGAAAACGTCTGACTCTTTACCTTACGGATAATAACATCTAGCAGTGAGCAAAGTACTTAGAACGGAGTGAGCGCTGAATAAACACTTGTTGAAGACATGGCAAACAAACTCCCAGCTTGGATGACACCTTGTTTCTCTGTGAAAACATTTGGTAACGGCATGTTGAGGCTACTTTGTAGTCTCTTCAGGCAGTTAGAACCTCACATCCTCTTTAGACTCCCAAATTAAAACATGGATGGGAAATACGTAAAATCGGATGACGATAGATGGAAACACCAAGGATCCCTTCGTTCTGTTTAAACACACAGAGGGAAAACACGCTGTTTTCTTGTCATGACATCTTCTGTGTGAGAGGAAGCGAGTGTTACCTCCCGGAAACTACGTGAACGATATTTTAAAATGTCAACAACCTGATTCGATCTATTTGAGTTTTCTTAAAATTACAAGAACAAAGCAGATGAACAAAGAGCAATATACTAGATGAGGGGGATAGATTGTGGCTGTCTTAGGCTAGGCTACCCAACACAGAGCATCAGACAAAGGAGTAGGTATAAGAAGTTTACTTGAGGAACCAGCAGTTAGCGTAATGGCTATGTCTCTGGACTCCCACGTAGTCGACCGCAATTCGCGTCCTGGACCCGGTGGCTTAAAAACTCACGCCGGGGG
>NW_006203708.1:287738-289961 GCF_000334495.1 Tupaia belangeri chinensis | reverse complement strand
AGTGGTTGCATGGCTGGATTTCCCATTGCTGCCTGTGGTTCAAGTCCTAGACTTGATGGTTTGAAACTCATGTTGGGCATGTGCGCATGTGCCCAAGATTCCAGGAGGAGAATGAAGGAGAAGGGATTGTGGCATGGCCATCCCTTCTCACTTTCCTTCTCACCGTCTCAGTTGCTGTCTCTCTCTGGTGAGCGCAAATCCTCTCAAACAAACAATAAAAAAAAAATATATTGAGTCTAGGACCAGCAGTTAGAGTAATGGCTATGTGGCTGGACTCCCATGTAGACGACTGCGGTTCGCATCCTGGACCTGGTGGCTTAAAACTCACGCCGGGCGCGTGTGCGTGCGTGCCCAATATCCTGAGAGGAGCATGGAGGAGAAGGGATTGCGGCGTGGCCATCCCCCCTGGGAGGTGATTTCTTGCTTTCTGTCTCTCCATCTCTGTCTGTCTGGTGAGCACACGCGACCAATAGCAAAAACCTCTCAAAATAAAAATAAAAAAGATTGAGTCATGTTGGGATGTGGGATGTAGGTTTATTTCTCCCCACATTGGATAGGACCATTTTTTCTTACACTGAGCCATTTTATGAAAAACTCTTCTAAAGAGATGGTGTGTTTAAAAAGGAATTGCCGTGTATTTATTTCTACTTTACCAATGGCAAAAAACCATTTTGCAGAAATTTCTGCTTAGAAAAACTCTACTTTTTTCTGAAAAAGTAGTAAAAGCAAATGATAACGATCAATGGCATTCCATATAAACACCAAAAGAGCCTTCACTTGTTTCAGTAATACGTGGCATTTGTTTTGTAGCCATATTTAATTGTTAGATACTAAACCCATCACATTTTATTTGAAGAGATATATCTACTAATAAGGAATTTTAAAAGAAGAAGCTCAAGTAGTACTTCCATGGAAAACATAAAGGCATGATGTAAAACCTAACAGATTATTTGAAAGAAAGCAAACTGAATTTACAAGTAGAAGCAGATTCTCAATATCTCACATTCTGGTTCTGCCTGGTTCTGCTGACTTCTTTAAAAGTACCACTTTAGGCTTCTGCAATCATATGCAGTAAGTTAGATGTTACTGAAAGTCTGTGCCAACAATATTTTCTTGGAAATGTTGGGAGTGAGGGCCAGCCCTATAGTGAAGTGGCTAAGCACTGAGCATTGGGCGTCAGACCCCACAGGGCCAAGCCATGGTTCAGATCCCAGCCTAGTAATTGAAGAAACGCATGTGTATGTCTGTGCTGGCCCCAGGTCCTGATGGGAGGCAGAAATGAAGGAAAAAAGGATGCAGTGAGACTGACTGGTGGGAGATTCTTCTTTCTATCCTTCTCTCCATCTCTCTGGCAAGGACACTCATGCGATAGCCAAAACAAAACAAAACAAAACAACAAACTGTTGAGGGCAAAGTACCTTGTCCCAGGACCACCATGGTTGAACGTCCTCAGATTACTCGTAGCGATCACGTCATAGAACGCATGCGACTTGTGAAATACTTCTGGCCACTTCAGGAGTGGACGTGTGTTTCTGATATGACTTACATACCAGCATTGCACATGGTCATGATACAAGGAAGAATATTTTTCTTCAGTGTCATCGCCTAGGTCCACAGCTAGCTCTGAACCGTATATGACAACAAGGAATGATGTTGCGGCCCGAGAAGTTTCGAGCAGTGAGCCGTGACGGTGCAGCTGCCATGACAGGCAGCCTTCTGAGTCATCCCAGAGGAAGGCCTTCTCCTCCCAGATGCAGACTGACCTGCCTTCTTCACACAATGTTGCAGCAGGGAAAAAACCAGACGATCTAACCACTGCACTTAGTGAGGCAGGGAAAGGCTAACGTGGTAAAGTGGAGATTGTTCGCTTCAGTGTTTGATACCATGAACCTGAAATCTGAAGAGCTGCATTTAAGGCCCAGCGGCAGCGGCCGGGCGGGAGAGTGCTCCCGTGTGACAGAGCGGCCACTGTAGGAAGGCCCACGTTTGATCCGCAGGGGAGTTGGGCACGACAGACGTGTGGGGTTACCGACCCTCTGGGATTCTGAGAGGGATCCTAGCATCTTCAGTTGCACCCTTTCTAGGTGACTATCGCTTTGTCTAGTTACCAACCGACCTCGGTAACGGCAAGTTCTTCTCTCTTAGCACGGAACTGCCCGTGAACGGCACACGCTGCACTTGCAGTCACCGCGGTCACGTCAGGCTGTCACTAAGCATTACTGC
>NW_006203708.1:285913-287727 GCF_000334495.1 Tupaia belangeri chinensis | reverse complement strand
CATTCCTGCATTGCACATGCCCCTTTCTTTGGGCTGAGATTTTTGGCCACAGGGACAGAGGTCATTAGTTTTGCAAGGCAGTGCTTCTCAAATATTTTTGTGGAAGGATCATTTTTCAAGAATCGAGAACAGCTCATCTATATTTTAGTATTAGATTTAACAGAAATATAATTACATTTTGATATGTATGTATACATAAAAATATCATTAGATCAAACAAGATCAAGGAAAGTAATTTAAAACCTGTACACATTATTTATTAAGACTGAACAGATAGGTGATTAATTGAGGGAACCTAGATTAGGCATGCAGATGTATTTGTTCTATAGTATTAACTAAGTAAAAGGTAAGAGTGAAAGTTATTTGTGACCAGTGAGCTGGCGTCCTTGATGTTAACATAGATAGCCCTGGGTCAATCTGGGTTATATGAAGAAAATTTTGCTTCTTGTATCTCACGACATATGAGTTTATTTAAAAAAATTATAAAAACTATTAATTTCATTTTATTTATTATTGTTATTTTTTTCTAAATTTGCTATAGGGCACATGTGCTCACCAGAGAGAGAGAGAGAAGGAAAGTGAGAAAGCAAACCATCAGGTCCAGGACTTGAACCATGGTTGGCCACATGGGAGTCCAGTTCCCTAATCACCACACCACTTGCAGGCCCCATACATATGAGTTTGTAATGTGACCGTACAAGTGAACTGATGGCTAGATAGAACTAAAGCTATAACAGCATTTTTTTTTTTCCAGTGGGTCTGCATTGGGTCTGAACTCTTTGGTTCAATTGCCTGAACAAACTGTGATTTGACTTCCTCCGGTTGTCCCCGCATGCCTCTGTGGTCTTCCTGGAGCAGACGTTGCCTTGGGCTTGTCTTCTCAGATGGCAGGAGCACAGCAGAGAGGAGCAGACCCACACCGGGCAAACTTGTTCCCAGAACGGAATCACTAACACCCCACCGGTCAGAGCAAGTCCCACGTACAACCCCTCAGTACGGCATGCAAGCAGTACTCAAATCTTCAGCAGTGAAGTGTCAGTGGTATGTATGAGTTGAAGGGTTGTGCTATTGTTATAGAAGACAGTACCCTTCCTTGTAGAAAAGACAGGGTAACACATTCGGAGATAGGGGGCATCGTGTTGGCAACTCACAATGGCTTCAGAAAAAAGTAGTTCATTGAACTAGTCTCCCAACCTTTCTGAAAGTATAAAAGTTCTGTCAAGGAAAAAATAAAAACCTTAAAGTTATATCAATACCAAAAATGCAGACTTCTTAGGAATAAGCATAACAAAATTTATTGAGATTTTTATGTAGAAACAAAAAACCTTTTACTCACATACAGGTTTAGAAAATAAAATAAATAAATATACCATCTTCATGGGTAGAAATCTGTAACATGTGAAGAGGTCACTTAGGCCGAGATATTAAATAGATTCCAACATCTACTTCCAGTATAGACAATAACAGCGCTTTGCTGAGCTTGACATGGTAAATCATTGCTTCATATGAAAGAGCAGAGGACCAAATACAGCCAAAATGGCTTATAAGAAAACTAAATCAGGGGCCTTTGAGGTACAAAGGCATATTAGAATGCTCTAATAATTATCTCATTGCTTTTTTATATTTTTATTTTTTTAATTGCCAAAAGGCATGTGCACTTGCCAGAGAGAGACGGAGGGGGGAAGAGAAAAAGCCATCCTGTAGTGGGAAGCCATTATGTCACAGTCAGTCCCTTCTCTTCCACTTCTCCACCCTTCCAGGATTTGGGGCAAAGACAAGCACCAAGTCTCTCTCTCTCTCTGTCTCTTTCTAGT
>NW_006203708.1:246121-285882 GCF_000334495.1 Tupaia belangeri chinensis | reverse complement strand
AAGAGTGGCAGTATAGCAAAAAAAAAAAAAAAAAAAAAAAAATTAATGGTGAGGCTGGCAGGTGGCTTGGTGGTTAAGGGTGTTGGACTCCCACATGGCTGACTACGGTTCAAGTCCCGGACCTGGCAGCTCTTTCTCTCTCTCTCTCCCTTTATCCCTCTCCAGTCAAATTGAAATAAATAAATGAATGAATAAATAAAGTTAAATAAAATAATTTGTAAAAAATCAATGGAATAAAATAGAAAGTTCAGAAATAGATTACCATGTGGAAACATGCTTGGAAGAAGGCCTGGGGTCAGTTCAATGAAGAGGGGATCTATTTTGAAAATAGTATTATGACAACTGGTCATTTAATTTGATGAAGTTGTCTCACTGGAAGTTGTTGATATCTTTTCCAGTCCCCTACTGCTCTGAAAATCATGGTGATGTTTCTCAGTGTAGATAGTTTTTCACTCATAATGCAAGAACCGTGATAAGAAGTTATAGAAGAAAAGTAGGGCAATTCCTTCGGTGTGGATAATTTTCTTGAATTAGCTCTTTGGCTATTTCCTGTGTCTTATTATTTTTATTATTTCTTTTTGGCACTCCTATTATTCAGATATTGGTCCTTTTGTATCACTTCCCTAGTTTTGGCTCATTTCTTTATTTTTAATTTATTTTGATTATATATATAGGGAGATTTTCCGTTTTATTTTCCCACACTTGTCTTGGCATTTAGTATCTTCTACTGTATTTTTAAATCTCCAAGGGCTAGTTTTACTCTTTAAATATCCCTTTTCATACATGCTGTTCTTTCTTATGTACAATGTGTTCCTCCTCCTCTCTGCAGAGATTAATTATAGCTTTGCTGTGTGCTTTTACTCTTCCACATTGTTTTCACTCATTCCAACGTCTTTTTAGGCATGTTTTGTTTTCTGTATCCTGATAAAAAAATTCCCTCAAGTATCAATTGATCTTTGGTTTGTGCACATAATCAAGAGAGTAAGCCGTAGAAAGTGGATGGAAGCTCTGTGAATTGATGAGCTCAGCCCTCAGCCCCCTCGTGGCTTTCACTCAACATCCATAGGGTTGGAAGATTTCATTCAGGAACCCAAACTGTCAGGGACCTGACCCATCTGTGTGTTAGCATATATGTTTATGTGTATATATACACATATATTATTCCCTCTAGGAAAAATCTTACCTTCTCTGGCTGTGCAATGTAAGCTTTTCTGTCATTACTCTGGAACCCAAGTAGGGGATAATAGTTAATACCAAAATAGTATTTGTCATGACAAAGCACGGAAATATGTACTTGACATAGATTCGCCAATTTAATCTTTTAATCTGTACATTAATCCAATAATTATGATTATACCCTTTTCTTCTTTTTAAAATTTGCTATAGAGGACATGTGCTTACTAGAGAGAGACAGGGAAATGAGGGACAGAGAGAGAGAAATCATCTCCAGGAAGGGTGAGGGGCGGTCACACTGTCATCTCTTCTCCTTCCCTTTTCTGTTGGGATTTTGAGCACACATGTATATGCACTCAGTGTGTGTGTTTTCTAAGCTGCTGTGACCAGGACTTGAACCACATAGTCACTTATGTGGGATCCAGACAACTTAAACTCCGTGCCACTTGCAGGCCTAACACCTATTTTTTAATATATATTTTTTGATGAAGAATTGTGGCATAGAGAGAAAACAAATTTACCTAAGAACTTGTTAGAGGTAGAGCTGAGATCCCACATGGAACAATGCTACACCTGGTTTCTTACCTAGCTCGCAATGTCCCAACCTGCTGATTGTGCAGACGACACTCCTTCAGTCTTTGTCTAGTGCAGGAAAAGGACCAAGACCAGTCTGAATCAGGTGACCAGCATCTTTTTTTTTTTTTTTCTTTTTAGTTTTTTGCCTTAGAGTACGTGTGTTCACCAGAGAGAGACAGGAAGTGGGAAAGTGAGAAGCCATACCTCCCCCTCCCCCCCCCCCGGGAGATGGCCAAGCTGCAATTCTTTCTCCTCCTTTCTCCTCCTGAGATTTTGGGCGTGCATGCACACACACCTGGAGTGATTTTCAAGCCACCAGGTCTGGTCTTTGAACCACGGTCAGCCATATGGGAATCCAACACCTTAATCACCATAGCACCTGCTGGTCCTGCCTCACATCTTAAAGATTTTAAGCCGATTTCCCCGTGTTTAGTCCCTCCCACCCGCATTTACAGAGGACTGTAGTTAATAAAATCCTTGCACATTTCTAGGATAATCCAATGCACAGCAGGCGGTTCCTTGCCTCTCTCTCCAGCTATCTTAAGTTTGAGCTTTCTCTGGTCTTCTAAATTTGTTCCCACTACCCATCTGCTTCACAGTTCCATATTTTTCTTTGCCTCTTTAGTTGTCCTTGTTTGATATTTATTTTAAAAATATTCACTTTACTCTTATTTATGTGAGAATTTAGGCAGAAACTGAGGTGGGCACATGTTTATTTTTCCGTCCTGAACAAGAACCCACCTTGGAATCTCTTGATACACATACTTTGTGGCTCACCCCATAAAGGTTGCGATTTCGCTTTTCCTGAGAAGCATAGCAAGTGAGATCCCTGATCCTAGAGATCAGCTGCAAGCAGTGAATTGAGGGGGCTGTCTACGGTGCAGGTGTACAAGTCCTGAGTCTGAGCTGAAGGTGGAGGAAATGAGGCTGAGTCCTCCAGGCTCTTTTCGGAGGACCAGAAACAAAAGCATGAGGCTTGTGAGCCCTGATGCAGCTTCTCTGCCTGTCTAAAGTCCTGTCTTCGTTAAGCTCCTGCAGCTTTAAGGCTACAAAGAGCTTTTGGAAACCAGACTAAATAGTTGTCACAGAGAAGACGCTATCAAGAAATTTAACCATATAGTATAACAGTCCTTAGTTTCCATGGTACGTTTAAATAGCCTGGGAAGCTTTTAAATGTCCCAGTTTAAAGCTGCCCACAAGACTAAATTAGATCTAAATCTGTCTGGGTGGGATGCAAGGAATAGTATTTTTTTCCTTAGGTTTTGAACATGATTTTAATATGCAGTCTTGTGCATTGTTTGAGCAAACCTGGATATCCTAAGGACTCCGTAAGGAAGACCTCATTGTCGAATTCTCTCTGGGCATCGCTAGGTCTTTTGTTATGAGATTAACTGAATTATAGGGCAAAATTGGAGCTTCTTGACCTGTGAGTTAGTCTTTCAGAATTCCCTCTTTTTGGTGCCTTAGAGTTTGCTCTAGTCAACCATTCCTTTTTTCTAAGTAGTAATTTTTCTAAGACCTCTGAAACTCCTCCTATAGACTTGTGGAAACAGATACATACATACAGACATTCTTTCTAGCGATTTTTTCAGCAATTGGAGATGGCTCTTGCAGCAAGGTGACTTGGAAGGCTGAGTATAAATAACTAGACCTCGAGCTGCTGCATTAATTGGTCACGATGGAAGGTGAGAAAGTGAATTTCAGTCCTGTTAGCTTTCGTCGTGAAGCAACCTCTCTCCCCAACAGCCATCTTAATTTAATCGCCACGGTCTCCATTGCTGGCTGAATTGGTGGCAATGGCAGCTTTGTGTGTCTCCCTTAATAAGGACCGAGCTGAGCTCCCACTCCAAGTGTCGGGGTCAGAGGGGCCGTGGTTGAAGCGCCTCCATACATCACTGGAGTGGAAGAGCTTTCCAGTTAATATACTTAGGGGAAGTATGAATGGTTCCCTCCCTCCCCTCCATCCTCTGAAAAAGCATCCTGCCGGCTCATCACTGTGCTGGGAAATATGAAGCTCATTTAAGAAAACAGTTGGGAGGACACAGAAGGAGAGAGAAAGGGCATGGCATCTCAAAGATTTTGAAGAGGGGAAACAATGATAATCCTTGCAATACCCAGGATGTCCATCCGATCACAAATAGAAAATGGCCATTATGGGAACCAGCACTGAGGAAGGGAGAAGACCTATTGGGAATAAATGGGAACGTCACAGAGTAAGCACATGCCCGTGTTCTAGGCTCAGGAAGGGAGAACACCTCTTGGGAATAAATGAGAACGTCACAGAGTAAGCACGGGCCAGTGTTCTAGGCTCAGGAAGGGAGAACACCTCTTGGGAATAAATGAGAACGTCAAAGAGTAAGCACATGCCCGTGTTCCAGGCTCAGGAAGGGAGAACACCTCTTGGGAATAAATGAGAACGCCCCAGTGTAAGCGCATGCCCGTGTTCCAGGCTCAGGAAGGAGCCTGAGCGAGGAGTAGGAAAGCCAGCCTCTTGTCCTTACCTTGGTTTCCCTTCATCACCACAGATCGCCTGGGGTCATCCCAGCCAGTGTGGAACATGAATGGAGGAGCTTCAAGAGAGCAGATCGACAGACGAAAGCCTCCTTCCACCATGTAACAGCTGCTTCATTTTCATTTCAATTTCTACTTGTTACCCTAAAATTCTTCCTTGGGATAGCGAGAAAGAAGTAAAACAGGAAGCTGGTTGGCAGTGTCAGTGTAAAACATTAACCCTGCCAGGTTGGCCCACAGGAAAAAGTTCCAGGCTTGCATCTGGAGACCTCCTTGAACGTGCTGGGTGTGCCGGCTCCTGCTGCCTGAGTCTGGCTGGGGCCAGGGCTGGATACTGGCATTAAGACCCTGGGAAGGGTCTCTGTCTCTGTCTCTCTCCATTTCTTTCGCTCATGACAGAAACAGATAAATTTCTAAGAAGGGAAGAATTGGAGGCCAGCAGGTGGCATGGCAGTGAAAGTTGCTGGACTCCCACGTGGCTGACCGTTTTCGATGATCCAGCCTGGCGGCTTGCTTTCTCACTTTCTCTCTCTCTCTCTCTCTCTCTCTCTCTCCATCTCTCTCTGGTGAGCACATGCACCACACAGAAAATTTTAAAGCAATAATAACAAGTAAAATTAAATAATTAATTATTTTAAAAGGGAAGACTCATGATAATTCTGTAATACTGATATGGAAGGAACCCGAATTCATGAAAAACTCAGAGCTGAGAGCCACCTGAAGTTTCTGTCCTCCTGAAAACTTACTGCCCTTGCCAAGAGCTACAGGGTAAACGGAACACTTTGAATGGATTAGTACCCAGAATAGACTAGACTTCCTGCTTCTCTGGCTCTTCCTTTTGACAGTATGGAGGGCAGGTTCTGAGCCCATTTCCCACCCAGACACCTCCCATTCCCCACCCAGAGACTTCCCTTTCCCTGATTTCCCCATTAAAGACTGTGTCCAACCCTCTGTGGGGGCCGGAGATGTAGAGTGTTAACTCCTCTGTGCCTGCCAACGTATTAAACAGTTCTCCTAATCTGAGTGCTGCTTTCCATTTCTTGGCATCTGGTTTTCTGCAACATTTCATTAAAAGGTTGAGCATATTTTCTTTTTCTTATCTCATTTTTCAGAGATTTTTCACCTTAGGGGAAGTGGGCTCATGAGAGAGAGAGAGAGAGAGAGAGGAATGGCCACATCACAATCTCTTCTCCTTCATTCTCCCTGGAACTTGGGCATGCACACACATGTGCCTGACATGAGCTTAAAGACACTGGTTCTGGGATTCGAACTGCAGTTGGCTATGTGGAAGTCCAGTGACATAACCACTACTCCATCTGCTGGCCCCCCCAAATTGAGCACATCTTCAATTGTGCTTCAAATAAAGTTTCTGGCATAGTTAGACAATAAATATAAACACAGCGTGAACAAAACTCCAGACCCCTCGGAGATTCCCACTGGCTCTTCGGGATACGAAGTGTGCTGCCCAGTGGGAGAGGCACGGTTGAGAGAGACTAAGGTACAGGAAGAAAAAGCAGAGGTCACACGCTCAGCTTGCCAAAATGCTGCCAAGCACATTCCCCCACGTTTTAATGAAACCACTCCTATCATGAAACCACATGAATTATGAGCGTTAAAGAAAGAACAGACAAAAATGTATTAAAATATATATCAAACTGTACAATATTGTAGCTCATTTTCTTTCGGAGTAGTGGATGATATCATTTTCCAAATGTACATATTTTTATTGAACTCAAATCAAGATTGCTCGCCCAAGCACTAGACACCTAACCATAAGCACACAGCGTGAAGGAGTGCAGCTTCTTCGCAGTGTGTGAGGCAGAGGCCTGCTGCAGAGCCCGGTCTCCCTGAGCACTGCCCCACTTGCATTTTTCAGAGGCAAAATTAGGGGTGTGATCCTCTCCTGAGTCTGCTTGATTGGCGAGGCCTTAGGTAATCACATTTCTATTCTGGAAGGGGCCATCATCAGGTTTCTGGGCCATTCAGCCTCAGATCTCTGCGCTCACAGGCTCCAGGTTCCCTCTTGCAAAACATCTGAAGTGCTGAGGTTAAACCTTATCTTTCCTTTAGATGGGCATCTTAGAAACCTTCAAGCCCTTATTCAGGGCCAAAGTTGCTTGATTACCATAACCAAATCCTGAAGTCTTACTCCTCACTTTGAGCCATTATAATATAAATAAACCTGTATTCTAAGTCCCTTAGAAAAGACACCTTATTTTTGCTTCAGCTCATATTAATTTTCGGTTTGGAGAATTTTCATTTTTTTCTCGACAGAAGGGAAAACTGAGAGTCCGTTCCTTTTCACGTGGGAGGAAATAGCTCCCTGCTCAGATTCAGCTCCCCCTTATTTTAAAAAAAAAATCTCTCAACATAGGGACCAACAGTTAGCGTAATGGCCATGTCACTGTACTTCCATGTAGTCGACCATGGTTCGAGTCCCGGATCCAGTGACTTAAACTCACACTGCGCCGAATGGAGAAGAGATTGTGGCGTGGTCATCCCCCTGGGGGGTGATTTCTAGCTTTCTGTCTCTCTTTCTCTCTTTCTGGCGCGTGCATGCGCCTTTCAAAAAAAAAAAAAAATCTCTCAATCGAGAGGGAAAATGAATGATGTCCAATCTGGCTGTCTTCTGCTGAATAGGGGAATAGTACAACACTCTGTATTAGAGGAGAAGAAATACCATACCTTGATTTCAAAGCACTCAAAACTTTGCCTTTGGTTTTTCATTATCATTATGTTAATTTATTTCATTGTTTCCTTGCAAAATATGGAGCACATTTCATTACCATATATACACTAGGTAAGAACCCCATTGCTGGCTCATTTTCATGGTAGCCCTGGTAGATAAGTACCTTATTTTACCCAGGTGAATTATTCCCTCTGAAGATTTATAGGTGCTACATGAAGTATTTACCATCATGCAAATTCTTCCTTGCTCAGCCAAGATAAAATCTAAAGCTAGTCTATGACCTAAGACAAATTTTGCCAGTGACTTGCAAAAGAAAATAGCAGGTTGAGAGATTGAGATGATCCGCAGAATTTTGTCATCTCTAGTTTGCATTTGCAATGGTTGTGTAAACACCCGCTATGCGGTGATATGGGGGGGGTCTGTTTATCAAGTTCACTGTCTTCGATTTCTTGAGCTTTAAGAAAATCAAATTTAGCTTTAATAATTCAAAAAAAAAAAGTTGGGCAAATTTGCTGAAATTTTAATGCCAGGGAACAATGTAAGATTCAGTATAAACTAGGCAGATAATGAAAACTCAAAGTGGACAAAGCCAAAATGTGTTAACAAGTGCACTGTGAGTTTCTTCTGAAACACTTTCTCTCTCTCTCTCTCTCTCTAGTCTCCCTTTAACCAAACAGAAGCATTGTAAAATTAACTTGTTTGTGAAAAATAATAATAAGCTGGTCTCAATTTGGTCTAATTATTTGCACAATTTCCAATAAAAATACTAATTGAGGGGCCAGCAGGTGACATGGTGGTTAAGGGCACTGGACTCCCACATGGCTGACTGCAGTTTGAGTACCGGACCTGGCGGCTTGCTTTCTCATTTTCCCTCTCTCTCTCACTCTGTCCCTCTTTGGTCAAATTAAAATAAAGTTAAGTAAAAATAATTAAAAAAAATACTCATTGACTAAGTTGACAGTTGACTTTGCTGGAATTTTTTACAAGGAAATGTGTTGTTTGTTTTGGGGGGGGAGGAAAGGTTTTTTTTGTTTTTTGTTTTGTTTTGCTATGAGGCGTGTATGCTTGCCTTGAAAGACAGAGAGACAGAAAGTGAGAAATCACCCCCCGCCCCAAGGGGGGATGACCAGGCTGCAATTTCTTCTCTACTCTCCTCTTGGGATCTTGGGAACGCATGCACACGTGCACGGTGTGAGCTTAAGCCATCAGGTCTGGGATTCAAACTGTGGTTGACTACATGGGAGTCCAACGACATAGCCATTATGGCAATTGCTGTCTCTGTAAGGAACTTTGGATTAGAATCTATAAAAGCCTACCAAGGCTAAGAAGCCAAGTCTGACATTCACCATCCAATTGTGTCTTTGCATACCTTTATTTGAAGCTTTTGAGCAGAACTGTTTAAGGCGCCAGGCAGTCTTTGAAGGGCTTTTATTGGCTTTCTTTCTTTCTTTTTTTTTTCTTTTCAGTTTTGCTATAAAATGTCAGTGATTGCTACAGAGAGAGGAGAGAAATCATTCCCTAGGGGTGAGGCCACGTTGCAATCCCTTCTCCTCCATTCTCCTCTTGCGATTTCGGACATATGCACATTCATGCGGGGTGGTTTTGAAGCCACCGGGCCAAGACTCAAACCGAACTGCACAGCCATGTGGAATGCAGGTGCCTCAACCTCCACGCCACTTGCTGGTCCTTACTAGGTTTCCCGAGGTCAATTTCAGTGACTTAGCTGCATGGTCATAGATGAAGAGATGGCATTCCACTCAAAACTCTGGAAATTATTATTGAAGCTTTGCGATGAGATGAGAGGTTAGTTCTTGGGATCAGATCTCTGGGATTAGAGACGCATCCCAGGACGAAAATAAAGCCCCAGTCATGAGAAAAGTATGAAAAGAAAAGTTTTAATCAATGCACTCAAAAAAGGGTCGAGCAGGCAACTTACCAGGCAGCCACTGCTTTCAGGAGGACTTTTCTCTTACTGCAGGTCTTCTCGTAACTATTCAGGAAGGGAGGCCTTCATTGTGGTTGGCTCTGTTGCCTGTCGTTTGCAGGCCTTTGTCATGATTGTGCTCTTCTTGTCTGGTAAGGAGAGCTCAAGTGCTTGGCAGAGGGGAGTCATACAAAGCCCAGGGTGGATAGAGATGATTCTGGCCAAGTGTGGATAGGGACGAGTCTGGCCAAGTGTGGATAGGGACGATTCTGGTCAAGTGTGGATAGGGACGATTCTGCCCAAGTGCGGATAGGGACAATTCTGCCCAAGTGTGGAGAGGGATGGTTCTGCCCATACTGGCCAAGGGCTGCCAGTGGAAGGAGAAATACCAGTCGCCAGCCAGGAAGGCGCTGTGCGTACGTAAGCGGCTGGGGGAGTGCAAACATTTACATTCCCAGGTTAGTCAGTGAAAGTCAGTAACCTTTCCCCTATTGGCCCCCAGGGTCTGGCTGCGACCCCTGAGCATGATGAGTGGCGGATCAGATGCCCTGTCTGCTGGACTTGGTACCTCCCGCTCGCGTCTGACAATGGGTAGCACAATAACCAGTCTTCCCGATCTCTGCTGCAAGACAACAGACATTACTGCACAGCCACAAAATCAAAATACTCACGGGCCAGTGCGTAAGTAGTGGTTCAGGTGCTGGACTCCCACATGGCTGACTGGCCTGAGTCCCAGAGCTAATGGCTTTCTTTCTTACTCTCTTTCTCCCTCTCTGCTGAGGACACGTCCCATCACAAATTTAAATAATAAGAAGGAGAAGAAGTTAAATAAAAAATTATTTTTAAGAAATAGTCATAAATAGTTTCTAATTCTAGAAAGGTAATAAAGAGAGAAAAGTACACGTTTCAATCCTGTTTTTTTTTTTTTGTTGTTGTTTTTTTTTAAACTTCAACAAATTGCTGAGGTTTTCAATAGTTCAGAAGAACAAAAATACCTGGGGCCCAGCAGGTAGTGTGGTAGTTAAAGCACTAGACTGACGTGACAGACCTCAGTTTGGGCCCCAGACCCAGTAGCTTGGAAATCATGCCAGGTATGTGTGTGTACGTGTCCAAAATCCCAGGAGGGGAGTGGGGAAAAGAGAGTGTGGTATAGCCAGCCTCCTCCGGATGGGTGGTTCTTCGCTTTCCCTCTCACTGTCTTTCTGTCTCTCTCTGGCAAGCATATGTGAGCTATGGCTAAAAAAAATAAAAATAAAAAATAAAGAAATCTGGAAAACAAAGAGGAAAATGATCAGTTATGTTTTATCAATCAAATCATAAGACTATTTTAGCAGTTCAGTGTCATGGAATTAACCCTTCTTCTGTTCAGTTAGTAGTGTCAGGAGTCGTTTTTCCACTTGAACACTGCAAGTTCAGAAATATAATCTCAAAGATAGCAGAACCTGTGTTTAAGAGTTTCAGAGGGGCCTGTAGGTGGCATAGAGGTTAACACTCCCACATGGCCAGCCGTGCTTAGAGTCCCAGACTTGGCAATGTTAAACTCAGGTGTGAGCGTGTGTCAAAAATCCAGAGAAGAGAATGGAGAAGGGACTGTGGTGTGACCATCCCCCTAGGGGGGATGATTTCTCACTTCCTGTCTCTCTGGTGAGTGCACGTGCCCTATGCCAAAAATCTAAAAAAAAAAAAAAAAAAAAAGCAAACAAACAAAAAAACGAAACAGAGTTATCAGAGTACTTTTCATGGATTTCCCTAAAGAGGTAATATTTGGACTATAGCTTATTACAAAATGTTTTAGGAAGAGCATCAGAATAAAACAATTACCTATGGACTACAAAAAAAAAAAAAAAGCTATGAATCAAGATCTGTTAAAGGTGTATGATAACACCAAATTGACAAATTTGGTCATTGCTGTGACAAACAACATTACAATTACACTAATACATATCAAAACATACATTTTTCAAAATCTCATATGATTTTGGAACACATGATAACACACTTGAACAAATTTTTACACACAGAAAAGTAAACACCATTTAATCTTTGACAGTGTTTCTTGGTAGTATAGTGTTTGAAGTTCTGGACTCCCACATGGCAGACCATAGTTTGAATCCCAGACCGGCAACTTGAAAAATCACAGCAGACTGAAGAAGAGATTGCAATGCGACCATGCCCTCCCCCTGGGCAGGTGTGATTTCTCACTTTTCCTCTCTCTGTATTTCTCTGGCCAAGCACAAGTCTCCTACAGCAAAAACTTAAAAAAAAAATATCCTATATAATTTCAATATATTAGATAAGTCTAATTTATCTCTCTTGGGCATCATCGGGCCCCTTAGGATTTTCTAAAAGTTACTTTGATGTACAAAGATTTAATATAGAACTTGAAATTTGACTTGAGAATTTTGTCAAATATCAAAGTTTTACAAAACTTGATCAAAACAGAATCAGGTCACTGTGACATAATAGTCATCTATTTACCCAAAGTGCAATTGAAAAAATTTTAACAGCATAGCTGTACCTAAAACTAATAATAATCTTTGATTCTCAATCTTTCTAACTACAGTCATCAAATGAGCTAAGACAGTAGAGGCACACAGAATTCGTTTTTCCTATTTTCCCTTTTCTGACACTCAAAAATGTTTTTAAAAAACCTTTTATTTATTTATTTTTGGAGAGGTTTTTGCTATAGGGCGCGTGCACTTGCCAGACAGCCAGAGAGAGACAGAGAGATAGAAGGCAAGAAATCACCCCCAGGGGGGATGGCCATGCCGCAATCCCTTCTCCTCCATTGTTCTCCACTCAGGATCTTGGGCACGCATGCACACACGCCTGGCGTGAGTCTTGAGCCACTGGGTCTGGGATGCGAACCGCGGTCGACTACATGGGAGTCCAGGGACATAGCCATTAAGCTAACTGCTGGTCCCAAAAACCTTTTACTTATTTTTGTTATTATGTAAAAACCTTGTTTAAAAGATGAAAATAAATTCTAGTCTTGTCAATTTCAGTTTGTGTAACCTCACAAGTTTCCTTTTCTGACTTTTCTATCCATTTAGTTTTGTTATACTCCTTGTTCATTTATTTACTCTGAATGTTTTAAAAACATCTGTACAGTAGAACGAATCACTCTCTTAAACAAAAAAAATAAAATCTTTACATCTTTTTTTAATTTTCTGTTTACTGAAAATCTTACTTTTCCTGTATATTTTGTACACATAATTATTTCTCTGATTTCTAATTTGGTTATGGTATCCTGGGATATATACATATATATATTTTTTTTTTTGAGAGGTTTTTGCTACAGGGTGCGTGCACTCACCAGAAAGACAGAGACAGAGAGATAGAAAGTCAGAAATCACCCCCGGGGAGGATGGCCATGCCACAATCCCTTCTCCTCCATTCTCCTCTCAGGATTTTGGGCATGCACACCCATGTGTCGGTTTGAGTTTAAACCACCGGGTCTGGGACGCAAACCGTGGTCGACTACATGGGAGTTCAGTGACATAGCCATTACGCTAACTGCCGGTCTGATATCCTGGAATTTTTAAACACTATTTTATAGTACCTAGAAATATTCTAACACAAGTTTTAACAGATTCAAATATATTTAACTTCTTTATGCTATCTAAAAGCAAGATACCAAAGATTATAATCTTAAAACATCTATTTAATAATTGTTTCAATGTTTAGAAATAACTCAGGCATTTCATTAATGTTGTTTAATTTAACATATGACTTTAAGATTCAAACTTGTACACATGCCCTATGGCAAAAACTCTAAAAAAATTTTTAAATATTTTTTTTAAATGTAAAACATTGACAAGTTCAATTATGAACATTTACCCCATTTACTTTTACCTAAGTTGTTGTTTTTTTTTAATTTTTATTTTTTAAGAGATTTTTGCAATAGGATGCTTGCATTCACCAGAGAGACAGAGCAAACAGAAAAATCACCCCTTGTGGGGGGGGGGGAGAATGGCCATGCCACTATCCCTTCTCTTCCATTCTCCTCTCAGGATCTTGAGCATACACACACACACACATGCCCAGTATGAATTTAAAGCCACCAAGTCCAGGACTAGAACCTTGGCCAACTAGGTGGGAGTCCAGAGATGTAATCATTATACCATCTGTTGGTCTCCAAGTCACTTGTTCTTAACCCAATATATTTGAGTTGCTTTTATGAAATAAGGCTAGCCATTTAAGCTATTATTGAATAATAATAGCTTATTATTATATATCAAGCTCCAATCAGGAGCTCTGTTAAATAAGAATTTCTCAAACTGGGTCCAGCAGGTAGTGTGGTGGTTAAGGTGTTGGACATCCACTGGTTGACCACAGTTCAAGTCTCAGACCTGGTGGCTTTCTTTCTCACTTTCCCTTTTTCTTTCTTTCTTTCTTTCTTTCTTTCTTTCTTTCTTTCTTTCTTTCTTTCTTTCTTTCTTTCTTTCTTTCTTTCTTTCTTCTTTCTTTCTTTCTTTCTTTCTTTCTTTCTTTCTTTCTTTCTTTCTTTCTTTCTTTCTTTCTTCTTCTTTCTTTCCTTTTTCTTTCTTTCTTTCTTTCTTTCTTTCTTTCTTTCTCTCTCTTTCTTCATTCTTTCTCTCTCTCTCTCTCTCATCCTGGTCAAAATTTAAAAATAAATAAATAAATAAATAAAGTTAAATAAAGTAATTCTAATAAAAAAAATTTCCCAAACTGAAAATTAGTAAGGGCTGACTAAAAGTAAAATGTCTTTTCTAAGGGGCTTGGACTACAAGGTCATCTCTATACATCGTAATGGTCTAAAATAAGGGATAAGATTTCAGACTTTGGTTATGGTCATTTAATAGCATTGGCCATGAATGTGGGCCACAAGATTTATTTATTAAAAAAAAAAAACTTGGTTTATTTATTTATCTATCTATTTATTTTAATTTGACCAGAGATGGACAGAGAGTGAGAGAGAGAGTGAGAGCAAGGGTGAGAGAGAAAGAGCAAGCTACCAGGTCTGGAACTCAAACCATGGTCAGCCACGTGGGAGTCCAACGCCTTTAACCATCATGCCACCTGCTGGCCCCACTCTACAAGACTTCTAAAACTCCCATTTGAAAGGAAGATAAGGTTTTAACTTTAATACTTGAGATGTTTTGAAGGATGGAAACTGCTGGCTTTGTGCAGGCTAAATGATTCCAGAAACCTGAACAGAAACTTGACTGTCTAAGGCCTTGCCAATAAAGAACATCCTGAAAATTGTCACACCCTTTAGAATTAATCACTGAATTGCACATGTGCCTGAGGCCCCTGCCCCTAATTTTGCCCTTAAAAATGCATGTGGGAGGGGACCAGTGGGTAGCCTGGTGGCTAAGGCACTGGACACTCCCACATAGCTGACCATGGTTCGAATCCTGCACTTTGTGGTTTGCTTTCTCAATTTCCCTCACTCTGTCTCTGTCCTTTCTCTGGTCAAATTTTAAAAAATGAATGAATAAATAAAATGAAACAAATAAATCTCTGCAAAATAAATGCATGTGGGGAACCCTCTGGGGAGACAGGGCCTTTTTAGCATGGGCACTTGCTCTCCTTGCTTGGCACATGGCGATGAAGCTGCGCTTTCCTTCCTTATACCGTGCGTCTGGAGTTTGTATGGCCTGGCGCTCGCACTCCTTGCTTGGCGCTTTTCTTCCTTTCACTGTGCGTCTGGGGTTTGTATGGCCTGGGCAAGTGAACCTGATTGGAACTTGATAACAACCAGAGAGAGGCAGAGAGAGAACAAGAGAAGGTGAGAAAACTCCCCCTGTGGGGAAAGATCATGCCGCAATCCTGTCTTCTCGTTCTCTCCCTCCTTTCAGGATTTTGGGCATATTAGCACACGCTCTGGCATGCTTCTCAAGCCATCAGGTCTGAGACTCAAAGCATGCAGTCAGCCATGAGGGATCCAGCCACCTGGACCACCATGCCATGGGCTGGCTAGATTTATAGCTTTTCCTTTTAAAACGTTAACAATGACACAGTAAAACTCACCAGTTTGGAAGGAGAGTTTGATGTAAATGGCTTCTTTGTACATAGAATAAGTTAATATATCCAGTTCCAAAGAAGGCAGGGTAAGAAATTTGTGATTAGAGACATGAATAAAGAATGCTGACGAAAATGAATCTAAGGGAATATAAAACAATAGGAGTTTACTGTAAAATTTTACCAAGTACACCGATGGCTTAGCAGCAAGTTAAGATGTCCGTGTGGATCACACGGGTGGCTTGGGCTCTGAGATTCCCTTAGGTAACAGCCAGTTACTTCTCGCTGTATTAAACTGCCATCCAGTGTCAGCTCGTCTAACAGAGTCAGATTATCGAAGGCTCTTACATACTAAAGCATGTTCAAAAAGGTAAAAAATGAAAGTTCAGAAAGCCAGAGTTTTTCTTACAGTAATATCAATTTGCGTAGAACTGTTGACAAAGATAACCGAACTCTACAGAAATAATAATTAATACAGTTGATTCTAAGCACACGCTTGAGTGACCTAGACCCAGAGCAAGACAGAAGTGTCCCTCAGGGTGCTCCAACACTGGCTCCTTTTACTTAACTTTGAGAGACACAGATGAGACCAAGCAGGCTTTACACTGGTCTGGCCCCAACAGGTAGGCTCTCTGGGAGCAGAGGCCTGTAGTTGTAGGTGGGCTTAGAAATTCTTAGATTAGTAATTGGTTACAGAGAAACACTAGTCCTTGTTTCTAAAAGAATGCCTGTGCTTGACTCTACCAGGATAAGAAGACTAACTAGGCATCGTGAAAACACCACGCCAGAGACAGGGCGTAGGAAGCGTCCCACTGTCAGTGGGTGAAGTGGCTGCGTCCCACTGTCAGTGGGTGAAGTGGCTGCTAAGGCTTTTGCACGACTCCCTGGATCTTCGGAAAGAATTATGGAACAGGAAATAGTATTCTGACTTCTGTCCTCACAAACCAATGTCAAACGTCCTTTCACAGAATAAAAGTAACCTAGTAAAGGAGTTCAACGCAGAAGAGAACAGAACTCTAGACCTGAGCAGAAAGCATGCAGGAACAAGTCTAAAAGAACCGATAGTGGTTAGCAGGGATTCGTAGAAAGGGGGTTAGTCAGCTGAAAAGTGGCTGTGAGGGACCAGCAGTTAGCGTAATGGCTATGTTGCTGGACTCCCATGTAGTCGACCGCAGTTTGAGTCCTGGACTCAGTGGCTTAAACGGACACCGGATGCGTGTGTGTGCGTGCCCAAGATCCTGAGAGGTGAATGGAGGAGAAGGGATTGTGGTGTGGCCCTCTCGCCCCAGTGGAGGGGTGATTTCTCGCTTTCTGTCTCTCTGTCTCTCTCTGGTGAGCACATGCACCATATAGCAAAAAACTCTCCAAAATAATAAAATAAAATAAAATAAAATAAAATAAAATAAAATAAAATAAAAAGTGTCCATGAGAAAAATAGAACCCCAGAGAGAAAACAGTGGCCTTAGTAAAATAACCCAAACAACAGTTTCAAATTAACTGTCTTGGGAACCAGCAGTTAGCGTAATGCCTATGTCGCTGGACTCCCACGTAGTCGACCGCGGTTCGCGTCCCGGACCCGGTGGCTTAAAACTCACGCCGGGCGCGTGTGCATGCGTGCCCAAGATCCCGAGAGGAGAATGGAGGAGAAGGGATTGCGGCGTGACCATCCCCGCTGGGGGGGTGATTTCTCGCTTTCTGTCTCTAATGTCTCTCTCTGTCTGTCTGGCGAGTGCACGTGCCCTATAGTGAAAATCTGTCTCAAAAAAAAAAAAATTAACTGTCTTAACTGTTATCATTAGGTTTGCTCTAGGCAAAAAGCAAACATTTCTGCTTTTGTCTCTGTAAGCCAGTTTCTTTCTGAGTATAAACTTCTGATTTCGCCTTTTCTCTTATAGGAGAGAGCGCTAAATGACCACACACGTGTGCACATACACTTTGCACACACACACACTTTCTTTTTTTTTTTTTGGAGAGATTTTCACTGTAGGGCGTGTGCGCTCTCCAGACAGACAGAGAGAGACATAGAGACAGAAAGCGAGAAATCACCCCCCAGGGGGGATGGTCACGCCGCAATCCCTTCTCCTCCATTCTCCTCTCGGGATCCTGAGCATGCACGCACACGCACCCGGCGTGAGTTTTAAGCCACCGGGTCCGGGACACGAACCGCGGTCGACTACGTGGGAGTCCAGCGACATAGCCATTACGCTAACTGCTGGTTCCAACACACACACTTTCATCATGCTCCCAATGTAGAATAGAACAAAATATATCCAAAGCCTATCAGAATTGATAAAGCAAAACCAAGACCACTTCCAAGGATAGGTGAGAGACAGAAGAGTTTTGTAAGCCACACTTGGGCAAAAACATATATTTAGTGCAGCCATATTTAGAATCCTAAATTTAGTTGGCCACCTTCACACACGGCCCGACACCCCGCGTGCACGTGCTGGGTGGTAAGTAATAACCGAAAACGGAAGCCGTGAATGGAAGGGAGACGGATTAGTCAGAGAACACAACCCAAAGTCTATCCAAAGGTATCTTCACTTTATTTTTCACAATAATCGATATAGGAAATAGAACCTTAAGAAATAGGTGGTCAGGACATGCGGCCCCACAGTGGAGGCGCCATAGTCAAGCATGCACCGGGAACCCCTTGCTCACGAGAAACGTTTGCAACTGTGACTCACTGACTCACCCAGGCAGCAGGACCTAACGCAAGGTTGGCTGTGTTAATGTCTCCGTTCCCATTATAGGACCCCGGTAATAGTTTTTAGGGACAAACGCTCTCAAAGTCTCAAGCATACATTGACAATGAGATAATAGTCTCTGGGCTGAAACTCTCTGACAAAGATTTACCACTCATTTACCGGAAGTTTTCTAAATGCACAACTTTTAAGTGTACAGCATGACATACCTAACACGTGACCCCTATGAGGACAAAACGTGAACGAGTCCCTCCTGGCTAGAATAAAAAGCCCTGGTTAGAGCCCCAAGTTTGCAACCCACCTTCCAGGACCCCTCCCTGCCCTGGAACTGTTCTCTCCTTCAATAAGTCTGCTTTGTTGTAGTCATCCGCAGTTCGAGTCCCGGACCAGGTGATTTGAACTCACGCCGGGCGAGTGTGCATGTGTGCCCAAGATGAGAGGAGAATGGAGGAGAAGGGATTGCGGTGTGGCCATCCCCCCTGGGAGGTGATTTCTCGCTTTCTGTCTCTCTTTCTCTCTCTTTCTGGTGAGCGCATGCACCTTATAGCGAAAACCTCTCCAAAAAAGATAAATAAATAAATAATAAAGTCTGCTTTGCCAGCCCCTTTGTTTATCTGCATTCTAACTTTTCATGAGCATAAGACAAAGAATTGGGTTGCAGCTGCCCATGCATTGGGTATTGGACCTATGCACCCCAATACCCTGCATTATATTTGGTGTTTCTGCCCTAGTTCTGTAACTCAGCAGAGTGGTAAATAAAGCCGACATTCATATTTTTTCCAGAACACTCTCATTCCTCAAGATGGCTCTATTGGAGATACCAGGCCGCCATGGGCCAATTAAGAGCCATTCGGGTGTCTGCTGGTCAGAAGGCTCTGAGGACAGGCTTGCGGGGGAGTGTCTGACTGACCCCCACTGCAGTGGGTGGGAATGTCGGTCAGCTCATGACTCGGTTTCCTTTATGGACTTTTAACCATCAGGAGGGAGGCCGCTGGTGGTGCCGAGCCAGGGCTGCTCTCTGGACAATTCCGAAGGTCCCAGGAATCCAAAGCCCTCCCCAACTGCCCATCCGGGGGTTCAGTCAGCCCCTCTCTCTCCTTCCTTCAGGCTTTCTCTCGCCCCAGGCAAGGGAGTGTTCCACTTGGGGGTGCCCGTGACCCATGGCCGATGACCTTGGGCCAGGGCATTTCCATAAAGGAGCGTCCAGAGAATCGAGCCACTTCTTTCTACCTCTCAGGACGCACAGTCTCCGTTAGCTCTCCAGGCTGCTTCCAATCTGCTCTCAGATAGATACAGAGGAACCACTCTGCGTGTTCTAAAAAAAGAAAAAGAAAAGAAAGAAAGAAAGAAACAATTATAGGGACTCTCCACTCCTGCAATCGGTGCAGCTCAGTCTATCAGGAGTGGGAAAGGGACGTGCAAATTCCCCTTTGCCATCCTTTCCCTTCAGTTTATTTCTCTCAGAAGTCGTCGTCTCTGCTCTGCGAGGCATTCAGTGAACTGCAGGTGCTTCTTCCCAGCAGCTTCTAAAACTGGCGGAACCCACCCACCGCCCTTGGGTGCTTTCTTTCCTCCAGTTACTGTTGCTTTAAGGCAGGTGCGGAGCACGCCGGCTGGGGACTCTTCATTCTACCTCCAGAAGCGTTATAGTGGGGTTTGGGCAGACGTAGATGCCACTGGTTGGTCCTGGGACTAGAGGTGGTCAGCTTGTGCCAGGGCTACAGTCGCTCCGGGGACGTGGGCACGGGCTGGGGAACACCGATGCCGTTCAGTTCCCAGGAGCCCTCCCGCTGCATGGGAATGGAAGGGCCACACTGCCCCGTGGTTGGCGAGGAAGACGTGCCTAGGCCGGGAAGAGAAAGGAAAGCTCTTGGGGTGGCCGACCCCTTTTCCTTCTAGTTTATGCGGGCAAGTAACAAAGCGTCTTCTGCAGTGGCACCCTGGTTTGTGCTCTGCGGCTCTGCAACTGCTGATTCCAACCCTGAAAACGGCTGATTTTCTTTCCATCTGAGCACGGCCTCAATGCAAGTGGGAGGACAGGGACATTCGGTCTCCAGAAGGGAACACTAGCTACAATACTATCCGGCATTTAGAGCTCTGTGTACATTTTCTTTTTTAAATTATTTTATTTAACTTTATTTAATTAATTTTAATTCCACCAGAGAGGGACAGAGTGAGAGAGAGAGAGCGCGAGTGAGAAAGGAAGCCACCAGGTCCGGGACTCGAACCGTGGTCAGCCATGTGGAGGTCCAGTGCCCCTAACCACCACGCCACCTGCCGGCCCCTCTCTGTACATTTTGTTAGGCGCAGTGTCTGTGTTGAGAAGTCTGAGCACCTTCTGTTCCAGGGTTACTCCGGCTCCTCCTTCCCTCCAGCCTGCCCAGCCCGGGCCTCTCTGATGTGCGACCTCACACCCCAGCCCGCTAACCCCAGGGGACCGCCTGATTCCACTGCTCATGCCAGAGCCTTAGAGCGACCCCCCACAATTGGTCCTTCAGAGTCTGGGGTTAAAAAGGAAAGGAATTGGGTCCTATGCGGGTTCATAAACCTTCTCCTCTCATGGAGTTATACCCTGGCTCTTGACCAAACACTGAATAGGAGCAACCCAAGATCTGTAATTAAGGATTACCAGGTGAAGCAGTCTCCACTCCGCAGGATCTCCTCTGACTGCTTAAGGTATTCAAGTTTGCTTAAAACTTTGTTTGTTTGACCAACAGGTGGTGTGGTGGTTAAGGGGCTGAATTCCCCCGTGACTGACCGGGGTTCGAGTCCTGGACCTGACAGCTTGCTTTCTCATTTTCTCTCTCTGTCTCTCTCTGGTGAGCATGAATGCCCTATAGCAAAATTAAAATAATAACAAGAACAATAATAAATAAAATTAAATAAATCTTTAAAAAACCTTTGCTTTCCAACAGTCTAAAGATAAGCAGTAAACACCTAAATTCTTTTTTTTTTAAAAAAAAGGCAAAGAAAAAAGTGTATAAAGAATTTTTCAAAAGATGGTGAGCTCTGCTCTTTGTGTGTGTGTGCCTGCCTGTGTACGTGTCATTTGTTGTGTGTTGTGTCTCTATGTAGGAAAAGGCCTTAAGGAACTTCATTCAATTTGACTTAAAAATAAGAGCACTCACAGAAGTGAAATGAAATGCTTTCAAGTTCATGGGATTGAGCACATCTTTGACAAATACACTGGCTTTAAATATGGTAAAAGAGGAAGTTTAATAAGTGAAGACCTTCACAGTTTCCAACAAATATTTTGTCCAGGCTTTTATTGTCAGACAACATCATATCTGTCCTAATATGTTGGTTTGATGCAGCAGTTAACACTTACATGTTATGTATTGTATGTTCCATGGTGGATATTGGACTTGATTAATTTTTTGTTGTTGTTTAGAGAGAGTTTTGCTCTAGAGTGTGTGTGCTCACTGGAGAGAAAGGAAGTTGGAAATCGCCCTCTATGGGGATGACCATGCCACATTCTCTTCTCTTCTAGTCTTCTCTTGGGGTTTTGGGCACATACACACACACGTTTTGTTTGAGTTTTAAGCCGCTGGGTTCGAGACTCGAACCATGGTCAGCTACGTGGGAGTCTAGCAATGTAGCCATTATGCCATTTGACGGTTTCAATATCTGACTTGATACAATTTTAATAGAGAAAATGAATTGATATTTTCACATGTAATCAAGGCCTAATGGTTAAAGAAAAGTTTCAGGTGCTTGTAGACGGGGTATTTACAATTAAAATTTTCAGATAATTTGGGATCTTAAGGTTGTGCTTAATTGAAATAATGAGTATTTATAAAATGTCTAATCATCTTGAAATAAGTTAGTATGCCTTGATTGACATAATTAAATATTCTATTGTTGGCCTTTTTGCCTTTATAGGAATGAAAGATACTGGTTCTATTAATAAGGTTGTTCCGCTCTACAGTAGAAGAATTTGTGAAACGCAAGATTTAAAGTTTGTCAGATCCCTGTCCGTAAGCTAAGGTCTTAGGAGTTAAGACTTTTAGTTAATACATGTCCTCCTAGATATAAGGCTACAAGCTTAGTGACTCCTCCAGGAGACACTCGTTTCCCTAGGGCGGGGAAGGAAAAAGAGAGAAACTCTTCAAAAGTCCTTCCATTAGAGATTGTCTTTAGAAAAATCCCCTTACAACCCATCAATCTTCCAGGCTAGAGTGCTCTAGAGTCCCTTTGACACGCTGGCTTACCAAGCAGGAAGAAAAGGTCAATTTAGACTGACTGGTCATGCCACCCTGAAAGGCACACCCAGGTGGGCCTACAGTGGAAGTCCCAGGACCAACTTTAGTAAGGCTTCCATACCTGAAATAGGGATAAAGGGCCTCCTGCCCAAGGACCTGACAAGGCAGGAGTCAGGGCACAGGCTAGGACAGGTTAAGACTGCAGGGTCGGGATGTCCTCTCCTCTCGTGCCTTCTTGCACTCTCCCTGTTTCCTCTTCCAGGTAAATAAGCAAACTTCCACCCCTTGGGACTCTGTCCTTCCCTGCATTCTTAGGAGCTAAGACCTATCTCATACTCAGACTTTATGGCCTGGTTTGAGTTATGTTACAAAAGTCTGAGAGAGAATTACAAAGATGAATAACATTAAGGTGTTGTGGATAGATGTTCTAAGGCTGATGGTACTGGTGTGATGGTATTAGTCACAATTATGGTTGTTGTCTTTAAGTGCTGTATGCAAGAAAGAGCTAAATTTCTCTGTCTATTATGTCATTATCGTAAAGAATTCTTCTCATTTAGAATTTGTTAAGCTACAGCTGATGATTGTAGCTTATCAGGGGCTCCAATGAACACCCCTCTTGACTTCTACCACGGGCCTCTAGGTAAACCTCTGGGGGAAGATCCTAGACTGACATCCCCTGTCAAAGCCCAGTTTCAGCTTTTTTCCACCAGAATGGTCTTTAAAGTTGACACCCGAACAGCAGTTCGGGATCCCTCTGTAAAGGGAAGAATGAGATAGGAGACAGAACCTAAGAAACAGGTAGTCAGGACCCAAGGCCCGAAGACGGAGACCTGTCTCCAAACATGCGTGAGTAACTGCTTGCTCACAAGACACGGTGCAGCAGCGACTCGATGATCAGCCTAGTAGCATGACCTAAATGCTTTTTTCATGCCCTTACTGCATTTTGGAACTGGGGTCACGGTCTCTAGGGCCCAAAGCTCTCAAACGAAGACCTAAGTAAACATTGACCATGAGGTAATGGTCTCTGGGGTGAAGATCTCCAACAAAAAGTTAAAGATTTGTCAATCATTTACCAAAAGTTCTCTAAGTGTACAGCTTTCTTTTTTAAAAAAGGATTATTTATTTATATTGATTTATCCATTCTAATTTGACCAAAGAGGGAGAGAGACAGAGGGAAAATGAGAAAGCAAGCTGCCAGCTCTAGGAAGCAAACTGCGGTCAGCCATGTGAGAGTCCAACGCCCTTCACCACAACGCCACCTACTGGCCCCAAATGTACAGCTTTTTAGATGTACAGCATGACATACTTAACATGTGACCCCCATGGGGACAAAGCATGATGAGGTCCCTCCTGGCTAGGATAAAAACCCTTGGTTAGAGCCCCAAGTTGGCAACCCACTTTCCAGGACTCCTCCCTCCCTGCCTGAGAGCTATTCTCTCCTATCGATAAACTCCAGTTTGCTATCGTTTTTGTTTATCTGCCTTCTAATTCTTTGTGAGTGTGAGACAAAGAATTGGGTTTGTTGCTGTTCATGCATTGGGTCTTGGGCCCATGCACCCCAATATTCTGCATCATAATGTTGTACCTCAAAAAGCCTCTTAAGCGGGAAAAAGAGACTTCCTAAAGAGAACATAGTTCCCTTCCCAAAGACCTCCCAGAAATCTACTTCTAGCAGAGGATAGAGAAAGCAAAAGACCTTTGTTGCCACAAATATCTCCTACCACTCACCAGTCAATAACAAATGAAGATGATGAAAGCCTTTATGGATGGACTTCTTACTAAGATCAACTACTGAGAGCTTGACGCATTAGGTGTAGAAAGTGTTCTTTTTGGAAAGTCACGTGGCTCGAGCTCCTGTGTTTTTGAGGCTGATCACCTGATCTGACCAAAAATCATGTTTCTCAGATGGTGGTGGCCAAGAGACTGTTTGCATTTGGTCACAGATCAAGCTTCCCATGACATAAAACGAGAGAATGTCATCCGGTTTTGTTTTGGGGACCTCCAATAATGTGTGTTCAAAGAAACTCGAGTCAGATGAGAACTGCAAAATTCACAAGCCTGTGGACCTGGCTTGAACAGGGGGCCTTCCGGGTTCTATACCCATGTTCTACCCTGTGGATGTGTTCCTCATGATGTGTGGCACAGACACAGAGCCGAGGAGAACAGAGACCATTTCTGTGTTCACAAACTAGACAACGAGGAGTCCCATTCCAGACACACCTGAGGTGCTAAACACAGGCCGAGGCATGGCTTACGGGTCCCTTTCTCCAGTAATCGAAATCGGAGAGTGTCCAGCAGTGATTTTTACCATCTCCTCAACCAGATTCCATGGACACAGACCGGAAGTCTGACTGTAGAGAGCTTTTCCCTCTTGTCAGGGCCAACCTTTCCTTGACCGCGGCTACCAGGAGAGCAGAGCAGTTTTGGTTTACTCTGCTCCCAACACCAAATCTGTAGGGACAAAGGGAATTATTAAAAGGCAAATAGACTTATTTAACTTAGATATGTGCATATAGGAACCACATTAGGGGCCTTCAATTAAGTCCAAACTGGCAGGGCAGCAGATGATTTGTTTGGCAGTTAACACATGGACTCTCACATGGCCAACTGTGGTTCGAGTCCTGGTCCTGGCAGCTTGAAAATCACATCTGCTGGGACTGCGTATGCATGCGTGGTCAAAATCCCAAGAGACTCAGGGAAAAGGGATTGCAGCATGGCCATCCCCCTTAGGGGCGAGTTCTCACTTTCCCTCTTTCTGTCTTTCTCTGTCTCTGTCTGGCGAGTGCACACACAAAAACACTGGGGAAGAAAAAAATCCAAACTACTGAAGGTGCTAAATCCTAAGAAAGAGTGAGGGGAGAAAATGCAAAAATCTTGGCCTTTCTTGCTCGGGCATCATTCCTCTAAACTCCTTCTTGTTCCAAGAAAAGACCAAGGAGTGGTATCAAAAAAGCCCACTGATATCTGCTGTTGATTTTTTTTGATGTAAATGGATGTACTTTTCATAGATGGTTAGCAAGTTAGTTCTTGTGCCCATAGACCCTGTAACTATAATTGTAAGCACAATATTTTTCTTCCACAAAACCCCATTCCAGTTGAAAAATAGTGACAATTTAAAGACCCGTTCTCTTTGGCCACCATTGCCCGATCCTGGGGAATACATGGCCCAGATGTGCTCAATAAAATAGAACATCATCTTTTTCCTTTTCATAGATCCACAGCTAAAAAGTTCTGAATCCTGCAAAATAACCCTTGGAGAGCTGCAAGATGAAACAGAGCTCTCTCGATTGCCCATAACGATGTTGTAGTGGTTTCACAAACAAGACTTAAAAACACAAGTTTATAAGCTACCAAATTTCCAAATGGCCTTTCAAGGCTTCTTGTTCTTTTAGCCAAATGGACAAAATCCCACTGAACAAATGTTCTGTCAAAACAAAAAATGAATTTTAAAGGGAAAGATGAGTTTTAGTGTTGTCACACACGGGTCTCACGACTTACCAGATATCGACCAAATTCAATCCAATGCCTTGTTTCTTTCACCATGAAGCCGAAAGCCAGTGACCTGGGACCAGCTCCAAGAGCATGTGCTCAGGCTTCCGGACGACTGTGAGGGTGGCCATCGGCCAAGGGCGACGGTCTCTTGGGTGAGATGTCCAGGCATGACTTGTCCCTTCATGGTCACTAATAAACTGTTACCAAACTCAAATCCAGGTCTCTCTCCTAAACACTACAGACCCAACTGCAGGCACATGGTGTGAGGGAGGGAAGCGCAGCTTTATTTCACTAAGCGAAGCAAGGAAAAGGGGCAGCCCGTGCTGAAAAGGCCCATTCTCCCCAGGGAGTTCCCTGCGTGCATTGTTAGAGGGAAAATTCAGGGTAGGGGACCAAGGTGCACAATCAGGTCAAGGAGTGATTCCCAAGGGCATGGCCATCTGGGCCACTGTGACTGGCAAGGCCTTAGGATCAGATGGCACATGTGTTGAAAATGACGTGTGTCAGAAATGACACGTGTGTCAAAACGACACGTATGATGAAAATGGCACATATGTCAGAAATGACACATGTGTCGAAATGACAAGTATGTCAGAAATGACATGCATGACAAATGACGCGTGTGTCGAAAATGACACGTATGATGAAAATGGCACATATGTCAGAAATGACACATATGTCAGAATGACACGTGTCTGAAATAACATGTGTGTCAGAAATGACATGTGTGTTGAAAATGGCACATGTGTTCGAAAAGACTCGTGTGTCTTACAGCCAGAAGTTTCCATCCTGCAAAAACATCATAAGTATGGAAATTACAACCTATCTTTCCTTCAAGTGGGAGTTTTAGAAGCCTTATGGCCAATGTTGCTTGATTATCATAACCAGAGTCTGAAGTCCTTCTCTTTACTTGGGTCATGCCAATGTAAATGAACGTGTATTCTAAGTCCCTTAAAAAAGATACTTTAATTTTAGTTCAGCCCTTATTCATTTTCAGTTTGAGAAAAAAATTACTTTTTCCTGAACAGAAGGGTAAACTGAGGTCCCACCCCTTTTGGAAGGGTCCTGTTTGGTTTCCCTATTACAATAATAACTTTGGAAAAAACATGTAAAAATAAATGCAAGAAAATTAACATTATAACTGCTACATAACAGGCATTTTTTCAGTCAGAATTTGCTTGGCTGTAATTGACAGAAGCTCAAAAGTCCTTAAAAAGAAAAGAAATAAACAACTAATAACGTAAATTGCCTCACAACATTAGAATGCCCTTCTTGGGACCAGCAGATAGCGTAATGGCTATGCCGCTGGACTCCCACATAGTTGACCGTGGTTCGCATCCTGGACCCGGTGGCTTAAAACTCACACCGGGTGCATGTGCGTGTGTGCCCAAGATCCCGAGAGGAGAATGGAGGAGAAGGAATTGCGGCATGGCCATACCCCCTGGGGGGTGATTTCTCACTTTCTGTCTCTGTTTCTCTCTGTCTGTCAGGCGAGCACACGCGTTCTATAGCAAAAACCTCTCAAAAAAGAAAAAAAAATAGAATGCCCTTCTTGACCCATAATAATCTGGGATTAAATACTTTGGTCAGGAGACAGGACATGAGATGATTGGAAAGGTGCAATAAGCTACCCCGCGCTGGAGGAAGGAGGTTTCGGGCCTCCTGACTTAGGAGTTAGGGTGTGTTTTGGTGCCGTGGGGCAGCAGGGCCAGTGTACAGGTGGTTAAAGAACTGACTGAGACAGAAACATGAGCATGAGCAGAAGTTAAGTGTATGGGCACTCAGAGCCCAGGGGGAAGTCCAGGGGTGAGACCTGAGCAGCTTTGCAGGTTGCACCTGGTAGTGGGAAGGGTCTCCTTTGTGTGATCTCCTCTGTAGGAGGAGGATAAAGATAAGCTCTACGTGGTCCTCCGGATGGGGATACTGGTCGTTTCTCAGGACCGTAGAGCATCAGTCACAGAGATTGTCTGAGGTGGTTGGGCCGGGGAGGTTCTGGAGTGTCTGTTGTCCCTGCCCTGCTGTAAAGGCCAATATGGAGGGCTTTATCCTGGTCCTTGTATTAATCTGAGCAAATGTGCTTATGCCCTTAGGTAAGGCTCATCTTAGGCCCTCTTTATTAACCCTTGCTTGCCTGTCTTCTTAGGAACTCTCCAACTGACGATATCCTGTTCTCTGTGAGTCATACTACTTGGGTCTGGGACTCTCAAATCAAAGTTTCTGAACCAATTAGAGACCTGTTCTTTTTTTTTTGGAAAGGTTTTTGCCATAGGGTGTGTGCGCTCACCAGACATACAGAGAGAGACAGAGAGACACAAAGTGAGAAATCACCTCCCAGGGGGGATGGTCATGCCGCAATCCCTTCTCCTCCATTCTCCTCTCGGGATCTTGGGCAAGCATGCACATGCGCCTGGCGTGAGTTTAAGCCACCGGGTCTGGGACGTGAACCGCAGTTGACTACGTGGGAGTCCAGTGACATAGCCATTATACTAACTGCTGGTCCCCAAAGACCTGTTCTTAGGTTATCTTTTTTTTTTTTTTAAGTTTTTTGTTCTTATTTTTGCTATAGGGTGCTATAGGGTCCTCTCTCACAGGAGAGAGACAGAGACAAAGAGAGAAAACTCACACACTCAGGGAGGGTGAGTGAGCTGCAACCCATCCCCTGCCCTTCTTCTCTAAAGTTTCAGACGCACCACACACGTGTCCCCGGGGTTCCCAAGTCACTGTCCCAGGACTCAGACTGTGCAGCCTGCCATGTGGAACCGCGTGTCCCAACCTCCATGACACCGGCTGGCCATCAGCTGGACCCTTTGCACTCGTTTCCCACTTTCCTTTTCTCTACATCTACACACACAAGTTTCTGTAAAGGCATGCTTAGAGGTAAAGAAATAGAAACAGATTAAATTCTATACCAAGGTTGCCATGACCTGTGTGGCAGGGGCACATGACCTGAATGGGAGCGATGGTGTATTAGAAAGAAATACACAGAGACACAGTAGAGACAAGCAGGGATCAAGTGGTCTGGGCATCTCTGATGGAGATAGCCAAGACCCAGAGCCGTTCCCAAGTTTATTCTTTTATAGGGCAGGAAGTGGGGAGGGAGAAGCAGGATGTGAAGCCAGGTGTCTGCTGCTGTCAACTGAAGCTGTGCAGCCTCTTGTGTCTTGTGATTCTATGCAAGCCTCCTCTTGTCTCTCTGGCCTTCTCGAGCTGAGACGGAGTCTCCTTTAACCTCTGCTGGCTGTGAAGCTTTGGCCCGAGACAGCGGGTCTGTGCCTCTGCACAAGGTCACGAAGCAGTGATGCAGCATTCTCTAGAGAACCTTGAGTGATTAGATAACCAGCAGATCATCCATGCCAACCCGTACCCTGCGACACTCACTCTTGACAAACCCCAGGGTCCTCAGGAAGGGGCAGTCATGCAGAATTCCAGGAAAAGCTCTACTCACATGCTTTCTCAAGGGCACATAGAGAAACTCTTCTTATTCTGACTGGATCTTGCTAAATATGAGAGACTCCAACAAGTTAAAATAAAATAGTGCCAAGAAGATAAAAATAAGATAGGGACAATTAAATCCCTTAAAAAGAAAGTTATTGCATACATGTAATGAGTCTCAATCCGAGAAAACTGTGGTTTTCAAAAAAACTTGAGATTTAAACTCTTTTAAATAAAGACAACATGAAGTGCCCTGAGCAAGAGAGGAGACATTGAAGATGTGGCAGGGTGCTTGGCTCGCCTGCAGCACTGAGAAGAGAACGCAAATAGTATCCAGAGGGAGTGATTAAGGAACGGTGTGTAGCGACAAGTAGAGGTTGTTTGATGAATTATTATTCATTTTCATATCTCTATATTGCATATGTATTATATATATATATTACATGTGTGTATGTGAGTATAATTACAGCTGAAGTCCCTTATGTGCAGAAATCTTGTCTGTCATGTTCCTGCTATATTGGGCTAGCCACACAACCTGAATTCTATTTTTTTCTTTGTTTTTTTTTGGAGAGGTTTTTGCTATAGGGTATGTGTGCTTGTCAGAGAGACAGAGAGAGACAGAGAGATAGAAAGTGAGAAATCACCCTACGGGGGGATGGCCATGCCACAATCCCTTCTTCTCCGTTCTCCTCTCAGGATCTTGGGAATGCACGCACACGTGCCCTGTGTGAGTTTAAGCCACCGGGTCTGAGACTCGAACCATGGTCGACTACATGGGAGTCCAGCGACATAGCCATTACGCTAACTGCTGGTCCCACAACCAGAATTCTCAATAAGTATTTGAGATGAATACACAAGCAAATACATGAGCAAATATGTTTGAAAAAGTTTGAAACCAAGTTGGAACCCCGCAGAGAATGGTGAGGGTGAGCTCTGCAGTGTTAGGGTGGCCTTGGTCCTGGGCTGTGAAAGGACTCACAGACTCAGACAGAAATGATAGAAAACCATTTATTCACTTTCCAAAGGCAGAAAGGGACCAGATGCAGAGTGGCATCGATGCTGAAGGGTGCAGGTTGAGGGCTTTAACTGGGTTTTGAAGGCGAGGGTTTGGTGGATTAGGGCAATTCTGGGGCAGGACGCCGGTCGGTCTTTCACGGTCTCTGGCCTATTTCATCCCTATCTCTGGTTGTCATGTCTGACCTCTCCGACCCACCATATGTTGGGATGCGTGTCGCTGTTACAGAGTCACCCAGAGAGGGTCTCGATCTCCATGTCTGCAGGCAGAGACTTAGAAAAACAAAAGCCAGCCATTTGTGGTGAGCTCGTGGAGAGATCAGCTAGCAAGAAAGAAAAAGGAAGAGGAGGAGAAAGAACGTTAGGAGCACCTGGGAGTTTTCCTGAGACTCCCCATCAAAGCGTCCGTGTAACACTGAATCAGCCCAGGGTCGGGGAGACACAGACACACTCAGCGGGGCCCCTTCTTTTTCTTTCTTTCTTTCTCTCTTTCTCTCTTTCTCCTTTCTTCCTTCCTTCCTTCCTTCCTTCCTTCCTTCCTTCCTTCCTTCCTTCCTCCTCTTTCTTTCTTTTTCTCTTTCTTTCTCTTTCTTTTTTCATTTTTTTTTTTCTGAGAAATTTTTGCTTTAGGGTGAGTGTGCTTGCTGGAGAGACAGGGGGGATGGCCACACCACAATCCCTTCTCCTCCATTCTCTCAGGATTTGGGGCACGCATGCACACATGCCTGGTGTGAGTTTCAAGCCTCTGGGTCCAGGACTTGAACCGTGATCAGCCATGTGGAAGGTCAGGAATGTAACCATTACCCATCTGTGGTGGGCCCTTTCTCATCTTTAAGGTGCTTGGGAGACTTTCACCCCTTTCAAATGATTGTTTTAAAAAGTCATTTGTAGGGACCAGCAGTTAGCGTAATGGCTATGTCGCTGGACTCCCACATAGTCGACCATGGTTAGAGTCCTGGACCCCCGGTGGCTTAAACTCATGCTGGGCGCGTGTGCATGCGTGCCCAAGATCCCGAAAGGAGAGTGGAGGAGAAAGGATTGCAGCATGGCCATACCCCCTGGGGGGTGATTTCCAGCTTTCTATCTCTTTGTCTCTCTCTGTCTGCCTGGCGTGCACATGCGCCCTATAGCAAAAACCTCTCCAAAAAAAAAAGTTATTTGTGTATTCTTTTCATAACTTTTTTTTTTTTTTCCTAGAGGGCACATGCACTTACCAGAGAGCGAAAAGAGGGAAAAGCATCCCCTCCATGTGGAATGGTCTTCCTCAATCCCCCCTCCTTCATCTCTCCCTCTGTTTGGGATCGTAGGGGCACACTGTCCTGTGGGGGCCCGAAATCCGAGGGGACTTGCCCATAATGTTTTACTAGTCCCAAAGAACACGCCCAGAGGTCTGGTAGGGGAAGACACGAGGGTCCTTGCTAGGGCAGCTCCACTGCTGGCCAGGCAGGGCATGGGCTGTGTGGCTGTGAACACAGCTTGTACCGCACACGCTACGGATCAGACTGCGCACGCACAGCGGTTGACCACCCTCGGTAGCCCCATGTTGTATGTTGTAGTGCACGTTGCTTCTTATTAACTCAGTTTTGAGCTAACTGAAAAGCACGTGTTCTCTGCTGAGCTCAGCAGTTTGTGCTGAGTATTCTCAGTAGTTTCCCAGTCAGGCAGGAAGGCCCCTTCAGAGGTAGGCAAGGTGCTCCCTCTAGGGGCATCCCAAACGTTGCTGATAACGGGAACTCCGAGAACACCCAGATGGCAGACTGACTGTGTGCTTGAGTGAGGGTGCCAGCCCATTTCAGGGACACATTCCCTGCCCAGGCTTAAGGACGGGCATGAGAAGGCGCAGCAGAGGTAAGTCTCTGCTATCAGGTGACATACAAGTATCCTTTCTATTCTGAGACACTGCGGGGAGGCATCCCTGTTCAGTGTACCATATCTGACTAGGCCCGGGGTGCTTTGATCCCTCACACAGAGGGCAAGAAGAGGAGTCCCAAACTGTCACGTGGCAATTATTATTGTGTCTTGGGACCAGCAGTTAGCATAATGGTTATGTCACTGGACTCCCACGTAGTCGACCGCGGTTTGAGTCCTGGACCCGGTGGCTTAAACTCATGCCGGCGCATGTGTGTGTGTGCTCAAGATCCCGAGAGGAGAATGGAGGAGAAGGGATTGTGGTGTGAACATCCTGCCTGGGGGGGTGATTTCTCGCTTCCTGTCTCTATGTCTCTCTCTGTCTTCCCAGTGAGTGCACGTACCCTATAACAAAAACCTCTCTAAAAAAAGAAAAAATATATATTATTGTGTCTAGTCTGTGGGTCAGGGTGCTGGCACTTTATAGCATTGGTCGGTTTACCCATAATTTGAGGGCAAATACGAAGGCTGTGCATGGTTCTGTCTCCACAAGGCTAAGGGGGAGCACCAGTGGGGTTCAGACTGAAACTCCCATGGCCAATGGAGGACATTGTCCACTGGTTGGAAGTCCAGCGAGCCTGGCAACAGCAAGTTCTTCCCTGCCCCCTTCCCAGCTACACCCTGGTGTGGCTTCCTGGATGCGAGTCTGCAGTCCTATGGGAGTGGCGTACGGCTACATGAGCACATGCAGAGCTGTGGGCCAGCCAGTCGCTGGCCTACCGTTTAGGACATGGAGGCCTCATGGAGCAGGTGGTCTCCTTCTGGAGAGAGGGTTGAATTTGTCTTCAGAGCATCCTTCAGCATTCCATCGTAGTTCTATGAGACCAATCCCGTGGGATTATAAGGGAGGTGAAAATGCCAGTCTATCCATTTGTTTATTCATTGTAGTAGCTGATGTTTGATAAAATGTGTGCTTTTTCCATCACTTTTTATGACTCTGGTGTCCCTAAGTTGCAAACGTCTGTGTCTCGCAGTGCGCTGAGTGGTCTGCCAACTTGGGAATGTTTGTAGCGTGTCTGTGGTGCTGCGCATACAAGTCAGAGTAAAACGAGCCCCTTCCGAGCAGGGGAGGGGTGCTATGTAGCCTGTCTGCTACCACGCTGGGGGGGTGCTGCCCCTCGGATGTGCCCCTGCTCAGTGGGTAGCCCGCAGGACTGGTGCTCTGACACTCCAGGCCTTCCCCGCAGGCTACTGCAGTGTGTGAGCACCCTAGGGAATGCGCCAGGCCTTCCTCACTGCTCATGAAGTCTTCCGCCCGGAATGTTTTGTCTTCCGGTGAAGCCGCCCTGTAACATCATTGGTGGGAACTTCTTCCAGCCTTTGAAGGCCCACTAGTGCATCGGCCTTGTCATTGTCAAGACTTTGAAGGGAGGAGTGGCTGGGCGCACCACAGAGTGATTGTCTTGGTCTTGTTAATCTCATAAATGTCGTCTCACATGTCTCGCTCCCACAAAGGTATGCTTATAATGTAGCATTTTTGTTTGTGCCGTTGTGGCGTCCACGGCATAAGTTCTGTGAAGACTGTCCAGCTAGTAATATCTGTGCAGACAGCTGGGGGTCCACTTTTCTTTTCTTTTAGTAATCACAATGCATGTAGCTCTCAGCGCTGCCCATCGGCTATCTGCCCCTCGCCACCCCCATCCAAATGGTGTGCATGGAGGGCTAGTAGGCCACCGCTCTCCAGCTGCCCCTGGCAGGAGTCATTTATGTACCACGCACATCTGGCAGGGGAGGCATCCTCTCCTTGAAGGCAGAAGAGGCCGGAGTGGGGGCCTCTGTCAGAGTGGCATCAGTGTTCATAAATACCACAGGCCCCCAAGCTCTTGTGGTGCAGGGCTTGGGAGGCTGGTGGAGAACTTGCTGCATGACTGCAGATAGACGCAGCACTTGGTGAGAGTTGTCTGAACAGAGTTGTCTGGACAGCTGAGCTCCTGGCTGTGAGAGCTCATGCACCCACCCATGTACCCACCTCGGGGTGATGAGGGCCGTGCTCACGGTGATGGGGGCGTGCCCTGCCGAGGCTTGGTATACAGCATTTACTAGCTGCTCAATAGGCCTGATTCAGGCTTTGGTCCCCTTTTAAGTTTGTGACCAGAACCTAATGGGGGGCCTTCTCTTGCAGCCTGAGCTCCTGGGCGACATTAACAGTCAGTTCATGGGGGAGTGACCGATCTCAAGACGCCCCATGTCTGCATGGCACTCATGGTGCCTTCAGCTGTGCCAGATGCTACTGTGCCTCCCGTTCAGTCCCACTGAGCCCTTTTCTAGTCATTTATGTAAAGGGTGGACTAGCTGAGCTACACAGGGAATAGGTATCCTCCAATAACCTGATAAATCCCCCAATGTTCTGTAGCAATTAGGAGCAGTAGCATGTGCACACGTGTGCGTGTGTGCGTGTGTGCGTGTGTGTGTGTATGGTGTGTGTGCCTCAGGGGTGGAGGGGGGAGTTTGGATTTTATCAATCGCAGCTGAAGGAATGACCTCTCTCTTAAGGGACCAAACAACCTCCAAGAATTTGACAGATCAGCCTGATCCTGGCAATGCATTTTGATTGACAGCCCATTCCCTCTCTAGCAAATACTTTACTAGCCACAGGGCAGTTTTTTTCACACCCAGAAGAGAGTAAGAGGTTAACACAATGTCATCTATCATAAACAAAGGCGGTGTGCTCGGCTTACTCCTTGTGCCATCCGGGTTTTGTATTGGCCTCGTAGGAGAGTTCTAAGAGCTGTGAGCGGCACAGATAATAGGAACTTTCACCAAGTTTTGTATTGTTTCTCCAAACTCTGTCTGTCCGCCCAGCCGTGGATATGGTTTAACTGCCACCACCCGGGGGCGGGGTGGAGAGGACAAGCAGAGGGTGTTTAGCATGCCCCATGGAACAGCCTTGCAGCTCGTATCCTAAGGGGAAGTCCCCAGTGCTGGTCTGGAAACAGCCCTTGCCCTAGTCCGTACCCTGCCCATGCTCCTTCCTCAGAGAACGTGGGCCTCGTATGGGGATGAAGGGGTTTGCCAGTCCCCCATGCTAGGGTCACTGTTTTTCCTTCGATTGCATTCCATCCATCACCATCAGTTTCAGTAAAGGCTCCTCACACGTCCTGGGCTGATAGTAAATGAGTGCACAGTTAGCCCTGGCACCAACCAACGTTAACACTGTATTCTTTGACGTCCGATTTACTGGATGCTCCGTGCGCGGCCTCCGGTCCAGGAAGGAGGTTCACGCATCCCTTGGGACTTGGCCTCACTCCATGCCAATGACCAGGTCCAGCAAGGTGGACCTGTCCCTCAGGTTGGGGAGCCCTGGGCACAATCCATCCTTCAGTGTCCCAGCAGGGCAGGTCCTGTGTCTGCTCACAGTGGATGCCGTGGAGGCCAAGGGGAGACGCACTCCTGGCCTTCCCTGAGGACCCGTACCTCAGGGTTTTTCTCAAGTAGGTTCTGGAATCTTCTTTTGGCAAGTGTTTTCACAGCTCTATATAAAGCACACTAGGCTATACGTCTATTTTTGTGGGATCCACGCCAGCCTCTCTCAGATTTACCCACATTTGTTTGCAGGTGACGTTAGTAGGTACATTCTTCATTTTTCTGTTTGTTTCTTTGAGTCTTTCGTTTTCACTCCCACGTGCGGGACCTTCTTCTGATGATTTCCGTCACCCTGAGGTCGGCGATGTCTGAGCGGAGCAGTGAACAGGCTCTCCCCCGGGGAGCTGACTCTATCAGAAGGCTCCAGCGGGAGGGAGGCTGACCGCAGGGCCCTGTCTTTCACTCCCTCTGTAACATTTATATCACCTGGCCTTTTAAGTGGCCGTGAGTCTATGCCACTTTACATTCAGAGATCCTGGATAAATGCCTGTAATTTCTCCATAGCGCTTCTAGCTTCATCTTTTTTTTTTCCTTGCTGAAGTTTCCCCTTCTCAGCAACTGATCTTAAACTCTCCAGCAGCCCTCTAGGCACTTCCCGGGCATCTGCAGACTCACACAGTGGCTCCAGGCTGTCTGAAAGACTGGCTACCTCGTCCCACGTAGAGTTGGGAGCCTAACCCTGGTCTCTCCGTCAACTTCCCATTCCCCTCACTTTCTTTCGTGGTCACTACAATGGGGATTTTCTTGGGATCCTGCTGGCTACACCACCTGTCCTGGGAGAGCTTTAATCTAAGATTGTTTACCAGTCCCAAAGAACACACCCGGGGGTCGGGTAGGAGAAGACATGAGTTTTCTCACTAGGGAAGCTGTGCCTGTTGCTGGGCAGAGGACGGGCTGTGTTGTCATGAACATAAGCTCATGTTATACATGTTACAGTTCAAGAGTACATGCATCTCCTGTAAGATCTCCGCAGATCCCCTGTCTCCAAGGCAGGGAGCTGGTTGTTCCGTACATCGTGTGAGAATGACGGTCAAGTTCCCTCTTACCAGAGCTGCCAGAGTGTGTACATTCATTCGTGCCTCTGCGATGTTGACACGGGAGAAGGGCGAGTGCCTCCAGAATGGCTCAGGCCAGAGGCTGATTCCATAAGGTGGTCACGAGGCCCACCTGGACCAGCAGCTGGGTCTCAGGACAATAGGACAAAGAGGGCAGGTGAGGCGAGCTCAATGTAAGATGCCTACCCTCACACACATGCACACACGCCCAGTGTGTTTCTCAAGCTGGATCTGAGACTGGAACCACATGCTCAGCCACGTGGGCTCTAACTGCCCCAACCACCAGGCCACAGAGCTGTCTGATTTGGCTACACATCATTCAGCCAGTTGAATATTTCAGAAAAAGAGACTGTATAAAGATGAATTTGAAATGAAAGCAGAAATTGCATGCAAACATACAGGAATCCTATCAGAACTATTTAATTAGACCGATAGTTTAATTCTGAAGTGCAAAGAAATTCAGACTCTCGTGAGTGCTCTACTCTTCAAACATTGAGGGTAGAATGGGAGATATTGATGTGATTTTGAATAGAACAATTTATCTTTATTATCTATAAATTCTGTTCTACATGTTCACAAAAAAAAAAAATCAACCATAATCAGGTAGTTAGAGATGGTACATTCACTTTTACACTGAGAATCCTGTCTACCTTTTTTTAAAATTTCTTTTATTTTTTTATTTTTAAAAGATTTTTGCTATTGGGTGCATGCGCTCGCCAGAGACAGGGAGAGACAGAGAGACAGAAAGCGAGAAATCATCCCCCAGGGGGGGTGGCCACACCGCAATCCCTTCTCCTCCATTCTCCTCTGGGATCTTGGGCATGCACACACACGTGCCCGGTGTGAGTTTAAGCCACTGGGTCTGGGACTTGAACATCAGTCAGCTACATGGGAGTCCAGCGACATAGCCATTACGCCAACTGCTGGTCCCTGTTGGAGGGAACTTCTTGGAGGTGTGAGGAATGTTCTTTATTTATTCATATCCTTGAAGTAAGATTTGTATGTGTGTTGCACTTGTACAAATGAAAATATGCACACACACACACACACACACACATTTGGACACGTAAACATACATCTTAGTTTTTTGCCTAGGTCCAGAAATGAGCTTTGGAGTGTGCTATTTCTAGGGCTTCTGTTTTCTCCATACGTAGAAGAAAGAATGGGTTTCATTCAGGAAAGTGCAAAAGAATTTATTGAAATCCTCTCCAGCTGTGAAATATCATATATATTTTGGCAAAGAGTGATGTTAATGTCTTCATCCTTTTGCAGTGGGGTGCAGTTGTGTCTCTCACCTTTCTTTCTCGGACTATGCACCCAATAAGCTGGAGTGTTCCTCATGGGACTGTGGGCCAATGGTGCTTCCATCAGCCTGAAGCCCAGCGAGGCTGCAGGAGGCATTGATGGGCGTTTGGTGCAAGTGGGCAATCAATTTTATTGTGTTACTCTGAGATTTGATAGTGGATTTTATTACCGCAGTATAGATTAGCCCCTTTCCTACTCTTACAAAGATAGCATGGAGAGTAAAAGGCTTGAGTACCGTGACATGGATGTGTCTGACACGTCTCGTGTGGACTTACTGCTTGGTTGTGTATTCTCAGCCTAAACTTAGCTTAACTGAACATCTTCCTATGTCTGATAACTGTCTTCCAGGAGAGCTATGAGGTTAAACCAGGTAAAGTAACTAGTCCTTTCCTTGGCATTCAGTGGTTGCTGAAACAAACAAAACAAGATGAAATACTATTTTACTATTCCTGCTACTACTACTAAAAGATTAAATATGTTTTCCAGATCACTTCATTTATCAATCAATGCTAGATTTCTAGAGAATTATTAAATTGATCTTTTTATGGCATATCAGTACTCTGTCATAGGAAATAATGAGGTAAATAAAATTTCAATTTCATTTTTGGAGGAAATACATGATTCTGTATAGTTTCCTCTTCACTGTAAATGCTGCTTTAAAGAAATAAAATAAAAGCATATATTCCCTTGGGAAGTGCCAATCTTTGAACCAGCAACATTTGGGCTAGAACCTACTTCAAAAAGGTCTAATTTCTTCATGCTATTTGATCTAGAAAATGAGTTAGACATTTAATAAGGCATGGTCTGAACCTCACTCTGACAAAGCTCAGGTTTCTTTAGCAACCCAGGCATTTGCATCCTTGAAAGAAAATGTTAATTTTAAGACAACAATGCAGAGAACAAAGCGGTAGAGTATTTCAGTGCTTCCAGTGTTCTGCAAGTAAAAACAGAACAATTGAAAAAATAAAAACCACAGCATAGAGCCAAATTATACTCCTTTATTCTGCCAATAATTGTCACAGCCTCAAAAGTGATTACTGATGAAAGACTTCGTCACCTTTCTATTAAAATGTATTTAATAGTAGGATTAAATAAATTTAATCATAGCTAGATCTAAGTAATAGCTGGATCTGAGTAGTAGTTATTTTTTTGAGACTTTAGGGCAAATTGTACAGGAATGTGAAGGTGTGGGAGTCAGAAAAGACTTATTACCACATGCATTTTTTCTGTATTTTTAAACATTTTTATTTTTTATTTTTTTTTGAGAGATTTTCACTATAGGGCGCGTGTGCTCGCCAGACAGACAGAGAGAGACAGACAGAAAGCGAGAAATCACCCCCCAGGGGGGATGGTCACGCCGCAATCCCTTCTCCTCCGTTCTCCTCTCGGGATCTTGGGCACACACGCACACGCGCCCAGCGTGAGTTTTAAGCCACCGGGTCCGGGACGCGAACCACAGTTGACTACATGGGAGTCCAGTGACATAGCCATTACGCTAACTGCTGGTTCCCTATTATTTTTTTTTTAAGAGAGATTTTTTTTCCCTGTAGGACACATGTGCTTGCTGGAGGGACAGAGAGAGACAGACAGAAAGCGAGAAATCATCCCCTAAGGGAAATGGCCACATTGCAATCCCTCTTCTTCCATTTTCCTCTCGGGATCTTGGGCTCACATGCACATGCACCTGGCCTGGGTTTTAAGCTGCCAGTTCCAGGGCTCAAATCATGGTCAACTTGTGGGAGTCCAGAGATGTAACCATTACAACACCTGCTGGTCCCTTTTTTCTGTATTTTTATTATGTAAGAGAGTCACTTTCTTACTTTATTTGTTGGCTTTGTCTCTAGAATATTTTTTTCTCCTTTATTATTTTATTATAATTTTCAGAGCACTGAACAATTTTAGAAGTCATCCAATCATTTTAATTCTAATATAAATTTATCTAGTATAGTTTGCAAAATAATTCTTTAATCCTTATCTGTTAAGCATCAGTGCTAAAGCTGGCATTAACAATGCAAGGTATTGCTGGTGATGACAGAAAAAAAAAATTTACAATAGGCATTTTCTTGTCCAAGAAAACACACTTCTGATGTATGAGGATATGCTTTCTTATCATCAACATTAGCATCCAACTCCAAAGCAGAACTTGCTTTGAATAAAAAGTAGCCATTACCCTGTGACTCATTCACACTTTGCCCTTCTAATCAGGAAAGATGCTAATTCGTGTCAAAATATGATGCATCTGAGATATGTCAGGCTCTTCCTGGCCCTTGAATAAATGGACCCTCCATGGCTACAGTCAACAACTGCTTGCTTATGCACTTTGCTTGTGCAAGATACTTTGTTAGAGTGAACACAGTAACATCTTTTTAAAAAAATAATTACTTTATTTAACTTTTATTTTATTTATTTACTTATTTTAAATTG
>NW_006203708.1:219350-246090 GCF_000334495.1 Tupaia belangeri chinensis | reverse complement strand
ACCAGAGAGGAAAAGAGAGAGACAAAGAGAGAGAAAGGAAAAGTGAGAAAGCAAGCCACCAGGTCCGGGACTCAAACTGAGGTCAGCCATGCAGGAGTCCAGAACCCTTAACTACCATGCCACCTGCTGGCCCTGAACACAGTAACATCTTATAAAACATATAAAAAATATTGGTCCTTTTTTTTTTTTTTGAGAGGTTTTTGCTATAGGGCGCGTGTGCTTGCCAGAAATACAGAGAGAGACAGAGAGACAGAAAGCGAGAAATCACCCCCCAAGGGGGATGGCCACGCCACAATCCCTTCTCCTCCATTTTCCTCCATTCTCCTCTCGGGATCTTGGGCACGCATGCACACGCACCCGGCTCGAGTTTTAAGCTACTGGGTCCAGGACTTGAACTGCGGTCGACTACGGGTGGGAGTCCAGCGACATAGCCATTACGCTAACTGCTGGTTCCAATATTGGTTCTTAGGGAGCTTAACAAGTAACTGGCATACAGAGTAGAGGTGCTATTGACTATCTAGCTTACAGGTTTAATTATCAATACAGATAATAAATACAATGAGAAAAAAAAACATTGAACTGAGTGAAGACTCTTTCAATGACCAATTTTATCACGTCTATGCCTAAGCTTCTTTACCTGCAAACTGGTATATTAATAAAACCCATGGTTGCTGTGAACAAAATTATACCTCATATATTGGGTCGCTGGAAAAGTCATGACACGTTTTTGCATAGAAAAAAAGTCATGACTTTCCAATGACCCGATAGTATAAAATAATGACCTGTGCCTATTTCTTTTTTTTCTTTTCTCTCCATCTGCCTTAGAACAATACCTAACACATAGCAATGTGTTTGTAAGTACTTCTTACTTAACCTAAACCTACATAGTATTTTGTTTTTCATTTTTGAGAGATTTTTGCCATAGGGTGCGTATGCTTGCCGGAGAGACAGAGACAGAATGCATGAAATCACCCCCTGGGGGGATGACCACGCTGTAATCCCTTCTCCTCCGTTCTCTTGAGATTTTGGACACTCATGCACATGAGCCCAATGTGAGTTTTAAGTTGCCGGCTATGGGACCCAAACCGTGGTTGTCTATGTGGAAGTCAAGTGACGTAACCAACTGTTACACTACCTGCTGGTCCCTGTTTTTATTTTTATTTTATAAATTTGCTATAGGGTGTGTGTGTGTTGGTTGGAGAAGGTCAGATAGTCAGAAAGAGAGAGAGAGGGAGAACGATAAATCACTCCCCAGGGGGAATGGCCACACCACAATTCCTTCTTTTAGGATTTTGGGGACAAACAAACACGTGCCCAGCATGATTTTAAGCTGCCAGGTCTGGGACTCAAACCATATAGTTGGCCATGAAGAATCCATTTAAGGGAAACCACCACATGACTGGCTGGTCCTGTTTTAAATTTGTAATTGATTAGTTGTATAATTATGTCCCCCGCTGAACTTTCAATGATTTTATATATGTCTCTGGGTCATAGTCAAAATTACCCCACTGCTACCTTAGTAAGTACAAATGCAGACAAGTGGAAGTAGAGCAAATGTTGCTTTGAATGGTTAGAAGTCAGGTGTCGACTCAGGCTACTTTCAGAAAGCAATTAGAAACTGAATGATGAACAGAGATGAAAAACAAGCAGTTATAAATAAATTTCTGTTGACTATTAATTTACATCAAAATTAGCAGGTGTCCAGTGTCTTGACAACCACATTTCATATATTTTATGGAGTTTTTGTTTCAGGTTGGAGGGTAAATTGTATGTGTACTACTTCATCTTGGGTGAAATAACTTTCTTAATAGAAAATGTCATATTTCATTAAATGAGAATTATTCTCAAATTTGATAACAAGCTTGTGATGGTTGATGGTTATAAGTTAATTTTTCCACTTCCTTATCTTGGTAAAAAGGACTCTATGTTCTTAATGATTTTATATATACAAATAAGTACATTATATGAAAATACAAGATAATTCCATAAAGTTACTGTTTCTCAACACTGAGGAGTTACTAAGAACAAATTTTGTTACAAATATTTAATATTGGGACCAGCAGTTAGCATAATGGCTATGTCGCTGGACTTCCACGTAGTCGACCGCGGTTCGAGTCCCAGACCCGGTGGCTTAAACTCATACTGGGCGCATGTGCGTGCGTGCCCAAGATCCCAAGAGGAGAATGGAGAAGAAGGGATTGTGGCGTGGCCATCCCCCCTGGGGGGTGATTTCTCACTGTTTCTCTGTCTCTCTCTGTCTGTCTGGCGAGCACATGCGCCCTATAGCAAAAACCTCTCAAAAAACAAAAATGTTTGATATCCATTTGCAAAATTATAGCCTATTAAGAGTTAAAAGGACTGGGACCAGAGATGGCGTAGCAGTTACATCGCTGGACCCCCACATGGTTGACCGAGGCTTGAGTCCCTGACCTGGTGAGTTAAAAATTACACTGGGCATGTGTGTGTGTATGCCGCACGTATACACTATAAAAATCATAAAAAATACTCATAAAAAATCATGAGACTCTAGCATTTCATTAAAAGTGAACAAATATGGAAGATTTAATACTTAGTAAAGCAAGCCAGATTATGAAAGAGAAGCATTGTATGTCCCCACTTAATATATACCAAATGTCTGCACTCTATGACAGAAACTGAAAAATTAAAATGTATAAAGGCATGGAAAGCCACTATAGGTAATAGAGACAGTGTGGGAGGAGAGGGGATATTGGGAGGTAAGAAGGGAATCAAGGGAAAAAAACGAGAAGAAATATATTTAACTAATACAAAAATGGAAAATTATCTGTTGATGATAATGTATATGGAAATATATTTGACTGAACTAATAGCGTATTCATGCTGAGAATATTAATTTTGAATGCTGTAAAACTGTACAGTGATTGGATTAAAAAATAAGAGAATTTAAGGAAATTTGGGGGTAAGAAAAAAAAAAAAAAACAAAAAAATCAAAACACTGTATCCAGGACTCAAACCACAAAGTTGACCATGTGGGATCTAGCACCAATGGCTCACTTCCCGGCAGGAGTTTCTTGAAGATCACATCAGGGCTTCTCAATAATATGCCATTCACTTTCCCACTTTCAGACATCAGAGAGCTTAACATTGTGGGAGAGACTCAGCTCCATTATATAATTCTTTTTTATGTAAATGTGAGAAGATTGCGCTCATAATGATCTATATGTTATTGCAACAGGACATTAAAATTTCAGATGGAATCATCAGGAGGAATTACTTTCTGGTGTGTGCTTACTTTTGGTTTTCCTGATATAAAAAATTGAACTGACTGCTTATCTGCATAACACCTGAGGAGAGTGAACTTTAAGATCCTAAAATGAGGGGCTGACAGATGGTGTGGTGGTTGATGTGCTGGATTCCCGCATGACTGACGGTGGTTCAAGTCCCAGACTTGGCAGCTTGCTTTCTCACCTTCCTTCTCTCTCTGTCTCTCTGGTCAACTTCAATAAAATTAAAAATAATAAATAAATAAATAAAATAATGACAATGAATAAAATTAAATAAAATAATTCTTTTTAAAAAAAGAGAAAGACCCTAAAATGAAGCTTTAAATATGGTATTCAGTTGGGAACCAGCAGTTAGCATAACGGCTATGTTGCTGGATTCCCACGTAGTCGACCGCGGTTCGCGTTCCAGACCCGGTGGCTTAGAACTCATGCCGGGCACGTGTGCGTGTGTGCCCAAGATCCCAAGAGGAGAATGGAGGAGAAGGGATTGAGGCGTGACCATCCCCCCTGGGGGGTGATTTCTCGCTTTCTGTCTCTATGTCTCTCTCTGTCTGTCTGGCGAGCACACATGCCCTATAGCGAAAAAACCTCTCCAAAAAAAAAAAAAAAATGCTATACAGTCTATACAAATCTGGTCAAATGACAACTTCTCATGGCTGTAGGCTTCAAAAGCTACAGTATAAGAAAGTAATTTCTACTGATTGGGGGAACCTTTGGCACATGATACAGATCTATAAACTTCCATCAAAATACTGTGAGCTGGACAAAACTAACTATATCACAAATGTGTGATTGGATTCCTACTTTAAAAAGGTATACGCCTTTTACAAATTCAATACAGTTTTAAATTAACTTTTATTTTTATTCATACTTCTTCATCATTAGGTTGTTGAAAACCTAAAATTGGTAGGGTAAGGATTTCGGAAGTCGCCTAAGGAGCCTAAGTTAAATAATTCTAACAGAGGAGTGAATAGCAATGTCTATGGTCCTCTAAATGCAGAAACGTCCATTGCATCAATACTATTAGAAGTTAGAATGGCAGTCAGGAGAGGCTAACTCTGGGATGAACCATCCTGAAGCATTGGTGTGGAGCAGAATGGTGTACTTTTTGAATTTTTTATACATCTTGAATTCATTTTCACAACAGTATGGCAAGAGGACAGTGGTCCTTCATACAAAGTGAAGTAGTCACATAGATCAATATGACTCTCCCACCATTTTCAAATTCAGTAGAAAGGCTGGGATGATGAAGGACGACAAGAATCCAAAGAAATAGGGTAGAGGCTTTCTATCACCAAAGGGCTCAGTGTGGAAACTCAGACTGTATGGACACTCAGATCTACACCAAGTGTTGGGAGCACAACAGTAACTAAGGAAGAGATTGCAAAGCTACCCCAAAAAAGGAAAAAACTGAAAAGCTGAAAACCAGTAGTGATCCCGCTACAAACACGTGACAGGAAGAGCACATGCCCTGAAATGCATTGTTAGTAGATTTGATGGCGTTTCTCTGAGCATCCCGAGGTCTTGCAGTAATCTGCAGAAGTACAGGCAGTGAGCTTTATGAAAAAGTGAGGTAAGGGGCTGGCAGGTGGTGTGGTGGTAAAGGCGCTGGACCACCACATGGATGACCATGGTTCAAGTCCTGGACCTGGTGGCTAACTTTCTCACTTTCTCTCTCTCTCTCTGTTTCTCCCTGGTCAAATGAAAATAATAATAGTAATAATAAATGAAGTTGAACAGATAATTCTTAAAAAATAAAAAAAGAGCCAGTGCATTATTTAAAAATAAAAAAAAAAAAGTTGAGGTAAGAGTTCAGAGTATCAGGAGTGCTGCGAACTCGTTGCAGCTTCGATTCTGATCAATAAGAACAAGGTGGGGCAAGGCGTAGGACACGGGGTGAAGCAGTAGGGAGCAGAGAAACAAACAGTGTGGCAAAGTATCTTTCTGGAAATTTTCAAGTAAAGATGAGAATGTGAAGGGACTTGGGCCATATTGTTTGAAAAATGTGAAACTGAGACACCGGACTCCAAGATCAGATTTCCATGCCAAGTACAGACTGGGGATGACTGTGAACTACAAGGATTATAAATAACACCGTTGAAGGAGCCTAAGGGAAGTGTAAAGGTCACTAAGTCTATGGTCTAAAAGGAGTCTTCAAAAATTTCTTGGGGGAACCAGCAGTTAGCGTATATGGCTATGTTGCTGGACTCCCATGTAGTCACCACGGTTTGAGTCCCGGACCAGGTGGCTTAAAACTCATGCCGGGCGCGTGTGCATGCATGCCCAAGATCCTGAGAGGAGAATGGAGGAGAAGGGATTGTGGCATGACCATCCCCTCTGGAGAGTGATTTATCGCTTTCTGTCTCTCTGTCTCTCTCTGTCTGTCTGGCGAACGCACGCGCCCTATAGCGAAAACCTCTCCAAAAAAAAAAAAAATTCTTGGGAAATGTGTATGAGGAAAAAAAAGTATGCACAGATTTCAAACATTTTTTGTGCTAAAATTAACTTGCATTTTAATTCCATTTTTTCACAAATTTCCTTTTTGGCAATTGATTTAAAAATTTGCCACAGAACACTTGCCCTCATCAGAGAAAGACAAAGAGAGGAAGAGAGAGAGAGAGGGAAAGTGCAGAATCCACCCCCAGGGGATGGCCACTTCACAACCCCTTCTCTTACATTCACATCTTGGGATTTGGGGCATGCACACACATGTGCCTGGTGTGTTTCTCAAGCCACCAACTCTGGGACATGAGCCATGAAATTTGCCATGTGGGATCCAGCCATCTTAAGCACCATGCCACTTCTACAAACTTTTTAAAGACTTCATAGATGTAGAGATGATTTAGATAATTTCTCATCATCCAATCAAGGCAGAGCCCGGCATGAGGCAAATTTTTCTGAGCCGAGAGATTAGTAAAATGATAGAAGTTAGTTCAGTTTGGGGAAGGAAGGGAAAATCTGGTTGAGAGAAATTAGGATTTAAATAAATTTAATCTGTAAACTGATCTTCTGCACCTACCCTCTGAAGGCTTAATTTCTTGAATACATATATCTTCCTTTCTTCCTTTCTTCCTTCCTTCCTTCCTTCCTTTCTTTCTCTCTCTCTCTTTCTCTTTCTTTCTTTCTTTCTTTCTCTCTCTCTCTTTCTTTCTCTTTCTCTCTCTCTCTTTCTCTTTCTTTCTTTCTTTCTTTCTCTCTCTCTCTTTCTTTCTCTTTCTCTCTCTCTCTTTCTCTTTCTTTCTTTCTTTCTTTCTCTCTCTCTCTTTCTTTCTCTTTCTCTCTCTCTCTTTCTCTTTCTTTCTTTCTTTCTTTCTCTCTCTCTCTTTCTTTCTCTTTCTCTCTCTCTCTTTCTCTTTCTTTCTTTCTTTCTTTCTTCCTTTCTTTCTTTCTTCTTTCTTTTTTTCTTTTTTGTGTGTGTATGTGTGTTTTGCCATAGAGTGCATGCACTGACCAGAGAAAGAAAGAGAGAAAGAGACAGAGATGGTGAGAAGAAAAGTGAGAAATCACCTCCAGGGGGGAAGATCATGCTACAGTCCCTTTTCCATTTTCCTCTTGGGATTTTGGGCATGCATGCACACATACCTGGAAGGATTTTCAATCCCCCAGTTCCTAGACCTGAACCTCTGTTGGCCATAAGGGAATCCAGTGCCTTAACTACCATGCCTCTTGCTACACTCCCAGAACATTTTCTTGTACTCAAAGAAAATGATTATGTAGCACATATCTCTGAGTTTTCTTCTCCTGCACTGTGATTACATTGTATTTAATTTCCTTGAGCCTTTAATTAAGTCTTATTCACCTGTGTGTTTTATATAATGGTGCCATGACAAATAAAGATATAGGACAATGAAGCGTGTTTTGTCCTGTGGTACTCTCTCCAACACAGTGGTCAGAAGATTTCTGAATCCTATTGGAGGATGGACAAGAAGAAATTAAAGTAAAACCTGCATTTCCCTCTCTCAGTGCCAGAGAAATGACTTTGAGGGGAGTCGAGCAGATTTTAAGTATGTTCAGAAATGAGGAACCTAAACATTAGTATGTGTGACCATAGCCATTCTGCTAGGCAGTAGCAAGACCGAGTAGAAGCTGAGAGCTTTCAAATCTAAGTATGTGATCTTTTACCTGGACGAGTTGTGCTGGAGGGAACTGATGAGGATAGAAGTCCGGCAGACTCCATTTAATTACTATATGTACATTAGAAAAATACTGTCTTTCCTAATGGAGAACAAAATTAGACATCAGAACCTGGTTCAAGATTCCACTGGACTCGTAGATCAGACAGTTAACTATCTTGAGCCTTACTCATCTATGAGATGATTACTTTTTAAAGTTTGTTTATTTATTTCTTCTTCCAAGACCAATAAAGAGAGACAGAGAAAGACAGAGAGACAGTAGCCCCCTCAGGGTCCAGCTGCTCTCATCCCCCCCAGTTCTCAGCCAGCCCAGGGTCATGGGCACTGTCATGCCTGGCAAACTCAGGGATGTCTCCAGTCACAAACCTGGCGCATACGCCCTGAAGAGCATCATGTTTACCCCAGTCCTCTGAAATGGTTATTTTAATACTTCCAGGACTGTGGGTTTGATAAGATGATGTTTCGTGAGTCTAAACTATTGATGATGTGAATACAAGAAAAGAAACCATCAGTTATTTTTAAATCTTTTATTTTATTAAGATTTTTTTCTCCATAGGACGTATGCACTCACTGAGAACGGAGAGAGAGAGAAGGAAAGTGAGAAATCAGTCCTCAGGGATAATGGCCATGCCAAATTTTTTTCTCCCTCATTGTCCTTTTGGGATTTTGGGTTCACACACACACGCTCTCAGCATGATTTCTAGACACATGGACAATGATTTGAACCATGGAGTCAGCCATGTGAGCTTCAGCCATCTCAAGCTCCCTGCTACCTACCAAATCTTTCATGCAGACCTGATTTTCAATCTTTTATTTTTGAATTAACTCAAGTTGGTGAAGTCTTTTTTTAACAAAAATTGTCATCACTCAAATATAATTTCCTTACTTTTAAATTTATGGTTTTTTTATTTTACACTTTTTAAGTTTACATTTAGTCACTGTGCATCTTTCCAGTGTACAGAATTGATATACAGATCATGGCTGCAGTGTATATCAGATATTAGCACATGTATTATCATCAGCAGATAACTTTTCATTCATGTGTCCACTGAAATTTTATTCCCCATCTCCTCACTTCCACCCCATCTCTCACTCTCCTTTACTGTCTTTGGTATCTACAGTTGCCATCCCTGCTACTGCACCTTCCCATCTTTCAGTTTCTGCCATAGAGTGCAGACATTTCGTACATATTAAGTGGGGACATACAATGTCTCTCTCTCATGTTCTGGCTTGGTTCACTTCACTTAACATGAAATCTTCCATATTCATTCACTTTATATCAAATGTGAGTTCTCATTGTTTTTTTCATGGCCATGTAGTATTCCGTGGTATCACATTTTTTCAATCCAGTCATCTGTTCTTGGGCATTTGGGCTGATTCCATTTTTTAGCAATTGTGGGTAATGTTGCAATAATCATAGATGAGCAAGTGTTTTTGCGGCTGAGTGATCTTCCCGTCCTTTGGGTAAACACCCAGCAGTTGGAATACTGGGTCATTTGGAAGTTCTATTTGTAGGTTTCTGAGGAGCCACTATATTGTTCTTCGCAGTGGTTGCACTAATTTACATTCCCACCAACAGTGTAGGAGCGTTCTCTTTTCACTTCAACCTCATCAGCACTTGTTTTGTATTTGTTTAATTTTAGCCATTCTGACTGCGTTTAAGTGGTATCTCATTGTGGTTTTCCTTTTCTTTTTCTTTTTTTGGAGAGGTTTTTTTTTGCTATAGGGCGTGTGCGCTCGCCAGACAGAGAGAGACAGAGAGACAGAAAGCAAGAAATCACCCCCCGGGGGATGGCCACGCCACAATTCCTTCTCCTCCATTCTCCTCTCGGGATCTTGGCACGCACGCACATGCGCCCAGCATGAGTTTAAGCCACCGGGTCCGGGACTCGAACTGCAGTCGACTACATGGAAATCCAGTGTCATAGCCGTTACGCTAACTGCTGGTCCCGTCATTGTGGTTTTGAAGTGCATTTCCCTATAAGGGATGTTGATAAATTTTTCATATGCTTTTTGAGCATTCATTTGTGTTCTTGGAGAGCTGTAGGTTCAATTCATTTGCCCATTTTTAAACTGAATTTTTATCTTTTGGCAGGTAAGCTGTTTGAGTTTCCTGTATGTTCTGGTTGTTATTCTCTTATCTGGGATACAGTTTGCAAATATGTTCTCCCATTCTGTGGGGTGTCTCTTCACTCTAATTACTATTTCTTTTGCTGTGCAGAAGCTCGTTAGTCTGATACAATCACACTTGTCTATTTTCAGGATTAGTGCCTGTGCTTTTTAAAGATGTCTTTTCCTACTCTAGTGTCTCCAAGAGTTTCTCCTTGGAGTAAGTATTCCACCAGTATTTTAACAGTTTGTGATTTTATGTTTAGATCTTTGACACATTGAAGTTAATTTTTTTAATGGTGAGAGATTGGGGTTCAGTTTTAATTTCTTCAGGTGAATATTCAGTTTTTCCAGCACTGTTTACTGAAGAGAATTTCTTTTCCTTACTGGATTGACTTATGTACTCATGCACACATGCTTAGGAAATTTTCCAGCCTTCTGGGTCTTAAAGCACGGTCAGCCACATGATTCCAGCACCTGCTGGCTCTAAAATTAGAGGTTTATTAAATTCATGCTTTTGGAGGGCCAAGGTCCAGGGTCTGCTGGTGGGTAAAGTAACAGAGGACATCACATGGCAAGACAAAGTAAACGCTAAGAGCACACATGGCTACACTCGTGTGTCTCTGTCGTCGTCGCTCTCCTATGAACCCACCAAGATTCAGTGATGGGGTCTCACCCTGTTGAAATTAATCTCAATTTCAATCACTTTCCAAAGGCTCCATTTTTAACACCATAATCAGATTAAGTTCCTGCCTTTTTTTGGTGAGGGGCGGGAGAGGTTTTTGCTATAGGGCGCATGTACTCGCCAGACAGACAGAGAGACAGAAAGCGAGAAATACATGCCACAATCCCTTCTCTTCCATTTTTCTCTAGGGTTTCGAATGCACACACATGTGTCTGGTGTGAGTTTAAGCCACCGGGTCCGGGACTTGAGCCGCGGTCGACTATATGGGAGTCCAGTGACATAGCCATTACGCCAACTGCTGATCTCAGTTCCCACCTTTTTAATACTGTAACAGTGGATCACCAATGTTTTAAAAATTTTCTAGAGGGCACGTATGCTCACGGTGAGTGGGGAGAGAGTGAGAAGAAAACTGAGAGAGCCCTGTCATGAGGAGTGGTCACACCACAATCCTTTCTCCTCCATGTCTCCCTCCCTGTGCTATTCTGGGCAGACATGTGCATGTGTTAGGCATGTTTCTCAAGTTGCCGTGTCAGGTACTCTAATTGTGTAGTCAGCCACTTGAAATCCAGTTCACATTCCCAGAAGGCCAGGAATTGGCCCCGTTATCCAAATTTCAACACAAGAATTTTGGGGAGACACTTTCACATCATAGTACCATTTCTGTGAATACATCTTCGTTTTAAACATGCCACAAAAAAAGGGACTCTTGGAACATTTTCTTGGTTTGGCTCCAGTGGTGCAGAGAGCCCTGAGACTGTAATCCTGTCCTGTATCTGCCCCAAAGGACACCTGGCTGCTGCAGACCTCGCAAGGTGCCACCCGCTCCTGCCACCACCTGTGGAAAGGGCTAAGGACTAAAGGTAAAACAAGGAATAAGGAATAAACGTCATTTCTCATGTTCAGATGTCTTAAACTGCAGTGGGTCCTAAAGGCCACTCCTCAGAGAGAAAAAGGGCTACTGTCAGGCACCAGCATGCCTTTGAGCACGGCCTTTCTGAGGCTGGTTAAACCATGATTAATTTTACCTTCTCGCTTCATTTTTCACTTCCTCTCCTTTTTCCCTTTATCTTCTTACACATTTCCACTCACCCAGGGCCGGTGTTTTTCTGCTATGTACCTTTTATTTTTAATGAAGATTTAGATTAAAACGGTAGTAGTTGATTCCTTTGGGATTTTAATTTTGTGACTTTATTTTTATTTCTGTATATTTATAAAAGCGCAAATGCTTACGTAGTGTCAAAACAAAATATGAAATTCTCTTATTCTGTCTTTGAACAGTGACTTTCTTAAACTCAAGTATTTCTATCTCGTTTCAGCCCATGGAGATTAGTTTACCCTTTGTCTGTTTACAATGATGCTTTTCTTTTCCTCTTTTCTTTCTTTCTCTCTTTGCTTTCTTTGCTAAGACGATCGGCCTGTGCGGCAACGCCCCTGCCCGGCCTGCAGGAGGCCTGCAGCTGTGTGCCATATTCTTGGCTCTTCTTTACACGGGTCTTGCTGTGCTGCCCAGCTCAGCACCCAGCTTGAGCTCCTGCTGCCTCAGCCTGCCTCAGCCGCTGTGACTACAGGCCTTCAGGTTGGACTGAGAGTTGAACCGTGGGTCTTTCGTGGCCCCAGCCTGCAGAGTGCTGCTCCCCAGCAATGCACACCACTGCAGCTGGGCCTGCTTACTCCTAACTCCCAGTGTGGAAAGATTGGTTTGCCCTGTAATGGGACCATACATACCTCACAATCTGCTTTCCGTTTTTTACCCTCAGGGTTTTGTATTAGATTTTTCTCATTAAAATTTTATATAACAACGACTCTGTGCCTGGAAAGATACTCGTTTCTCAGAGAATGCAGATAGAAATAGGGTAAATAGCACAGCTTTTTTTTTTTTTGATGTAAGAGAGTCATGGTCTAATATAGACATTTTGAACATACAATGACAGGGTTTGGAGTAAGAGTCAGGAGGTTCCAACTCAAGAGAAAAAGGAAAGTTTACTGAGAGAAAGAGCGCCCGAGTCTGAAGCCAGAGGTGCTCAGCCCACCCTGTAGAGGGGCTGTGATGTATTTACGTGAGAAGGATGGAGGGGTGGGCCCCAGGAACGGCAGGTACTATGATGAGCTTACTTGCCACTGTGACCTTATGGACCCAGCTATGGGTGCCGGCTGCCGGGAAGCCCGTCTGTGGGTGCCGGCTGCCGGTAAGGGAGGATTCTGGCCAAAGATCATTGTAATCATCTTATTTTCTCATGAGAAATTACCTAACGACCATTCAGGGGCTGCTCTAACACAGTCTCTGTGGAAAAATTTGCTCTGTATTTTGTAAATTGTCTGCAGTATGTGTATAGTATGGATGACTAAAAAGATGGACTCTTTCTGGGTAGAAAATAGACTTTCTAAAGAGAGTGATTTTAAAATTTTGATTTGCAAAAATAATTTATAACTGTTTTCATGTCTGCTTTATTCTCCTTCAACTCCTTCTCATCACCTTTACTTGGTCTACCATTCCCCATATTAATGAAAATTAGACTTTATGTGTTTTCATCACAAGAACTTTATTTTAAGAATATTGATGTAATAGAGCCAGTAGATGATGTAGTGGTTACGTTGCTGGACTCCCACATGGCTGGCAGCAGTTTGAGTCCCAGATCCAGTGGCTTGAAAATCATGCTGGGCATATGTATATGTGTGCCCAAGATCAAGGAGGAGAATGGTGGAGAAGGGCCATGGCCATCCCCCAATAGGGGTGATTTCTAAGTTTCCCTCTCACTGTCTCTGTCTGTCTGTCTCTCTCTCTGGTGAGTGCATGTGCCCTAAAACAAAAACCTCTTAAAAAAACCTAAAGGAATATTGACAGCCAATTGAGGCCAAGCCACAGTTGAGGGTAGTGCTGCTACGTGGGAGGCCAACCTGAGCTCACAAGTATGGTTGTGCTTGCCTTAAGCCTTGCTCATTGGGAGGTGGGGCAGGAGGTTCACAATACAGCAAAATCCTGTCAACACTTACCTCTCTCTTTATCTCACTTAGAATTGGCAGGTCTGGGGACCAGCAGATAGCATGATGGCTACATCTCTGGACTCTTACATAGGCGACCATGTTTTGAATCCCAGATCTGGTGGCATAAAATTCATACCAGGCATGTATGTGTGCATGCCTAAAATTCCAAGGGGAAGGTGGAGGGGAAGGGATTGTGGCATGGCTATACCCCTGGGGGGTGATTTCTTGCTTTCTATCTCACTGTGCATCTCCAGTGATCATATTCGTCTTATAGAAAAAATCTCTCTCTCAAAAAGAGAACTGACAGGACTGAAAGGGTCATAGAGGGGCTCTGAGATCCACTCCCTCATGAAACAGCCATCACTGAACAAAATTAGAAAACAAAACAATTATTTAATGTCCTTAAATCCCCCTAAATTACTGTAGCAAGTCAAGAAGAATTGACTCACAAAATTCGACTGAATTCACACATAATCATGGCAGTCTGTGACCTTGGGTTAGAACCTGCTCCCCCTCCCCAACGTTTCAGAAACTCCACTCCAGCTGGTGTGGCTAAAAGATAAGGGGCTCTGTTTCTTTGTCTGGTCTCCCCTCACAGCTTGGGACTCTACCCTGGTATTGGAGGCTAAGAACACAGCACACCTGATTACCCTCACAGCTTAAAAGGATAGAGGCTTCATACCTAGAGAGGGAAGCTGAGAAGGTGGGAGGCCACTGTTTCACTCTAGTCCTCTTCTGATAAAGGAGAGGTGTTATTCCGAGAGAAGTGAACCAGTGTCCTGGCCCAAAGATCCTGAAAAGTGGTTTACAGGTTTTGTCTACACAGAGAGGTAAACCACAAGAAGAGAAAACTGAGTTTCTTCCCAAAGGAACTGACTTTATATGAAAGAGGATGTGGCGGAAATTCAAGTTCATGACACTTCTGAAAACAAAGGGGATTTTGTTGTTAGCAACTAAGAAAAGATGAATAGCTCCTCGAGGGCAAGAAGGTAAAAAAGGGACCAACTGGTTTCCTAGAGAGACCCAAGGAAAGATGCAGCTAAGAAAAGACTTCCAGCAACTCGGGGAAAAGGGAACAAAACACAAAGCCCTCAAACTGCTCTCAATAACTAACTTTGTGAAAGGACCTAGATTTAATTGAACCAGGCTATAGAGTAATTTATAGCCCCAGGTGAGGTCAAAATCACAGACCAATCAGTTATCAACTGGTGGAGTCTAATAACTGGATGTTACAGTAACAGAAGCAGAAACCTTCACTGAGAGATCAGGAAAGAGAAAAGGAGAGCCCTGCTAAACCTCTTGTCACTTCAAAGTGACTACACACACAACAAGATTAAGTTCTCTGAGAAAAATACCAGAGGCTTCACATTGCAAGGGAAAGATGCTGGTCTTCCTTCATCATGCTACTAAACAAATACACAATCAAACAAGGGCAAACACAAACAGAGGCAGAGTGAGCTTCAAAAGTTATGATAATATGTTCCCTAAATACCTAACTTTCAAGGTAGCATGGTGGTTAAAGCACTGGACTCCCACATGACTGACATGGTTCGAGTCTCAGACCTGATGGCTTGAAAATCACACCAGTCTCTTGTGCAAGCATGCCCAAAACCATGAGAGGAGAATAGAAGAGAAGGGATTACAACATGGCTGCCCTCCAGGAGGTGATTTCTCACTTTTTCTCTCTCTGTATTTCACTGTTTCTCTCTAGGAAGTGCACACGCCCTATGGCAAAACCAAAGGAAAAAACTGGAAAAAAGTGTAGCTGCACACATGAAGAAATAGACAAGACTGACTACGAAAAACCCAGGGACTGGATTTAGCAGACAAGATTTCAAAACTACACTATAAGTACATTAAAAAAAAATAAGGGAAAATATACTTAAAGAATTAAGTGAATTCTTAAGTGAATGACTTTTAAAAATAGAATATAAATAAAGAGATATTATCAAAAGAATCAAAAGAAAAAAATGTAGACAAGCCTGGGAGCTCCAGTGAATGCTAAATATGTTCGACATAAGGTCTTCTCTGAGGCACATCAGAGTAAAAGTGTTAAGGATCAAAGTAAACAGAAAAATTTTTAAATAGCCAGTAATAAGTTACCTATGAAAGATACTCCATCATTCTAAGCTTAAAATTTCCAGCAGAAATTTGAAATGTAAGGTTATAGGCAAGAGGGAATGGAATGACATATTCAGAAATATGCAAGAAAAAATTCAACCAACAGTAACATACTCAGAAAAACTTTTAATCAAATTCAAAGTAAAAATAAGATAATTCTTAGTCAAACAAAACTAAAGGAATTCACTAATACTACACCAGCTCTTCAAGAAACAATTAAGGTACTGCATCTGGAAACATAAAGAAGATAGATAGACTCAGAAACATGTAAAGCTGTAAAATTCACCACTAGAAAAATCACACAAAGAAGAAAGAAATGTCTCAATCCCTTCCACTGTGGAAATCTACCGAATAGTAAAGATAAACAATAACAGAAGAAAAAGGAAAATAAAAACACGACTATCAAGAACCAACCAACAAAATGGCAGCTATAAACTTGCGCATGTCAATAATACGGTTGAATGTAAATGGATTAAATACTCAAATCAAAAAGTATAGAGGGCCCAGCAAGTGGCATGATGGTTAAGGTATTGCACTCCCACTTGGCTGACTTTGCCATGTTTAAGTCTCAGACCTGGCAGCTTGAAAATCACACTGGCACATGTATGTATGTGCTCAAAATCCCAGAAGGAGACAGGATTGTGGCATGGACATCCCCCCTGGGGAGAGATTGCTCATTTTTTCCTCTCACTTTCTCTCTCTGTTGAGCATACACACCTTATTAAAAAAGCCTTTTAAAAAAGTATAAATTTACTGAATGAATAAAAATAAAACAGGATCTCTTACTATGGCACTTATAAGAGACACACCCCACTGGTAAAGTGACACATAAACTGATAGTGAAAGGTCAAAAAATGACACTTTATGTAAATGGAAAACAACAAAAAAAAGCAGGTGTTGTCATCTTAATATCAGAAAAATAGACTTCAATATATAACTCTGGGTGGCTGTAGTACATGAAAAATGTCTTAGACCTTTAGGGAGTCTTACACTCTAACTTATCATTATTGGGGATTTCCATATCCTAGTCTTACCACTGGATCAATCATCTAAACAAAAAGTAAAGAAAGAGAACAAATGGATCTGACAGACATTTATACAGAATTTCACCCCCCAAAAGAATGCAAATCATATCTAGAATATTCTCTGACCATAACAAAATTAAACTTGAAAGCAACATCAAAAAGTATTCTCAAAAATACACAAAACATGGAAACTACACAAAATACTCCTGAATGCTTTTGAATCTAATATAAAAATTAAGAATCAAATTTAAAAATCTCTTGGAATAAATTATAATGAATATGTTTCATTCAAAAACCACTGGGATACAGCAAAGGCAGTACTAAGAGGGAAGTTTTTAGTAATTAGTGATTGTAAGAAAAAATAAATAGAAAGATTGTAAACTTTAAAACTTATGATGCATCTCAGGGAGATGAAAAAATAAAAAAAGCTAAACTCAAAGTTATAGGAGAAAAAAATAAAGACTAATGCATTTATCATCGAAATAGAGAAAGATTAATGCAAAAAAACAATTAAACAAAAAGCTGGTTCACTGAGGGATTAAACAAAATTGATAAACTATTAACTAGATTAACTAAGAAGAAGATAGAGAAGACCGATACATAAAACCAGAAATGAAACAGACAGAGGACATTATACTGTATATCACAGAAAAAAGATGGTTAGGGATTGCCATAAGCAACTATATATTAATATTCTGAAAAACCTAGATGAGATGGTAAAATTGCTGTACACAGAGATCATACCTAGACTGAATCAGAAAAATACAGAAAGCCTGAATAGTCCAATAATAAGGAATGAGATTGAATAGTAATAACTTGTCTCCCCAAAAAAGAACACTTCATTTCTAAATAGCTTCACTACTAAATTCCATGACATTTTAAAAAAAGAATCAACATCAGTTGTCAAACCCTTTCAAAAAATCAGGTGGAGAGAATCCTCACAAACTCATTCTGTGAAACTACTATCACTTTGATGCCAAATACAGAAAAAGACAAAACAAAATACCCCTAATGAATATAAATACAAATATCCTCAACAAAATACTAGCAAACAAACCCAACAACATAATTAAAGAATTATACACCAAGATTAAGTAAGATTTATCCCAGGAATGCAAGGATGGTTTAACAAATGCAAAATAATAAATATAATAGTTACATTAATAAAAGGAAAGATAAAAATCATATCATATGGTCACTTGATGCAAATAAAGCATTTGATGAAATACAACATCCTTCAAGATTAAGATTCTCAACAAGTAGGCATAGAAGGGATGGTTCTTAACACAATAAAGACCATATATGAGAAGCCTACAGTGGGGAAAGTTGGAAGTTGTTTTTTTTTTTTTTCCTTAAAACTGGAACAAGACAATAATATCCACCTTCTCTACTTCTATTCAAAATAGTGGTAGAAGTCTTGGCCAACTCAATAAAACAAGAGAGTAAAATAATAAGTATCCAAATGGAAAAGAAAAATGTTAAATTGTTTTTTATTTGTGGATGACATAACTATATACACCGAGAAACTAAAGAATCCACTATAAATCTCTTAGAGATGATAAACAAATTCAGCAAAGTTTCAGAGTACAAAAATCAACATGTAAAAATCTGTAGCATTTTTGTTTTAGAACAGTAAGTGAACTGAGGCAGAAATGAAGAAATCAATTTTGTTTCAATGTCTACAAAGAAAAGATATTTAAGAATCAATCTAACCAAAGAAGTAAGAGATCTCTACTTTGAAAATTATAAAAAATAAAACAAAACAAACTCAGTAAAGAAATTGAAAAAGACAAATCAAAAGGAAAAAAATGAAAAAAAATAAAAGTCATCCCTTATTCACAAATTGGAATTAGTTTAAATGCTAGTATTATTCAAAGTCATCTACAAATTTAGAGCAATTACTATTAAAATTCTGGGAACATTCTTCAGATAAATAGAAAAACTACCACAAATTTTGTATGGAATCACATAAAACCATGTATCAACAAAGCATTACAAAATAGTAAATTTAGACTCATCTCACTACCTGATTTCAAAATACATTACAGAACCATAATAACCAGATGAATATGATAATGGAACAAAAACAGACACACAGACCAATGGAACAGAATAGAGAATCAAAAAATAAATCCAGGGACCAGCAGATGGCATGATGGTTACATCACTGGACTCCCATGTAGTCAACCAAGGTTCAAGTCCCAGACCTGGTGGCTTAAACTTCCGCCAGGCACATGTGCATGCGTGCAATTCCTGAGAGAGGAACTGAGAAAAAAGGATTGTGGCACGGCCAGCCCCCTGGGGGTGATTTCTCATGTTTCCATCTCTCTATCTCTCTCTGTCTTTCTGGTGAGCATGCACGCCCTATAGCTAAAATATCTCTTAAGAAAAAAGAAAAAAAAAAGAAAGAAATCCTACAGCATATACTCAAACAACTTTTGACAAAAGGATACAAGACAATCCAGTGGAAAAAAGGAAGATTTTTCCAATAAATAGTTCTGGGTAAACTGGCTATTCACCTGCAGAAAAATAAAACTAGAGTTCCTCTTTTCCCCTAGTGCTTGCTAATTACAAAAACTAACTCAAAATAGATTAAAGACTTAAACATAAAGTCCTAAACCATAACACTACTAGAGGAAACACTAGAAAAATGCTTCAAGGTTTGGGGTAAGTAAAGATCTCTTGACTAAGACCCCTATAGCAAGAGCAATAACATCTAAAACTGGTAAGTTAGATTACATTAAGCTAAAAATCTTCTGCACAGCAAAGGAAACAATAAATAGAGTAAGAAGATAATCCATGGAATGGGAGAGAATATTTGCAAACTATACATTGGACAAAGCATTGACAACCAGAATATATAGCAAAGTCAAACAACCACCTGCAAAACCATTAATAATCTAAAAATAAAAATTAATAAGCCAATGATAGAATGGGTTATTGATCTAAACAAATAACTCTCAAGAAAGCATGCAAGTGACTAAAACACATATGCGAGGGCTTGCAGATGGTTAACACTGGATTCCCACATAACTGACTGTGGTTTGAGTCCTAAAACTGGTAGTTTGCTTTCTCATTTTCTCTTTATTTCTCTGTCTCTGCTTATTTCTGGTCAAATAATAAATAGAACTAAATAAGTAATTCTAAAGAAATTTTAAAAAATGTGAAAGTGTTCAGCTTCTCTTATCATAGCTGAATGCAAATTGAAATCACATTGAGATATCACCTGATCCCTTTCAGAATGACGATGATTAAAAACAAACAAACTAACAAAAACCAAAAACAACAAAAAATAAATAAAAGTACCTCTAAAAAGTAACAACTACTTCTGAGGTTGTAGAGTAAAGGAAACTCTTGTGCACGGATGATAGAAATGTAAATTAGTGCAGCCATAGTAGGAAACAATATGGAGATGCCTTAAAATTTAATAAATAGAATTATCATATTACCCATAAACCCCACTATTAGGTATATATTCAAGGACAGAAAATTACTTAAAGAGACATTTGCACATTCTTATTACAGTGTTATTCACTATAACTAAATCCTGGGAACAATCTAAGTGGCCAAAAACAGATGAATAGATTGGGAAAATATAGTATATATTCACAGTGAAATACTACACAGTCATAGCATTTGAGAAAATCCTGTCATTCAACACAAAATGTGCAAACCTAGAAGATACAATGCTAAGTCAAATAAACAAAATGCAAGGCAAATAAAACATATCTCTCCTTACTGTATACCAAATATCTGCACTATATGGGAGAAAATGAAGGACTCAAAAGCATTATAAACGTTAGTGGTGGATGCCAGGAACTGCTTGAAAGAGGAGGTTTGTGAGAAAGTATTTAATGAATATAAGACTGCATGTAAATAAGAAAAAGAGGCTACTGGATATTATATAACAGCAGAGAAAGAAATAAGGGCAACTTAATATACATTTTTTCAAAAAAGAAACGAAGAAGGGGCCAGTAAGTGGCATAGTGGTTAAGGTGCTGGACTCCCACGTGAATGACTGCAGTTGGTGTTCTGGATTCAGATGCTTGAAAATCACACCTGGCACATGTGAATGCATGCCCCAAATCTCGAGAGGAGAATGGAGGAGAGGATGGAAGAGGAAATGGGATTGAGACATATCCATCCCCCTGCGGCATGATTTATCACTTTCTTACTCTCTGTCTCTCTTTAGGGAAATGCATGCCCCCTATTAGCAAAAACAACTTAAAAAGAAAAAGTGAAAAGAAAGTGAGGTGGTTAAGTGTGGTGGCAGTGTGGAAGCAGGGTGGTTAAGGCAGTGGACTCCCTGGTTGCCGACCGCGGTTCTAGTCTCTAACTTGGTTACTTGCTTTTTCACTTTCCCTCCATCTCTCTGTGTCTCTCTCTCTGGTGAGCATGTGTGCCCTGTAGCAAATTGAAAATAAACTAATTAATTGAATTAAATAAGTATTTAATTCTTACAAAAAAGAGAACTGAACTAGTACAGCTATTGATAAATGTACACAATACACAGTGATCAATTCAAGAAAATGAATCTGCATATATACTATAATAACCAAATAAAGAATATACACAGATTCATTTGAACCATATTGTAGCTCAGAAAGATATGCATGTTTTTCTTTTTATTTTTTTATTGAGAGAGATTTTTGCTATAAGGTGTGTGTGCTCGCCAGACAGACAGAGAGAGACATAGAAACAGAAAGCGAGAAATCACCCCCCAGGGGGGATGGTCACGCCACAATCCCTTCTCCATTCTCTTCTCAGGATTTTGGGTATGCATGCACATGCATCCAGCGTGAGTTTTAAGCCACTGGGTCTGGGACTTGAACTGTGGTCAGCCCTGTACTGGCCCCTGCACTGACCTTTTTTTTTTTTAAGTAAATAAAATAAAACCATCCAGAAAACAGAAATTCTGGAATTGAAAATATAGTAACTTTAAAACTCGCTAAGTGTGCTCAACAGCAAATTTGGACTGGCGAAAGAAATAATGAGGAAACGAACGACTGAAGCACTTATGCAATCTGAGGAACCGAGAGTAAAGAGAGCAAAGACTAATGAAGAGTCTCATAGAAATATGGAAAAATTATAGTGTAGCAACAGATGTGCAATTAAAGTACCATATGAGAAGAGAGAGGAAAAAGAGCAAAAATAATACTAAGAAAATAAATGCATAGTGACTGAACATGTCCCAAGTTTGATGAAAAGCATTAATTTGTACACACAAAAATCTAAATGGATTGCAAGTAGGGTAAATGTAAAGAGGTCAAATTATATTAAGATTTCTGACAGATCGTATTATATTAAGATTTCTAAAAATCTTGTGTGTAGCAAGGAAAAAACAAACAAACAAACAAACAAAATCTCATAGGCCAGCATAGCCTGATAGCTGAGAGATTCAGATTTTACATGGCCAGCCACAGTGTTTGAGTCCCAGCTCTCGGGCTTGAAAAACACACCAGTACATGTGTGTGAGTGCTCAAAATCCCAACAGGATGAAGAAATGGAGGAGAAGATGACAGCGGGACCATGCCCCATTGGGGGATGGCTTCTCCTTGTCACTCTCTCTCTTTCTTTTTCTCTGACAAGCAAACATGCCCTCTAGCAATTAAAAAAATAAAGGCTAGCAGTTGGTCTGGAGGTTAGGGTGGCTGGATCTCACATAGCCAATTGCCCAGTTTGAGTTCAAGACCCAGTGGCTTTAAAATCACTCCAGGCAGATGAGCATTCATGCCTAAAATCCTGAAAGGAGAATGGAGGAGAAGGGATGGGAACGCTGCCATCCTTCCTGGGGAATCATTCTCACTTTCTCTCTGTTTCTCTTCTATGAGCACATGCAACCTATTACAAACAAATAAACCAAAATAACTCATGTATAATGAAGCCTCAATAATTTAACAGCAGAGAATAAATAAGAAATAGAATACTTGAATAGGTGAGCCTGTGCTCAGGACCTGGGGGAACTTTGGAAATTTTGGACTACATCGTCCACCTTCCAATGGCCTGGCCTTGCCACGCCTGCCTGCTGAGAGTCTTGAGCCCAGTCTACACAGGTCTTCAGGGTGAGTTCATGCTTGAGACCTGGGAGACAGCATTGTAAATTTTGTATTGCATCACCTACCATTCCAGCAGCCTGGACTCACCCTGCCCACCCTCAGGGAGTCTTGAGGCTAGTCTAGGCAGGTCTTTAGGGTGGATCCGTGCTAGGAACAACTTTGGAATTTTTGGACTGCATTGTCCGCTGTTCTAGCTGCCTGGGCTTGCCCTGTCCACCTGCCAGCAGTCTTGGGACTAGCCAGGGCACGTCTTGAGGGTGAGTCTGTGCTCGGGGTCTGTGAGCAACTTTGGGACTTTTGAAACACAAATCTGCACACGACACAAGCCCAGAACTCGACCGGATTGTTTTCACCAAGTTTCATCTCCTTAGACTGCTACCACCTCATCAAGAACTGTATGTTTGGTAGAGGAGCCAAGAACCTGAAGTTACCCATGAGTTCTCTGACCTGGGAGACACATTCCACCAATAGGAAAACACCTGGGAACTAACAGTGACATTTCTTCTACCAGTACTACAAATCTACTCTAGTAAATAGAAAAAAAAGTGAATACTGCATTAGATGACTAGAAACTAGAACAGATCTTGAAGAAACATGAGAAAACAAGGTGATAGCTCTTCCCCAAGTGAGGGTAGTAGCCCCTCACCAACAGTGGACAGCACTGAGAAATACACAGAAATGTCAGAAAAAGAATTTCAAATATTCGTAGTGACAAAACTCAATGAGATGCAAAAAAAAAAAAAAATAGACAATCAGTTCCAGGAAATAAGAAAATCATTTCTGAACATGAAAAAGGAATTTAATAAAGAAAAAACACCCTAAAAAAGAGTCAAACAGAACTTCTAGAAATGAAGAATACAATACAAGAAATTAAGATCTCCCCAGAAAGCATTAACTGCAGATTGGACCATGCAGAAGAAAGAATTTCTGACCTTGAAGACAGAATTTCCAGCATAAATCAAATCACAAAGGAAGAAAAAGAACAACTAAAAAAAAATTGAGAACAATATATGGAAAATTCTAGACACTATGAAATGTCCAAATATTTGTATAATGGGTATTCTCATTAAAAGGTGAAGAATCTGTTAAAGGCATGGAAAACCTCTTTCATGAAATATTATCTGAAAATTTTTTAAATATAGAGTGGAGAAATTCAGACTCAAGAAATAAAAAGATCCCCAAATAGAATCAAGCAAAAAGATCCTCCCCCTGGCACATCTAGCCAGATTGGTAAAGACTAAAGAAAAAACAATGTTCTAAAAATGGCAAGGGAGAAAGGTCAAATTACTTAAAAGGACTATCCCATTAGGCTAACATCAGACCTCTCAACTGAAACAATGCACGCAAGGAAGGAATGGGAAGGTGTATTCAAAACATTAAAAGAAAAACAATTTCAACCAAAAATACTATATCCAGCAAAATTATCCTTCCAATGGTAAAAGCAAATAAAAGTCTCAGATAAACAAAAGCTGAGAGAATTCACCAATAACAGACCAGCTCTACAGGAAGTATTGAGAGGAGTGCTGTATCAGGATAACTAAAGAGAGATAAACAGAAATAAAAAAAATAATAATAAAAGTAAACTGAGAAAATAGCTAAAAAAATGAAAGGGATAAATCTGCAAATATCAATAGTAACATTGAATGTTAATGGATTAAATCCTCCCATTAAAAGACACAGACTGGTTAAATGGATAAAAAAGCAGAAGTCATCTCTATGCTGCATGCAAGAAACACCTTACCAATAAGGATATATATAGACTGAAAGTGAAGGGCTCGAAAAAGATATTCCATGCAAATGGAAACTGGAAAAAAAAGTTGCAGTAGTGATACTGGGATCAGACAAAATATACTTTAAGATGAAAGATGTAAGTAGAGACAAAGAAGGATGTTATATTTCACCCAAAGACCACAACATAGACATTTTTCTCACCTCCACATGGGACATTTTCAAAGACTGACCACATGATAGGGCACAAAACAAGCCTTTACACACTCAAGGCATAGAAACTGTGTCTAGCATCTTTTCTGACCACAATGGAATCAAACTTGAAATCAACTACAGAAAGAGCCCTGGAAAATTCACAAACACATGGAAACTAAACCCACTCCCAAATGACTTAATGACTGTAGAAGATTAAGACTGAAATAAAAAAAAATCATAGAAATCAATGATAATGAACAAACAAGTGTTTATAACCCATGGGACACAACAAAAGCATTTATAAGAAGGACGTTCATAGCAATTAGTGGCCACAAAAACAAAACAAAACACACATAAAGGTGACAAACAACCTAATGGTACAACTCAGGGAACTGTAAAAACAAACAAAAAAAGAAACCCCAAAAAAATCCCAGGAGAAAATAAATAATAAAATTTTAAGAAGAAACAAATTAAATAGAGAATAAAAGAACTATACAGAAAATAAACAAAATCAAAAGCTGGTTCTTTGAGAACATAAACAGAATGGACCATCATTAGATAGATTAGTCAAGAATAATAGAGAAATCAACCCAGCAAGGAAATAGGCATTAGTACAATGGATATAGCAGAAATAGAAAATATCATCGGAGAGTACTATTAGCAACTATATGCCAACAAACAAGAAAATCTGACGAGATGGACAAATTTCTAGACATTATTAACTTACCAAGATTGAATGAGGAAGAAATAGAAAGTCTGAATAAACCCATAACAAGCAATGAGATTGAATCAGCAATAGTCTCCCAAAAAAGAAGAGCTCAGAACCTGAGGAATTTACTTCTAATTCCACAAAATTTTTAAAGAAGAACTAACCCTAATTCTCCTTAAACTATTTCTAAAAATTCAAAAGGAAAGAATCCTTCCAAATTCATTCTGTGAAGCTTCCATTATCTTAATTCCAAAACCATACTAGGTCATGACAAAAAAAGAAAACCTCAGGCCTAATGAATATGGATGCAAAAATTCTCAACAAGATACTATCAAATACAAATCGAATTAGACAACATGTTAAAAGGAGTAAACACCATGACCAAATGGGATTTATTCCAGGGATGCAAGGATGGTTTAATATATATAAAACAATAAATGCAATACATCACGTTAGCAAAAGGAAATATAAAAACTATGTGATCATGCCAATTGATGCAGAAAAAACATTTGATAAAATACAACATCCTTCATAATTAAGACTCTCAGCAAAATTGGCATAGAAGGGACTTTTTTTTTTTTGGAGAGGTTTTTGCTATAGAGCGCATGCACTCGCCAACCAGACAGAGAGACAGAGAGACAGAAAGCGAGAAATCACCCCCCAGGGGAGATGGCCATGCCGCAATCCCTTCTCCTCTGTTCTCTTCTCGGGATCTTGGGCATGCACGTACACGTGCCCGGAGTGACTTTTTTAAGCCACCGAGTCTAGGATGTGAACCGCGGTCCACTACATGGGAGTCCAGCGACATGGCCATTATCCTAACTGCTGGTCCCTAGAAGGGACATTCTTCAACATAATAAGAACCATCTATGAAACACCCATAGCCAACATCATACTGAATGGGGAAAAGCTGAAAACCTTTCCACTAAAAACTAGAAAAAGTCAGGGCTGCCCATTTTTTCCACTCCTTTTTAACATGGTATGGAAGTTCTGTCCAATCCAATTAGACAAGAGAGTCAAGTAAAAGGTATCCAGACAGGAAAAGAAGAAGTGGAATTGTCTCTATTTGTAGGTGATATGATTTTTTTTTAAATTTCAATTTATTTATTTGCATTCATTCTATACATCATTACAGCAAACAAAATATTTTCCATCCACATCAACAAACACGTTATTGTCAGCAAATGATCTTCCATTTCTTGTTTTCTGTACGTTTTACTTTTTTTCCCCCATCCTTGATTCCCTATCTCCTACCCTCTGCCATCTCCCACTCTCCTCCCACACTGTCTCTGGTATCTATGTTTGCTTTCTATACTGTTTTCCCCCCACATTTTATTGAATCACCAAAGACCCTAATCAATCCAAATACCCTCATAGCAAACACAGGTGACACACACATTTCCATGAACACAAGTCTAACTTCTTTACGCTTCCTATAAAGTAGCACCTAGACACATCCTATAAAGTAGCACCTAACTGGGGCTACATATCCTACTGCAGTCATTGAATAGATATATTTTTTTTTCCTGAAACTTTTTTTTGTAACTCAATTTACATTCCTTCCCTAAGCATCATCACAGCACACAAAATGCGATCTCCCATCCAGTACACACTGCATAGTGACTCAATCATGCACATTACAAAAAATTTTCCATTTCTAGTTCCTAGAATTATTTCCACCCCTCTTTCTAACCCTCTGTCCCTTCCCACCCTCCTCTCACACAACCTCTGGTG
>NW_006203708.1:203015-218343 GCF_000334495.1 Tupaia belangeri chinensis | reverse complement strand
ATGATCTGGCGGTGATTTCTTGTCATCTGATGGATGGTGTGTTTCTTTCAAATTCTTGAAATTCAGCCACTAGCTCATTTGCTGGAGGCTGAATTATCAGTAGAAAATCTTCATTCCCTGAAAAATCTCGATATGATGTTATATATACAAAACAAAAATTAAAAAATAATCCACAGGAAAAAATAAAAACCTGGAAATGATAAATGAGTAAAGTGGCAGGATACAAAATCAATGTACAAAAATCTATAGCATTTTTATACAACAACAGTGGAGAAACTGAGACAGAATTGAAAAAAGCAATCCCATTTACAATAGCCACAAAACCAATATATACCTAGGACTAAAGCTTACCAAAGACGTCAAAGATCTCTACAAGGAAAATTATGAAACACTGAAAAAAGAAATTAAAAATGACATGGAAGGTGAAAAAGCATCCTATGTTCCTAAATTGGAAGAATTAATATAGTCAAGATGTCAATCCTACCCAAATTAATCTACAAATTCAATGTAATCTCAATCAAGCTACCAGAGATATTCCTTACAGAAATTGAGAAAAACAATCATAAAATATGTCTGGAAGCATAAAAGTTCCCATATTGTCAAAGCAATACTGTGCAAGGAGAATGACGTAGGAGTATCTCACTTCCCAACCTCAAAACATATTACAAAGCTGTGATAATTAAAAATCATGGTATTGGCACAGAAACACATAGTTAAACCAGTGACAGAGAATTGTGAACCCCCAAATAAACCCCCAAACATGGAACCAGCAGTTAATGTAATGGCTATGTCAATGAATTCCCATGTAGCTGACTGCAGTTCGAGTCCTGGACCCGGTGACTTAAACTCACGCCAGGCGCGTGTGCATGTGTGCCCAAGATCCAGAGAGGAGAATGGAGGAGAAGGGATTTGCAACATGTCCATTCCCCCTGGGGGGTGATTTCTCACTTTCTGTCTCTCTGTCTCTCTCTGTCTGTATGGTGAGCGCAAGTGCCCTATAGCAAAAAATAAATAAAGAAAGAAAGAAACGCCAAAACATTCCTAACCCAACTGATTCATGACAAAGGGCACAAGATGATCCAGTAGGAAAAAGAAAATCTCTTCAGTAAATGATGCTGGTAGAACTGGCTATCCAACTAGATTCTCATCTCTCACCACTCAGAAAAATTAACTCAAAATGGATTGAGGACCTAAATATAAAACCTCAATCTATAAAAATACTGGTGGAAAACACAGAAAAAACTCTTGGAGACCTTGAAATAGGCAAAGACTTTTTAAAGAAGACCTTCAAAGCACAAGCAATAGTCCCCAAAATAGACAAATGGGACTAGATGGGGCTGAGAAGCTTCTGCACAGCAAAAGAAACAATAGGTAGAGTGAGAAGACAACCCTCAGAATGGGGAATATATTGCAAATGATACCTCAGATAAGGGACTGATAACTAGAATATACAGGGAACTCAAGCAGCTTACTCCCCAAAAAAAAAAAATAATAATAATTTAATTAAAAGATGGAAAAATGAGCTGAACAGACAATTCTCCAAAGAAGATATACAAATGGCCCCAAAGCTTTAGAAAATATGTTTGGCATCTCTTAGCAAAATGGGAATGCAAATCAAAACCACAAGGAGATACCACTTAACCCCCCAGTCAGAATGGCTAAAATTTAAGAAAGTAAATAATAAGTGCTGACAAGGCTGTTATCAAAAGGGAACTCTCCTACACGGTCGGTGGGAATGTAAAGTAGTACAACCTCTTTGGAGAAGGATACGGAGATTCCTTTGAAACCTGGAAACAGAACTATGACATGACCCAGCAACTCCACTTTTAGGTATTTACCCAAAGGATAGAAAACCCCTCAGTTGGAACAACACTCACACATCCATGTTTACTGCAGGATTATTTACCATCGCTAGGACATGGAATCAACCCAAATGTCCAGAAATAGATGATTGGATAGAAAAATGTGGCATACGTACTGTATGGAATAAATACTATTCAGCCATAAATAATGAGACCCTGACATCTGATACAAAGTGGACGAATATGGAAGACTTAATGGTAAGTGAAGCTAGCCAGACTGTGAAAGACAGACTTTGCATGTCCCCACTCAATATATACTGACCATCTGTGCTCTACAGCAGACTCTGAAAGCTTAAAGGCATAGTACGAGGTAGGGCAATGGTAGATACTAAAGAGTGTAAGGATAGAGATAAGACAGGGGTGGGTAATAGAGAGAATGAGGGGGACAAAAAGAAAAACAGAAATTAAGAAGCCCATTTAATTGACAAAAAATTGAAAAGCTATTTGCTGCTGCTGCTTTGCCTTAACTGATACACGTGGTATTTATGCTAGTAAAAGATACACTGTAAAGATACCTGAGATTAAATGTAAAAAAAAGAATAAAAATGGGAAAAAGAATACCTAAACATTATAAAGAAAATATGCCTAACAAACATCTGTTGGAACCCTGCCCAATAACCAGAATACATTTTATTCCCAAGTGCATAAAATGAAGATGAAGAAAAAGGAGAAGACTCAAAACACTCCAGTCAGGATTGATGTGCAAACATTACTACTAATTTTACTACGAATACTATGAATGAAATTGCAGTGGGTTGAAGAGTGGCCCTCACCAAAGCCCACATACGAACCCAAGAACCGGTGAACAAGTGACAAGTGTCTTAGTTGGAAACAGGATCTTTACAGATACAACTAAAATAAGGATTTTGAAATAAAGCCCAGTGTCCTTATAAAAGATGAAAATAAAAGGCAGAGAAAAGAGATGCAGAATTGAAGAGGAGTGCATAGTTGAAGATGTGCATCCACGTGCCAAGAAGTGCCTGGACCTGGCAAAAGCCAGAAGCTGCAAGGTAGGGATTCTTCTAGAACCTCTGAAATGAGTGTGTTCCTTCGGACAACTATTTTACATGTTTGGCCTCCAGAATTGTGAAAGAATGAAGTGTCATCGTTTCAATGCACTGAATTTGTGTTAATCTGTTATGATAACACTAGGAAACTAATAAAAGCTATGTCATTACCAAGTAAATAAGTTAGATGAAATGTAAAAAATTTTTGAAAAATACTCTCTTAAAACTGACTCAAGGACCAGCAGTCAGCGTAATGGTTATGTCTCTGGACTCCCTCGTAGTTAACTGTGATTCAAGTCCTGAACCCAGCAGACTGAAACTTACTCTGGGTGTGTGTGTACTTGCATGCCCAAAGTCCAAATGCACCCTGTAACAAAAATCTCTCCCTCTTGCTCAAAAAAAAAAAAAAAACCAAAAACAAACAAACAAACAAAAAAAACGGACTTGAAAAAAAGCAAAAATCCGAGTTGATTTTTGACAAGTAAAAATGGCTCAGATACCATTCCCAGCACTACATACACACACACACACACACACACACACAAAGATGATACCCAGCTGGTGTCCCTGGTGGAATCTGCCAAGTATTTCAATGAGAATACCACTTTTCCCAATATGTTGCAAAAATTGAGAAGGAACACCTTTTTTTTTTTTTTTTTAGAGAGGTCTGTTTGCTATAGGGCGTGTGTGCTCACCAGAAAGACAAAGAGAGACAGAGAGATAGAAAGCGAGAAATCACCCCCCAGGGGGGATGGCCATGCCGCAATCCCTTCTCCTCCATTCTCCTCTTGGGATCCTGGGCATGCACGCACGTGTGCCCAGTGTGAGTTTAAGCCACCAGGTCCGAGACTCGAACAGCAGTTGGCTACATGGGAGTTCAGCGACATAGTCATTACACTAACTGTTGGTCCCGAGAAGAAACACTTTTCAACTAATTCTGTGAGGTCAATATTATCCTCATATCCAAACAAGATGAAGATATCTCATAAAAGAAATCTACAGACCACTATCTTTGTGATTATAGATACAAAAGTCCTCGATAAAATGTTAGCAACCTGAATCGAAGACGTTAAGGTGGAGTACATCCCGAGACCACAGAGGAGCAATGCCAGCAATGCAAGGTTGGTGCAATATATGGTTAAAAAATGAAGGCAACACAGTATATTGAGAAAATAAAAAGTCAAATCCATATAATCATTTAAGTAGATGCAGACAAAAGACAGTACACCTATATAATACAAACACTGAACAATCTAGAAACAAAAGTATGTCTCCTTAACCTGTTAAGGGATATCTATGAAAAAAAAAAATAAACACACACACAACTAACATTTTCAACATTAATGTTGAAAAGTGGAAGTGTTTCCATAAAATCAGGACAAGGACAAGGATTCCTACTCTTACCACTTCCACTTGCTATTCTCTGAAAGATATTTTTTGTTTTTGTTTTTGTTTTTTAAGAACTTTTGGGTGCATGCATTGCCAGAGAGACAGAATGTGACAAATTGCCCTCCAGAGGGGATGGCCATGATCCAATCCCTTCTCCTCCATTCTCCTCTCAGGATTTTGGGCACGCACGCACACATGCCAGGCATGAGTTTTAAGCCACTGAGTCCAGGACTCGAACCATGGTCAACTACATGGGAGTACCACAACATAAGCATGATGCCATCTGCTGGTCCCTCCTCTGAAGGTTGTATCTAGGATAATTAGACAAGAAGAAAGAAAAAAAATAAAAGAAAGAGGAAGAAAGCACGAGAAAGAAAGAAGAAAGGGAAAGAATTAAAAGAAAGAAAGGAAGGAAGAAAGAGAGAAGAAGAAAGGAGAAAAAAAAGGAAGAATAAATACAATTATATAAGAGAAAAAACAAGTAACATTGTATTTGAGGGTGCTATAATCTTGTACATAGAATATCCTACAGAACCCATTTAAAATCTAAGCAAATTTGGCTGGGCCGGCAGGTGGCACAGTGGTAACATCACTGGACCCTCACATGACTGACATGGTTCAAGTCCTGGACCTGGAGGCTTGCTTTCTCAATTTTTCTCTCTCTCATATCTCTCTCCGGTGAGTGCACATGCCCTGTAACAAATTACAAATTATAATAATAAATAAAATACATTAGAGCAGTTGGTGTAATGGCTATGTCGCTGGACTCCCATGTAGTGGACTGTGGTTCAAGTCACTGACCCAGTGGCTTAAACTCACACCGGGCACGTGTGCGTGCGTACCCAAGATCCTGAGAAGAGAGTGGAGGAGAAGGGATTGCAGCATGGCCATCCCCCCTGCAGGGTGATTTCTGGCTTTCTGCCTCTCTGTCTCTCCTGGCGAGCACATGCGCCTTATAGCAAAAACCTCTCTAAAAATATAAAATATAAAATAAATAAAATAAATCATTTTTAAAATAAGCAAATTAGGCAAGTTCTTGGATACAAGACTGATATATACAAATAAATTGTATGTTCACATACTTGCAATGAATAGTCTTAATATAAAGTTAAAAAAAATTCATTTGGGACCAGAAGATGGCATAGCAGTTATGTCACTGGACACCCATGTACTCAACTGTGGTTTGAGTCCAAGACCTGGTGACTTAAAACTCATGCCGAGAGATAGATAGATAGATAGAGAGAGAGAGAGAGAGAGAGTGCCCAAAATCCCGAGAGGAGAATGGAGGAGAAGGAATTGCTGTGTGGCCATCCCCTCTAGAGAGTGATTCTTGCTTTCTGTCTCTCCAGCACATGGGCTCCATAGAAAAAATTTCTTAAATGAAAGAGTTTCATTTTGGGGAACCAGCAGTTAGCGTAATGGCTATGTTGCTGGGCTCCCACGTAGTCGGCCGTGGTTTGCGTCCCGGACCCGGTGGCTTAAAACTCACGCCAGGAACATGTGTGTGCGTGCCCAAGATCCTGAGAGGAGAATGGAGGAGAAGGGATTGTGGCGTGGCCATCCCCCCTGGGGGGTGAGTTCTCGCTTTCTGTCTCTATGTCTCTCTCTGTCTGTCTGTCTGTCTGGAGAGCACACGAGCCCTATAGCAAAAACCTCTCCAAAAAAAAAAAAAAGAGTTTCATTTTTAAATGCCACCAAACATAATGAAATTGTGGGGATTAAATTTGATAAACAAGAAAAAAACTTATACCCTGAATCTATAAAACATTTTTTTTTTTTGGATGAGAAGATACATTTTATGGTCTGTTCCATTAATCTGAAATATTTCTCAAATCAAACCGTAGATATAACGTAATTTCCACCAACTGCCTCCTGGCATTTTTGGAGAAGTTGATGAGCTGATCCTAAAAGTACAATGAACTTTCTAGGGACCCACCTTAGCCAGAACAATCTCAAAAAAGAACAAAGCTGGAGGATTCACACTTCCTGATTTCAAAACCTAGTACCAAGTTACAGTAATTAAATCAGCGTGGTGCTGGCTTTAGGACAGACATCTAGAACAATAAAGTAGAATTGAATTCTCACAGCTTCATTCAACTGATATTTGGCAGGTGCTCCAATACCGTTTGAAAGGAAATGAACGGTCCTTTCAGCAACTGAACAAACATGAAACACGAGAAAGCTGGAGCCCTGCCTCACTACATAAGCAAATAATAACTCACAGTGGATCTGGGCTTGAGAACGAATGCTTGAAAACTCATCACAGGAAAAGTAGGTACGAGTCTCTGGGTGTTTGGACTGGGCAGCGACTTTTTAAAATATCACACAGAATGCACAAGCATCCAAAGGGGGAGAATCAACGATGCGGGCCGAAACTCAGAGCTTTTCATTTCCAAGGATAGCTATCATCAAGTAAGTAAAAAGGCAAACCGAAGAAAATTAAAACCTGCTAAGGAACTGGTTTCTAGAGTATACGAAGAACTCTTACTTCTTATAAAAAGATAATCGCTCAAAAAAACGTAAAGGATTTGTATAGACTTTGTCCAAAGAAGGTTTAAGGATGGCCCGCAAGGAATGAAAAGGAAAGAAATCCATCAGAATCAGGCCTATAATTGAACTGTGTTGAGACATAATGCTTAGTCAGAGGGAAGGCTGTTTAGCCTTTACAGAAAGGTGGCCAGTGCGGTGTTCCAGAAAAAACAGGAGATCCTAAGTGTAAAGGGGGAGGAAGAGCATTCCTTCCAGAGGGAACATCACAGAACACGGGCGTAGGGTGACAGAGATGACAAAGAACAACACAGGGTGCAAGTCCAGCCTAGCATCTCTGCCACACCCACCAGGTCCTTCCGAGCTAACTAGAATCAAGAAATGCAGATGTTCAGAAAGTTCTCTAATAAGCGCATAACTTAGGGCAATCATTTGCATGAGAGAAGGGTTTCCAGGTGACCTTTGATTTGAAGATATAACACGGTCTACAGATACTTTTCTTTTTAATAATTATTCATTTTATTTTTTTATTTATTCATTCATTTATTTCTTAACTTGACCAGAGAGAGACAGAGGGTGAGAGTGAGAGAGAGGAAGTGAGAAAGCAAGCCACCAGATTCAGGACTCAAACCCTGGTCGGCCCTGTGGGAGTGTCCAGCGCCTTAACCACCACACCACCTGCTGGTCCCTACAGATATTTTTTTAAAGGAATAATTTTATTTAACTTTATTTATTATTATTATTTGTTTTAATTTGACTAGAGAAAACAAGCTGCCAGGTCTGAGACACGAACCATGGTCAGCCACGTGGGAGTCCAGCATCTTTAACCACCATACCACCTGCCATTCCCTGTCTGTTTCTTTTTAAAATGCTATTTACAGAAAGGAAACATTAGCAGAAATACTCAATCCTGGTATACATGCAGTTTCATTCTGTTTTCGGGGATACCAACAGCCATAGCAGATGCTGAATCTGTTTCTGATGCTGAAGTCCATGGGCCTGGAGGCCATTGCTTTATGAAAAGAATGTGAGATTTATTTCCGGTCACTTGTTATATTATGGTAATGTATATAACAGTATTTTAAATCGGAGAAAGGGAAGATAATCAGATGTCATTTAAAACAAATTTCTAGGATAGAAATACGTTTAAAAATGTTGATGTCCACCATAATTTTAGAGTTATGTTCAGTTACTTAAAATCACTCGAAGATAATTTATATTTATACTCTTATTTCAAGTATTTTCGGATCCATGAGGTCAAATGTAATTTAATTCTGTGAGGTTTTTAAGAAGACAGTGGCAACAGAAATCTGTATGAAAACAGTATTTTTTGAGACATCGATTTATTACAGATTTGTTACAGAGAGACTTGAAAATAATACTTTAGATGAAATTTTAGAACTTTTGAATACATAATTATTTGTGAACTCTGAGAAATAAGCCTCGTATAAACTAGAAAGTTCATTGACAGAATAAAATGAAAAATAGTGCTTATCTTTTTGTGCTAAACTGTGCTCAAATTCCTGGCTACATTGCACAAAGATAGCTCTGACATGATAAAAAAAAAAAGGAGAGGTGAAAACCCTGAGCTATGAGTCCATTTATTTCAATTATAATAATTTACCATTTGATTTCTTATTTTAAAAGGAGTAAGTGCTCCTTCAGAAATGTTGTTCAATAAAAAGATATAAAGAGGAGTTTAAATCACTGATAATTCCACCACCCTGAGATTAATATGGCTTCAGTGGAAACTTTTGCCACACAAAGGAATAAAAAATAAATCAAGAGATAGTAATGCAGCCAGAAAGAGATAAATGTCTTGTATTTGACATATGTGTTTTCAAAATTGGCATTATTATGCCATATACAAATGAGCTATTGTATTTTTGTTTAAAATTCAATATTTGCTTGAGCATAAGGCTATGTTAAACAGTCTTTAGAAAAATAACACGTTGATGAATAACATTGTAACATCGTGTAACATTTTGTCAATACTAATTGCTAAATAATGTCTCCTATTATTTGATAGGTTGGTCTGTTTTTTACAATTCTAAGTCTCTTGCTTTTAGAGAGATTTTTGCTGTAGGGTGTGTGTGCTCGCCAGAGAGAGACAGAGAGACAGAAAGAAAGAAATCTCGCCCCCAGGGGGGATGGTCACACCACAATCCCTACTCCTCCATTCTCCTTTTGGAATCTTGGGCATGCACGCAGATGTACCTGGCATGAGTTTAAGCCACTGGGTCCAGGACTCGATTATCGCAGTCAACTATGTGGGAGTCCAGTGACATAACCCTTACTTTCTATACTGGTCCCAGTCTTTATTTTAATTTTTTAAAAAGTCATTTATTTAATCTCTCCCATGGGCAATATATATTGAGTTGTCAGGAAAGTCATGACACATTTTTGCATAGAAAAACATAGAAAGATACATCACACACATATATATACACAAAAATATAGTGTGTGTGTGTGTGTGTGGAGAGAGAGAGAGAGAGAGAGAGAGAAAGACAGGGTCACAGCGCTGGGATCCATTCTCCATTCCCAGCTCTCAGCCAGCTCCCGACCATGGGTACGTGCATGCCCAGTGTACTCAAGTAGGTCTCTGGTCTTGAACCAGGTGTCTTCCCAAGTTTTTCACTGTGTTTTCCAACAACGCCATCTGCCCCCCTCCGATTTTATAATGCAAATTCTCTTGTCTAAGTTACTACATTTATGTGTTTGGAGGATGAGTTTTTGCGTTTAGTTCTGAGGCATACTTTTGCCTTCTTTGTATAGATATCTAAAATGGTTTCCAGATATGTAGTACAATTTAGCATTCCTTTAGCAGTACAACATTTTTATCTCATCACATCATACTCTTTGAAATGAATACTAATGTCCAAAATTATTTTGGCAGAACTAGCATTTAGTTATTTTACATTAAATACTTGGATTAGTAACAAAGTAGAATGTTTCTTTTAAACATACCAATTTTTGCTTGTTTTCTATTTTTATTGTTGTACATCTTAATGAGTTTATAGTTATGTCATTAAAGAAATTTGTATTTGGTCATTTTTGCTATAAAGTTTCCTAGTTTATATTTTGAATCTCTTAATGCTACATGTAACCATTCTGAGGTGGGTCTTAACATTTTTATTTAGTGTGCATGTGAATGTTACCCCCTTCATCTCTGGGTAAGCCGAACCATACATAGTTATAACTGACTCCTGTTCAAAACAGTGTGTGTGAAATTTATCCCTGTTGGCATAGATACTTGTAAATTATTTATTCTCGTGTATGTCTTCTAATATATCCTATGTTTGACTACACTTTAATTCATCTGTTTATTCAATTCTTTTTAAAATGTTATTTATTAATTTATTTATTTTAATTGACCAGAGAGAGAAAGAGAGAGAGGAAGTGAGAAAGGAAGCCACCAGGTCCAGGACTCGAACCATGGTTAGCCAGTCATGACACATTTTTGCATAGAAAAACATAGAAAGATACATCACACACATATATATACACAAAAATATAGTGTGTGTGTGTGTGTGTGGAGAGAGAGAGAGAGAGAGAGAGAGAAAGACAGGGTCACAGCGCTGGGATCCATTCTCCATTCCCAGCTCTCAGCCAGCTCCCGACCATGGGTACGTGCATGCCCAGTGTACTCAAGTAGGTCTCTGGTCTTGAACCAGGTGTCTTCCCAAGTTTTTCACTGTGTTTTCCAACAACGCCATCTGCCCCCCTCCGATTTTATAATGCAAATTCTCTTGTCTAAGTTACTACATTTATGTGTTTGGAGGATGAGTTTTTGCGTTTAGTTCTGAGGCATACTTTTGCCTTCTTTGTATAGATATCTAAAATGGTTTCCAGATATGTAGTACAATTTAGCATTCCTTTAGCAGTACAACATTTTTATCTCATCACATCATACTCTTTGAAATGAATACTAATGTCCAAAATTATTTTGGCAGAACTAGCATTTAGTTATTTTACATTAAATACTTGGATTAGTAACAAAGTAGAATGTTTCTTTTAAACATACCAATTTTTGCTTGTTTTCTATTTTTATTGTTGTACATCTTAATGAGTTTATAGTTATGTCATTAAAGAAATTTGTATTTGGTCATTTTTGCTATAAAGTTTCCTAGTTTATATTTTGAATCTCTTAATGCTACATGTAACCATTCTGAGGTGGGTCTTAACATTTTTATTTAGTGTGCATGTGAATGTTACCCCCTTCATCTCTGGGTAAGCCGAACCATACATAGTTATAACTGACTCCTGTTCAAAACAGTGTGTGTGAAATTTATCCCTGTTGGCATAGATACTTGTAAATTATTTATTCTCGTGTATGTCTTCTAATATATCCTATGTTTGACTACACTTTAATTCATCTGTTTATTCAATTCTTTTTAAAATGTTATTTATTAATTTATTTATTTTAATTGACCAGAGAGAGAAAGAGAGAGAGGAAGTGAGAAAGGAAGCCACCAGGTCCAGGACTCGAACCATGGTTAGCCATGGGGGAATGTCCAGCGCCTTAACCACCATGGCAACCTGCTGGTCCCTTACATAATTCTTGATGGAAATTTATGATGTTTCAACTGAGAAGAGGGGTCTCATGAATAGTCCTGCTGTAAATCTTATTGTACACGTTTTTAGCTGAACACACGTGCACATTTCTGTCAGGATCCTTTGGGTAGAATCAGTGAGTGAAAGATTATTTTCAGTTTAGGTTGGTACTATCAAACAATTTTCCAAAGAGAGTGCTAACTTATACAACCACCAGGAGCGCATGATGAGAATCCCAGTAGCTGCAAATCCCAACACTCTTGGTACCATGCCTTTTAAAGTTCAGAATTCCCTTTGGGTATTTCCTGGAATTTTGTTATAGTTTAAATGTGTGTTTCCTTCACAATACAGGAAGTGAAAAAGCTCATGTTTTTTAGATCTCGTACATGTTTTTTCTTTACAGTTCCCATTAAAGTTTACCTTTTTAACTGATGTTTTAACCAATTTGTAGGAGATTTTTATATTTCTTGGGAACTAGATCTGTGAAAAAAAAATAGATATATAGATATATAATTCTTGGCTAGGTTGCATCTATATATTGTATATACACACATATATATATGTGTCTGTGTGTGTGTATATTATATATCCATCTTCCACTCTTTGCACTCTTTTCACTTTTTTTTGTTTCTTTGTTTATTTGCTATAGGGTGTGTGTGCACTAGAGACAGAGAGAGAGGGAAAAAGAGGGAGAGAGAGAGACGGAAAGTAAGAAGTTGTTTCCTAGGAGGGTGGCCTGGTGACCATCCCTTATCCTGGGGATTTGGGACGTGCACACAAGTGCCCCAGGCGTGATTTTACCAGCCAGCGTGTCCGGTACTTGAACCGCACAGTTGGCCACTGGGACCCAGCACTTTAACTTCTGCACCCACCTGCTGGCCCACGCCTTTTTACTCTCTCAGTGTGTCTTTAGATGAACAGGTGTTCCTAAACTTCATACAGTGTCATTTACATTTTACTTTCTTTGTATTAAGAACTTTTCAGGGACCCGCAGTTAGCGTAATGGCTATGTCGCTGCACTCCCATGTAGTCGACCATGGTTTGAGTCCCAGACCAGGTGGCTTAAACTCACGCCAGGTGTGTGTGCGTGCGTGCCCAAGATCCTGAGAGGAGAATGGAGGAGAAGGGATTGCGGTGTGACCATCCCCCCTAGGGGGTGATTTCTCACTTTTCTCACTGTCTGTCTCCCTGTCTCTCTCTGTCTTTCTCGCAAATGCACATGCCGTATAGAAAAAAAAAAAAAGGAAACTCTAAAAAAAAAAAAAAAAAGAACTTTTCAAAATTCCACATCAGGTAGTTTTGCCTAATTTGAGTTCAGGACATCATTTTTCCTTTGAAAGTTTGTATTAATTTACCTTTCACAAGGGTATCAGAGTACACGTAACATTGAGTTTTGTTGTGATATTAAGAAAGATCCAGATACTTTTTTTGTTGTTGTTGTTTTTTGCCATAGGGCACATGGGGTCACTGGAAAGAGAGAGGGAAAGTGATAAATTACTCCCTAGAGTAGATTACCATGCCACAATCTGTTTTCCCCCAATCTCCTTTTGGAATTTTGGTCACACATACATGTTTCAACGTGAATTTCAAGCTGCTGGGTCCAGAACTTGAACTGTTGTTGACCATATAGGAGTCCAGGGTCCTAACAACCATGCCACCTGCTGGCCCTACAAGACCTCCCATTTCTTACAGGTATATTAAATTTTCCTAGCACCATTAAAATATTTTTACCTACTACACTACAGTGTCAGCCTTGTCACCCACGAGCTGCTCATACACAATGCATCTTTGTTTTGTCCTTAGTCTGTGTATTTCTGGTCCATTACTACACTCTCTCTCTTTTTTTTTTTTTTGGAGAGGTTTTTGCTAGAGGGCACGTGCACTAGCCAGAAAGACACAGAGAGAGACAGAGAGACAGAAAGCGAGAAATCACCCCCCAGGGGGGATGGCCATGCCCCAATCCCTTCTTCTCCATTCTCCTCTTAGGATCCTGGGCACGCACGCACACAAGCCCAGAGTGAGTTTAAGCCACCGGGTCTGGGACTCGAACTGCAGTCGGCTACATGGGAGTGAAGCGACATAGCCATTACACTAACTGCTGGTCCCAGTACCACACTCTCTTGATAATTAGAGCTTTGTGAAAGAGCTTGCTCTCTAGTAACGACCTGCATTGTTCCTGCTCTTTTGGCCATGACAATTTTGATGAAAATTTTATGATCAACTTTTCAGTTCTCTCTTCCAGAATTTTGACTGAGATTGAATTAAAGCCCATATCTGTTAGAGAAAAATTGAACATTTTAAAATTTTGAGTTTTTCGATCAATAGACGTATACATTCTTTTAACCAAGGACTAAGGGACTTAGACATAAACAACAGGGTAAAATATTGGATACTAAAGGTGAAGAAGGAAATTTATTTTAAAAGAAGAAAACTTATTACACAATTTTATATTACATTAGGAAAATTAAAAAGTGGTCAGTCAGTGAACTCAAGAAAAGATAAAGAGGAAGAAAAGATTAGAATCTGTGTTCTTGTGGACATTAAAAAAAAACAAAGGAGTCAGAACATTGTAGGGTGCAATTGATAAGAGCCAAAGGACAATTTGAGAAGGAAGTGACTATTGTAGACGTCATTGTTATTTGTCCAGTCCAGGAGCCCTTCTCTCCTATTAATGACATTAACATGTTAAAATTTGTTTCAGGGGGACCAGCAGGGGGCGTGGTGGTTGGGGTGCTGCACACTCCCACATGGCCAGCCACAGTTCGAGTCCCAGACCTGGTGGCTTCCTTTCTCACTTTCCCTCTCTCTCTCTCCAGTCAAATTAAAATAAAATTTGCTTCACTCTTATGTACATACTAAATCTTTAGAATTCGAGCAACATGTGGTGTAACAGGCTCTACTAGATGAAAGGTCTGAAAAAGATCCTAGAGCGATTTTATTTCATAGACAAAGGGTAAAATCCGCAGGGGAGGAAATTAGCTTACAGACAGTGTACTGAGCTGTGAGTTCAGGCCTGCACTCAGTATGGCACCACCCACTAACACTTCATCCACAGGACCGTAGTCAGAAAAGTTAAACTGAACAATAGGTTGTTTTTTCCAACCTGATACTTACTGGTTCATTGGAAGTCTATAAAACGAAGTTCTTGTTCTTCCTGGTGTGGTGGCTTTGGTAAATAATTTAGGCTGAGTTTATTAGCAGTCGTGACAAAGCAGCACTGTTTCCACAGGCCCATACAATCCCAGCGGCTCGTTTGTTACACAGCGAACTGTAATTCTGTGAGCGTCTTCTTGTTTATCCTACTGGTGTGAATGATGAAGCGGAGGGTCAGGAGAGGCTGATAGAAATTATGGAGCCTCTAGACCCTGAGGAGAGAGGGCTTTTTCCATAAAGGGCCTGAATTTGTGGATTTGTCTGTGGATTTGTCAGGTTCCACATCTCTCGAAACATGGTGGGGGACACACTTAAAGTCAGATGAAACTTCGGAAGTGGGGTGAGTATGTGAGGAATGCTTTCTAAAACGTTTACTATTTTTTTTTCATCTAATTTTTAAGTTGAATTTCCTATTGATAGGCAGGGTCTTCTTTAGTTGTCTCCAAATAACCTATACTTTTTTGGTGAATTCAATTTCTTCATTTAAGTTGGAACAACGGCAAGGTAAGGACAGTAGGTGAAAGGAATGGTGGTTTTCCTCCGAGGATCTGTTTTAAGAATGAAATTTTCAGCTGTGAAGGAACTAGAGATAGTTTCTGCTTTAGAATTTAAAACAAGGTGAGATAAGGAATTGGAGACAAAGCGCCAGCTTTTAAGTCAAGATATGTTGAGAAGTACTGGTCACATGTCCTATTGATTATTAGTGACAAGAAACTGTATTGATCATGAAATGCTCCATGTCAAGATAACAGACAGAGCTTTCCAACAGGTTTTATTTTAGCCCCAAAGCAGATTAAACACTAAGTGCATTTATGGTGTTAGAATGGAATCATTTTGACATACTGACTTCATTTTCTTACGTCAATAGTGAATCTT
>NW_006203708.1:156814-202984 GCF_000334495.1 Tupaia belangeri chinensis | reverse complement strand
AGAAGCTGTTGCATGATGTTTGAGGCTGCCTGGAAGGCCTGGGTTCAAATCCTGACCCAAACTTAACTGGCTGTGCATAGTAGTCCTAGATAACTGGGAACCTGGGGCAGGAGGGGCACAAGGAGACCTTTTTTCCCTCCTCACGTGAAACCTCTCTGTCTCTCTCTCTCTCTGTCTGTCTCTCTTTCGGCCATGACAATTTTGATGAAAATTTTATAATCAACTTTTCAGTTCTCTCTTCCAGAATTTTGATTGAGATTGAATTAAAGCCCATATCTGTTAGAGAAAAATTGAGCGTTTTACAATTTTGAGTTTTTCGATCAATAAACATATACAGTCTTTTAACCAAGGATTAAGGGATGTAGACATAAACAACAGGGTAAAATATTGGATACTAAAGGTGAGAGAGAGAGAGGGGGGGAGAAAAAAAATAACCTTACTAATGCCTGGGTTTATATAACTCATAGAAAATGAAAACACTCATTGTTTATAATAAGTTATTTACCACTCAAAGAAGTAGAGTTGGGTGTTTCCTTCTCCAGCTATACTAAGCTTCAGTTTTATTCAGCTGCATCTTCGGTTACAAATCTTTCAATGCATGGTTCTGGTGATCTTTGAACTTTCACATGTGACTTCCAAGAGATGATAGAATGCATTCTAGGTGCATTTCTGTCCCTGTCAGTGGAGATGGAGTCTTCCTATGTCATGACCCTCCTGGCCAGCTGGCTGAGTAGCTGAATGTACAGGCACATGTCTGGCTTTTAGACTGTGCTAGGAACTGGACCCAGGCTTCCCATGGGCCTCAGCCTTCCAGAATACCAACACTGACCAGGGTGTACCAGCCCGGGACTGGGCCTCCCTCTCAGCTTCAGGTCTGTCGTTCAATGTACACATGTATGACGGTCTTCTTCATCCCAGGGCAAATTGACCTAACCTCCATATTCCTACCTGTCCCAAGATGAAAACTGTATTTGAATCAGCTCCAAAAGAACTGAAGAAAACAAAGATGAAATATATTAGAGAATTATTTTATTTGACTTTATTTATTCATTTTAATTTGACCAGAGAAGGATAGTGAGAGACAAAGGGAAAGAAGGAAAGTGAGAAAGCAAGTCACCAGGTCTGGGGCTCGAACCATGATCAGCAACCTAAAAGTCCAGGGCCTCCAACCACCACGCCACCTGCTGGCCCTCCAAAATTAAATATATTACCATTTAAACCTTCCCTAGCTTGAAACTAGATCCAAAATTAGAAAAAAAAAATTTTATTTGCCAGTAGTTATTTGAGTACATAAATTATGTTTTAGATAGTTTGTTTTACTTATCTTTAATACACTATTTACTATAAATGTGTTACTTCCTATAAATGGTCAAACATGATCAATTATTTAAAATTTGTAAATAAGGCAAAAAGTAAAAAGCATGATCTTTAAATATCTCACTGAATGATTGTTTAAATCACCCAAGAATTATTTAATTTTAAAATTCACCTTTGTTTGATTTTGTTATTTGCTATGAACTAAGGACTTACACTACTGATGTAGCATATTAACCTGTAGACTTGTGTAGTAGAAATACAAGTAATTACTTTCCAGTAAAAATATAACTCCAGAAAGTACAATTTTATAGCCCTCTAAGTTATCAACTCCTTTATCTCTACCTCAGGGCACCTGTTGCAGAATATGCCTCCTAAGTGGATTATAAATACTGGGTTCTTCAAATTGTCCCTTGAACCAATGTATTGATTAATAAGTTGAATAAGTTTGACGTATGGACATATGTATAATTCTTTTGGGGGGGAAGAGGTTTTTGCTATAATGTGCGTGTGCTTGCCAAAAAGACAGAGACAGACAGAGAGACAGAAAGTGAGAAGTCACTCCCTGGGAGGATGGCCACGCCGCAATCCCTTCTCCTCCATTCTCCTCTTGGGATCTTGGGCACGCACGCACACGTGCCCGGCGTGAGTTTAAGCCACCAGGTCTGGGACTTGAACAACACGGTCAACTACATGGAAGTGCAGTGACATAGCCATTACGCCAACTGCTGGTCCCAGACATATGTTTAATTCTTTTGAAGTTTTTGTAAACTGTATTTTGACAGTTTTGAAGAGCCCACCAAAAGTTCAAAGGACTTGCCTGTCACAATCCATTAAATTGCCTTGTGTGAGAAGTGCACCCTGTGGGCTGTTCAAACCCAGGAAAATCTTTTTGCGGCCCCTGAAACAATTTGAAAGCTACAATACACCTTTGATTTTGGCTGACTTGCCATTGTTCTATTATTTATTTTCTTTCTTACAATTTTAGTGTTTCATGATCTTTTCTCTGGTCCAGTATGTCCTTATGGTGTGCCTTGCCTAACTAATAGTCGTGCCATCTCCTTTCGCATTTCAGGCCCCAGGGACCTGCCCTGTGTCGTGGACAGGGAGGCTGCCTCATGTGCACAGGAAGGAGAGCACCCTGGCCATGTGTCCTACCTGCTTTGCACATGGCTGAGAATGTTTTCCAAACTGGTGAGAGCAAAGATCATCATCTGGGTGTCAGTGCATGGCATAGTGGTTAAGGTCAGACCACGTGGCTGACTGTGGTTCACGTCCCGAGGTTGATAGCTTGAAAATCATGCCATGTGCACGTGCAAATGTACCCAAAGTTCCAGGAGGAGAATGTTGGAGAAGGAGTTGCAGAGTGGCCGTACTCCTTTTGGGGTAATTGTTTACTTTTCCTCTCACTGTCTCTCTCTGTCTCTCTCCTCTCTGGTGAATGCACATACCCTAAAGCAAAAACCTTTTAAAAAATTATAATCTGGTTTATGTAGCCATTTGGTGCTCTTAGCCAACGGGATGACAGGGACCATTCTTTATTAGGTGAGAGATAACAAGGAATCAAGTTTTTAGCCAATTTTACTTTAGTTTGTGACACTTACTGCTCATTGGAAAGGAGAACAGCTCCTTGAGATTTAGAACTGATTTTTTGTGTTTCTGTCTTCACTTCGACCTAGTCTAAATCTCTACGATTTCAGAAGGTCTATCGTCTGTAAATAGGAAGGCCTTTTTTTATCTTATTGTATGAGTATAAAATATTTTTTTATCTTTAGAAGGTATTAGTAAGTTATAATTGTGCTTAAATTAATAAAATTATTTCTGTTAGTTTAGAGTTATATAAGGATGTATGTAAATGAAATGTTTACAGTATTTCTGGAAGATAAACTTGATACATTGATTGTTTATTTCTCCAAGGTGTGGGCAAGTGTTACTTAGAAGTTCTTTCCATGGGTATCCATGAGGTGGAAACTATTTTCAAAACAGTATTAAGAACTGCTTTTTTTCATTCCCATTCTTTTATGATGTGCAGTGGATTTGTCTAGAAGCTACACGATATGTGATGACATTATCATTTTTCCCCCTTAAATTGCTATTATGGACCAGCCCCATAACCTGGCGGTTAAAGAAACTGCTCTCTTATGGCTGACTGGCTTGAACCCTGGCTCCCATGGCCTGAAAAACACACCAGGAGCGTGTGCATCTATGCCCAGTCCCTGCCAGGGTGGAGAAATAAAGATGGGAGCTCAGCATGACCACATCCGACTGGGGGTGCTTTCTCCCTCTCCTCTCTCTCTGTCTTTCTCTGGAGACCACACATTCACAATTTAAAAAGTAGCATTTGCACATACTTATGAGGCACAGTGTGATTTTTTGATACATGCATATATATTGGGTTGCTGGCAAAGTCATAACAAAAACAAAAAAAAAAACCTTTTTCTATGGTTAATTAATATTTCTTTCAGTAGCTATATAAATAAGTAAGCCAAACCTATTGGGGTTATCATTTTCATGATCAAGGATAATCTATGAAGATTATTTATTATCACATTGATGAGGTCATTAAGACAAGTTACTTCCAGCTTAGAAGTAAAGAAAAGTATGAAAAGTATATACATTCAAAGTTATACTGAAATGTCTGCAATGGACTAATGTTGCTATTAAATAAACTCTTACCCTCCTCAATTACATTGACATGCAGATCTTAGCCAGTAGAATTGCAAATGGTTTCTATGTAAAGGAAAAACAAACCCAAATGTGCTATGTTATCCTGTAGGTCATTAACTTGTTTTATTTTCAAATCAGCAAGCTATTTTAGAGTATTTTTTACAGTGCATATAATCAGTTCCCCTATATTTTCATTTTTAAGAAAGAATTTATTTATTTATCTGCTTATTTATTAATATTTTCTATGAATGAGAAAGTCAAAGAGAGACAGAGAGACAGCAACCTCAACAGTATTTTTGTTTGTCTTTGTATGATAATTGTGCATACATGACAGAGAGAAAGAATTCTCCACAGGGTCTCACTATGGTACAGTCTCCTTTTCCCAGCCCTCCAGCTTCTCCCGATCCTGGGCACCCATGCATGTACCTGGTGTGTCTTCATGCTGACCTGGGGACCCAAACCCATGATCAGTCATATGGCTTCCAGCACGACAGTTCATCTGCTAAGGATGGCAGCCCAACTGGGTCTTGACACCAGGAGTCGCTCCCAGCCTCAGCTCGCCCTGTCACCACGGGCAGACATGCCCAGTGTAGTCAGTGACGTCTTTGCTCAAAAGGCTGAAACTTTCCCATGTGCGTCAGTCTCATAGAATATCACATTTTACCACTGCTTCACTGTCTAGCCCTGATTCTCATTTGAACTAGGTTTACCATCTGAACACTCTCCTCTCTCATTAAAGGATAGAATTATATCTTTGCCTTGTGTTCCTTTTATGTGAAAATTTTGTTTTAAACTTTAAAAAAAAGTTGAACATGTTTCAAAAATTTTCATTTATCTTCCTTTGTAAAAATGTTGAATTGTCTTATCACTCTTATATATATAGCCATATGCTGGGACCAGCAGCTATTCACGCTGAAGAACTGGCAATTTCCATTTCCTCCCAATTCATATTCAGACTTGATATGCCAGTGGAAGGAAACCAGTCATGACAGAAATATTTACACCACAGCAATTGGCAAAAACTAAAAGTCAGGACTTTTAAAAATTCTTTTGAAGAGGCAGTTTGTCAGCACTTTATGTAAGTGAAGACTCTATTGCTGAATCTTTCTTGTTTTTAAAGTTTAAAATGGTGTTCTTGGATTTTTTTTTAACTAAATATTATGTTTCCAGGGTTATTTTTATGTTGTAGCTAGCTTTAGTTCACTATCTTACACTGATGTGTTTTATGTTGGGACCAGCTCGTCATGAACACATTTTTCTGAATGAGGAAGGCTGTGCATTAGAAACAGACGCAATAACAAACACACGAAGACACCCAAGTAGAGAAAAGCCAGGATCGGGTGGGCACAGCTTCTCTGATGGAGAAATTGCAACCTGGAACCAGCCTCAGGTTTATTCTTTTAAAGGGCAAAAAGCAAGTGGAAATGGGGTGTAAAGAGAACGGAGGAGAAGGAAATGGTATGCAGAGTCAGTTGTTGGGGATGTTAATCATCTGAAGATGTGAAAATGACTGGCGCCATTTAATTTCTCTCATCTTTTTGGGGGACAATCTGATAAATACATGAGGATGACAGTATTGGGATATTGAGTATCTACAACAACAGGAAGATAACCATTGACAGCAGGCAGATACTGCTCTCGTATGTACATGCTTCTCAGTAGCCCTGCTAGAGTAGCTTATGGAAATGCGTTTCTGCATGTGTCTGAGGGTCACATGTCTTCTCAGACTGGCTGCTCTCCACAATCTTATTCATATGTGAATATCCCACTTATTAATTCCCTCTCTAATGAACTGTGTTGCTATTTCCAGTTTATGTTATCACAGACATATTTTTATAGCTCTAAATAGCATTGACTATTTTTATTAAATTCCAATTTAAATGTAGTCTATTCTTTTCTATTGGACTTTCTTCATTTTAATTGATTTGTGGGACACATGCATGTATTAGAGATATATGGAAAAATACACTTGACTTGTCAGTTATATGTGTTAGAAATAATTTCTCTCACTCTGGGGCTTGACTTTTTATATTCTTAATGAGAGAAGCTCTTGGTAAACTCAGATTCTTCATTTTAATGTAATCTCACTTCTTATCTTTTTTCTTTAAGTTGAAAAATTATCCTCGTGTCTTCTTTAAAAGTAAGTGTGTAATAAAAGTATGATTAATGTACACTGATAAAATCTTTTAATGGTGTCGACCCGAAGATGTTTTATTAATCTTTTAAAATTTGAAAGGATTTCTGTGAAAAGCAACTTAAGTATAAAACTCTAAGACTGACGTTAAAACCAAACATATTTTATATATTCTGTACAGTTGTGATATTTAACAGCAATTGCTTTTGAAATTGTCATAAAATAAATCACGCGCGAGAGTTTTTAACCACGCCTCTACAATAAGTTACAATAGAGCCCTTCAGTCTGGGTTGCATATTTGTAACTGATTTATTACAGATAGGATATTGGGTACTCTCTGAACTCAGAGATGAGGCGATTGAGAGGCCCAGAAGTGAGAGAGTACCAAGATCAAACTGTGTATGATTAATAGTTTGATAATACTTTGAGTCTGATTGGAAGGCAATGGAACTATGTTTGAAAATGAAAAAAATATCAATATGTCCTGAGAAGAGGGGCCTTCCAGGAAAATAGTCCAACAATAGCAAATGTCTAAAGAGGACTTATCAGCAGCACAGGACATATTCAAGAGAAAATGAGACAGTTCGGCTTGAGTAGAACAAGAGATACATTTAGAAAGTGGAGAGAGTCCTTCAACACACGGGCCAGGTGACAGCAGAGTGGTAACACACGTAGACCCACATGGGAAAGGGCGTAGGTTTGCATCCTGGGACCTGACTGAACATGCCAGGAGTGCGTGCCGGGGCCCACAACCCAGGCTGGCTGCGACAGGGCCTGGATCGCATGTGATGAGCCTGTTGGGAGTCCTTTCTCTCTGTCTTTCTCTTTCTGTCTGTCTCTTACAAAAAGATAAATAAACTTAAGACATAATAAAAAAAAGGCTAGTCCATAACTGAAAACATATATGAAGAGGGAAGGTAGCCCTGAGTTACTTGTCTTAGCCTTAGATTTAGGTTACCATTGGTTTCAAGCTAAAATCAATACAAAATGGATGAAGAAAAAGAACGTTTGAAAGAATCATTATGTTTTATAATTCCCCCCCCATAGGGCATGTGCACTTGCCAGAAGAAGGGAAAATGAGAACTCAGCTCTCCAGGGAGGATAGCGATGTTGTAATCCCTTTTCTTCCTTTCTCCTCTCAGGATTTGGGGCATGCATGCACATGTGCCCAGTGTAATTTTCAAGCTACTGGGTCTGGGATTTGAACCATTGTCAGCCATGTGGGAGTCCAGTGCCTTAACCACAATACCACTTGCTGGTCCTTATTTTATACATTTTAAAAGTATATGTTAAACATTATGGCGATATTAAGGAGACAAGGAACCAGAACAGAAAACCCCTTTCTGGTATGGAGAAATAGAGCTTGCACTCTCTGAAAGGGGTCGGGGGAGCATGGCCATACATGGACAAACAGGTACGAAAGCGATTAAATAAGGACAGATGAGTACGGTCGCAGGATGATTAGAAAGAGAACGGCTTAGGGGGTACCTTTCATTGGTTACTCCGTGAAGACGTCACAGTTCTACAGGATATATTGAGGTTAGTATCTGAAGACTGTGAAGGAACCATAGTGTGATGATGGAGGCAGGATAGGAAGAGTTAGTACGAAGGCCACAGCACTGAAGCAGGATCAGTGTGCTCAAGGTTCAGAGCTAGGGACATCAAAGGCAGAGTGTGAGGAACCTGAGGGGCCCTGGGGTAATATTAGGCTGGATCCTGCACGCTCCTGTAGGCTGGACTTAGGGGTCTGGGATTTACGTTGGGTTGGATGGGATGCCTTTAGAGTCTGCCAGCTTGCGTCCTCCATCGGGTGTTTTAGAAAGAACACTCGAGATGCTGGCTCAGGGGACTGGTTTGTAGGGCACAAGTCTATCTCTCCCTCGGGTTCAGTGTCCTTCAAGGGTAAGGCAACACCACCTGACTGTGCATTGTTTAAAAAATACTTAACTGTTACCTGCTGTGCATGAAACTTGAGATGCTTGTAAGGCATTAAAGAGGTGATTTCAAGTGGCTTGAAGCTCCGAGAAGGAGTCTTGGCAAGAGGTGCGATTTTGGACGTTATTGGCATATAGACGGTCTTAAAATTCATGGGTATAGATGAGATGGCTGAAAGCAAATGTCATTTTAATCAGTTCATTCACTCATTTCCTTACCTCCTTGTCAGTATCCCTGCACGGCTAAAGCACCTATCATTCACTAATGTTCATCCCTATTCATCTTGATGCTTAATTGTTAATTATCACTGAATTTAACAAAATGGCTGGGGGACAACTACAAACAAGTTCAGTTAAAAGGCATTTGTGGAAATCTCTGAGCTGGAATAAACATCTCCCTGTTTACTGTGGACTAATAAAGGTCTAGTTTTACTAAAATAATTTAATTTTCTTTCCCCAGAAAGAGTTTAATAAACATTTGGATTAAATTGGTAGTTTGAGATACTCAGTATAATCAAGGCTGGAAGAGGAAATGTAGCTGTGACTCTCAGGAATAAAAATGAATAGCGAATGGTGATCAGGGAGAAAAGAGAACATATATGGAAGGGGAGATGCCTGGTGCTGACAGAGCCCTCATGAGGGCAGGAGCCAGCATTCCACAATCTAGACTCACAGCACAGTAGTGCATCTTTTTTGTCTGTTTTTAATCTTTTAAAGAATTACTTATTTAATTTTATGTATTTGTTTATTTATTAATTTGACCAGAGAGTGAGAAAGAATGTGGGAAAACAAGCCACCAGGCCTGGGACTCAAACCATGGTTGGTCATGTGGGAATTCAGTGCCCAAACCACTACCCCACTTTGCTACCCACACAGTAGTGTTTTAAGTTCACTTATTTATTTCTTCCAAGAAAGAGAAGCCCCCACAGGGCTTCCACACCATGACCCAGCCCAACCCCAGGCAGCCCTGGACCAAGAGCATGCATGTGCCTGGCGTACTCAGGGAGGGCTCCAGATGCAAACCTGGAACCTGCCCATGTGCTCAGTCCCCCAGAGCATCAGGTTTTACTGCTGTGCCACCATCTGAACCCCACGATTCCCAGTACTTAGTGTCAGTGTCGTTTTCTTCTATTTGATCCAGTTGTAGAGTGAACTGAAGAGGAGGTGAGTGAATGGTGTTGGTGGTTTTCTTTTTGGAAGTACCAACCACCCATGGATAAAGATTTTCAAATTCAAATCCCTACTAGTCTAAACCTTAACTGGTCCTGTCTGGATGTTTATAGACATCTGTCTTGTTTCTAGGTGAAATATCACATATCCGCCACTAAAGACTTAGCGTAATGAAGACATCATAATTCGTATTCCGGGAAATTTGGAATACGGCGCTGTTTAGTGAGTTGGGAGGGGATGCATTCAGCTCATTATGCATGACGTTGGCTGTTCAGATGTGGAAGGCTGCATTAGACTTCTGGCTATTCTTGAAATGTTCTGGAGCTGTACACACCATGGAAATAGCTTAGGCATCAGTGTGTGTGAGTTCAACGACAGAAGGATTTGTAACACCAGGATGAATTGCAGAAGGGTAGCTGGTGAAGAGTCAAGCTATTGGTAAGACTCTCCGTGTGAGAATTGTGCGTTGAGTGCTTTCTGCATTAATTACATCAATTCCTGTGCTTTATCTCACGTAAAAATTCGACAAGTCTACATGATAAGTATTTTAAAGATTAAAAGAAATGAGGTTTGGAGGCTGGCAGGTGGCGTGGTGGAGAAGGGCACTAGACTCCCACATGGCCGATCCCGGTTGGAGTCTTGGACCTGGTGACTTGCTTTCTCACTCTCTGTCTCTGTCTCTGTCTCTCTTTCTGTGTGATCCTCTGTGGTCAAATTAAAAAATAAATAAATAAAAAAATAAAATTAAGTTAAAATAAAATAATTCTTAAAATGATGAAGCTCAAAATCACATAATCAGTATTAATAAATAGATGAGCTTAGACTTGAACCCAGGTTGCTTCACACAAAAGACTATTTCTCTAACCATTGTATATTCTTTTTTATTTTTAAATTTTCATCAGAGCATATGTGCACACTCTGGGGAATGGTCACGTCTCGATTCCTGGTCTTTCTCCCTCTGTTTGGAATTTGGGGCACTCATGCTCACGGGCCTAGTGTGTTTTCCACGCTACCAGGTGTGTTACCTTGAACCCTGTAGTCAACCATGTGGAATCCAGTTGCCTTAACCACCAGGCCACTGGTTACCCCCCCATTCTATATGCTTATAAAACACGTTTGCCCCGTCTAAGGAACAAGAAAAATCTGGTTACATGACAGGACCAATACTCTTTTTCCATCATCTTTTAAAGACTTCTGACTGACTTGGCAAAAGATCGTTCAAGTGGATCCAATCTACCCACACCAGCTCCTGAAAGCAAAAGCAGAAGGGGAAATCAGAGTTAAGGTGCCACTGCTGGCTTTGACGATAATGAGGGCGACGATGCCAGGAGAAATGCGCTTATCTTAGGAACAGAGTTGACGACAGAGTGAAGAAAGGGGACTTGGGTTCAAACGCGCAAGGAACTGGATTGCGCCAGCAGCATCGATGGCGCACGAGGATTCCTCCCCAGGACGTCTGGGAGGTAACACCTCCGCCTAATGAGAGATTTTCATTCGGTCAGATCCTGAGCAGGGTCCTGAGCCTGCCTGCGATTCCGACCCGGCGACACTTGAGGTAATATCCGGTGTTGCTCTGGCTACGATCCGATGGTATGGCCTTCTCTCTGGAACCAGGGGTAAGAGTTCAGTACCCTGCAATAACTGTGGCAAAATAAACTTTTATTTTTAGTGCACTTAATGATCTTCAGTATCTGTACCAAATTCGAATTCCATTTCAGACATCTAAAAAGCTTCATTGATTTTTGCGATATTTTTATCGAATGAGGTCAATATTGTCAAAGGGGAGGGGGATTGAAAATGACACAATGGGATGTGAGTTTCACAACTGACAGTATATAGACAAGCCTGATAAAACAGCAAGAAAGCTCTCACTGTGAACATGGTCACTGTCTTGAGCGAAACTCTTATTGTAAGAAGGATGACTGAGAATAATAAATCGGAGGTTTAACAATTTTTACAATTCAGCAGTTTTACAATATTTATACTGACTATGGGATTTTGACATATTTTTACCCAACTCTCTGTAATTTAATATAGACCTACAAAAAAATCCTTGAAATATGTAAGCTAACTATCCTTTTACAAATCTGGATATGCTGATTAATCTTGGTATAGTCTTAGCAAAATGATAATGTAAAAAGGAAGAATGATTTGATCGAATAGCTTATGTCAACCGAAATGAAACGGATTTCGTGCGGGTGCTTATAACCCAGCCGTTCTGTTGAAACACCATTTTTATTGTATCATGATGCTTCAGAAACAGCTACCAAGAACAGGAAAGAAATTCAACATAAAGTTACATTTTAACAGGGATGAGTCCTGAGACATTGTGATTTAAAAAAAAAAAGTTATTTATTTAATTTTATTTATTCTTTTTAATTTGACCAGAGAAAGACAGAGGGTGAGAGTGAGAGAGAGAGGAAGTGAGAAAGTAGCAAGCCACCAGATTCAGGACTTGAACCCTGGTCGGCCATGTGGGACTGTCCAGTGCCTTAACCACCACGCTACCTGCTGGTCCCAGAAATTATGATCTTAACATCATAGTTTTTGTTTAACTTTAGTTTGTTTATGTATTTATGTGTTTTGCCACAAGGCACTTACGTTCACCAGAGAGAGAGAGAGAGAGAGAGAGAGAGAGAGAGAGAGAGATCGCCCCCTGGGAATGGCTGTGTCAGTCTCTTCTCCATCCCCCTCTCGGGATGTTGGGCACCCATGCATGCACACCCAGTGTGACTTCAAGCCACAGGGTCTGGAACTTAGGCTTTGCGGCTGGCCATGAAGGAACCAGTGTCTTCACCTCCACGCCACATGCTGGCCCCTATAGCCTCAGCTTTAGTGACCCCACTGATGGCTGTGAAGCATGATGAACAATGGGTCCTCTTTCATTTCTTGCTCAATCACCTGGCACACTCGATGTAGGCCAGTGATTCTCCTAGGAGAGTGATGAAAATAATTGAAAACCGAGGTCCATACTGTCATTTCCAAGGGCATTCGTTACGTTCATATTTGCAGCAAACACACGTACCTTGAAAAAGTATTAATACACTCTGCTTCCCCTTCCAGGAACCCTTTGCTCTGAGAATGAAGAGGGAAAACAGTAAGGCAGCCTGTTTGTCAGTTTTGTTGCACAAAATCTGTGATCACATAAGAGTGCTAGGATATTTTACACTAAGTTAGTCTGAGAGCGTTCACATCATAGAGACCTTACTCAAGTGGATATCCATTAGCTGTCGGGTTACACTAGCTTTTTCTGTGTCTTTAATGCAAAAAATGTGGATGGGGCTCAGCAGGTGGCATGGTGGTTAAGGCATTGGACTCCTACATGGCTGATGGCGGTTTGAGTCCCAGATGTGATGACTTACTTTCTTACTTTCCCTCTCTCTCTCTCTCTCTCTCTCTCTCTCTCTGTCTCTTTGGTGAGTACACATACCCTATAGCAAATTTAAAATAATAATAATAATAATAATACATCAAGTTAAATTCTTTAAAAATCATGTCTGTTAAATAATAATATTTATGATAATAGTAACCAAAGGCATTTTTAAGTATTAGGATATTCAGGGCTACCTTGAATGTATTTTAATACATTTAATCCTGACTGCGATTCTGTGTAGAGGGCTTTAGTGTAAACATAAGATACTGAGTTTTAAAGAAGAGAAACGGTTTAGCTAAGATAGAAAATGAGCATATTTCAAAGTCCAGGTGCTTGATGAATTTTGGTGAATGAGTAAATGTTGATTTGATCACTCTAGAATTTTTTTAAATCAGTTTCATTATGACTGGAACATTACAGGAATCTGTAGGGTTTTTTTTTCCTAAGTAACATTTCTAAACAACATTGCTAATTTAATGTTTATTATATTTTGTTTCCTATGTTCGTCCTATTACACGGTCCACGAGATTACTTTTATACACTTTTATACAGACTAAGTTACCTCTTCTTTCTTTTATCTGTACTCAATTATCGTTCGCTTGACTCCTGATCCTTTAATGATGAAAAACAGATTTTCAGTACCTTACCTATAATGCCTTTCTGCTCTCATGTATTTATGATGTTTCATTTTTGTGTGTTTTATGAAGAAATCTCAGCAGATTTATTTGAATTCTTTACTCATTTATTGAGAATAGAATCTAATTTTCAAAACCATCTGTATCCTATTATTATAAATATGATAAAATGTGAGACTCTAAAATGAGACAGTATATATTTTATTTATTTATTTATTTATGTTTTTGCCATAGAACATCTGTGCTTGTCAGAAAGAGACAGAGAGAGGAAAAGTGAGAAATCACCACCCCCCACCAGGGATGATGGCAACGCTACAATCCCTTCTCCAGCCTCCTCTCAGGATCTTGGGCACACACACGCATGCACCTGGCATGAGTTTAAACCACTGCGTCCAGTACTTGAACCACAGTTGATGACATGGGAGTCCAGCGATATAGCCATTAGGCCACTTGCTGCTCCTCCAAAGACAATAATTTAATGCTGTATAATCCCACAATTTTTTTTTGAGGGGTTTTCGCTGTAGGGCGCGTGCGCTCTCCAGACAGACAGAGACATAGAGACAGAAAGCGAGAAATCACCTCCCAGGGGGATGGTCACGCCGCAATCCCCTCTCCTCCATTCTCCTCTCGGGATCTTGGGCACGCACGCACACGTGCCTGGCATGAGTTTTAAGCCACCGGGTCCGGGACGTGAACCGTGGTCAACTACGTGGGAGTCCAGCGACATAGCCATTACGCTAACTGCTGGTTCCCTCTAATCCCCAAATATTTTAATTCAAATATGTTAACTCTTCTCCAGTCTTCTTTCAGGATTTTTGACATACATACATGCTAGCCCGTCATGATTTTCAAACTGCTAGGTCCGGGACTTAAACCATGGTCAGCCACATGGAAGTCCAGCACCTTAACCACTATGCCATCTACTGGCCTCCTCACTCATATTTTTAAAGTTTATGAACCTATTTCTTCCATAAGCAACAGAGACAGAAAGAGACATTGAAATAAGAGACAGAAAGGGACCGGCACATGACATAGTGGTTACGTTGTTGGACTTCCACATGACCAGCAGCAGTTCGAGTCCTGGATCTGGTGGCTTGAAATTCACTCTGGGACGTTGTGTGCGTGTGCCTAAGATCCCAAGAGGAGGCTGGAGGAGAAGGGACTGTGTTGAGGCCATCCCCCTAGGGGGTAATTTCTTGCTTTCTGTATCTCTGGTTTGAGTCCCAGATGTGATGACTTACTTTCTTACTTTCCCTCTCTCTCTCTCTCTCTCTCTCTCTCTCTCTGTCTCTTTGGTGAGTACACATACCCTATAGCAAATTTAAAATAATAATAATAATAATAATACATCAAGTTAAATTCTTTAAAAATCATGTCTGTTAAATAATAATATTTATGATAATAGTAACCAAAGGCATTTTTAAGTATTAGGATATTCAGGGCTACCTTGAATGTATTTTAATACATTTAATCCTGACTGCGATTCTGTGTAGAGGGCTTTAGTGTAAACATAAGATACTGAGTTTTAAAGAAGAGAAACGGTTTAGCTAAGATAGAAAATGAGCATATTTCAAAGTCCAGGTGCTTGATGAATTTTGGTGAATGAGTAAATGTTGATTTGATCACTCTAGAATTTTTTTAAATCAGTTTCATTATGACTGGAACATTACAGGAATCTGTAGGGTTTTTTTTTCCTAAGTAACATTTCTAAACAACATTGCTAATTTAATGTTTATTATATTTTGTTTCCTATGTTCGTCCTATTACACGGTCCACGAGATTACTTTTATACACTTTTATACAGACTAAGTTACCTCTTCTTTCTTTTATCTGTACTCAATTATCGTTCGCTTGACTCCTGATCCTTTAATGATGAAAAACAGATTTTCAGTACCTTACCTATAATGCCTTTCTGCTCTCATGTATTTATGATGTTTCATTTTTGTGTGTTTTATGAAGAAATCTCAGCAGATTTATTTGAATTCTTTACTCATTTATTGAGAATAGAATCTAATTTTCAAAACCATCTGTATCCTATTATTATAAATATGATAAAATGTGAGACTCTAAAATGAGACAGTATATATTTTATTTATTTATTTATTTATGTTTTTGCCATAGAACATCTGTGCTTGTCAGAAAGAGACAGAGAGAGGAAAAGTGAGAAATCACCACCCCCCACCAGGGATGATGGCAACGCTACAATCCCTTCTCCAGCCTCCTCTCAGGATCTTGGGCACACACACGCATGCACCTGGCATGAGTTTAAACCACTGCGTCCAGTACTTGAACCACAGTTGATGACATGGGAGTCCAGCGATATAGCCATTAGGCCACTTGCTGCTCCTCCAAAGACAATAATTTAATGCTGTATAATCCCACAATTTTTTTTTGAGGGGTTTTCGCTGTAGGGCGCGTGCGCTCTCCAGACAGACAGAGACATAGAGACAGAAAGCGAGCAATCACCTCCCAGGGGGATGGTCACGCCGCAATCCCCTCTCCTCCATTCTCCTCTCGGGATCTTGGGCACGCACGCACACGTGCCTGGCATGAGTTTTAAGCCACCGGGTCCGGGACGTGAACCGTGGTCAACTACGTGGGAGTCCAGCGACATAGCCATTACGCTAACTGCTGGTTCCCTCTAATCCCCAAATATTTTAATTCAAATATGTTAACTCTTCTCCAGTCTTCTTTCAGGATTTTTGACATACATACATGCTAGCCCGTCATGATTTTCAAACTGCTAGGTCCGGGACTTAAACCATGGTCAGCCACATGGAAGTCCAGCACCTTAACCACTATGCCATCTACTGGCCTCCTCACTCATATTTTTAAAGTTTATGAACCTATTTCTTCCATAAGCAACAGAGACAGAAAGAGACATTGAAATAAGAGACAGAAAGGGACCGGCACATGACATAGTGGTTACGTTGTTGGACTTCCACATGACCAGCAGCAGTTCGAGTCCTGGATCTGGTGGCTTGAAATTCACTCTGGGACGTTGTGTGCGTGTGCCTAAGATCCCAAGAGGAGGCTGGAGGAGAAGGGACTGTGTTGAGGCCATCCCCCTAGGGGGTAATTTCTTGCTTTCTGTATCTCTGCCTGGTGAGCACACATGCCCTAAAGCAAAAATCTCTTTAAAAAAAAAAAGAAGCCGAGATAGATACCCCCTTTGTGTCACGACACACACCCAGCTGCAGTCAGCCCAGTCTTTGGGCACAGGGATGCTGAGAGTGCTCAGGCAGGTCTCTGGACACAATCCCAGGACCTTCCATGGGCATCAACCTTACGCACCCTCAGGTTTACTGCTATGCCACTATGTGGCCCTCATATTTTCATCATATTTTTATAATACCAATTTCTTATTTTTACATATACATTGATAATAATTGAAAATATTCAATATGATGAAATATTAAATACTGAAAGTCAGAGGCTTGTTTTAATTGTGCTCCTGAGTTAGCAAAACTCTTCTAATTAATCTACTTGGTGAGACAAATATTAAAGACTACTTAGTTTTAATTATTGATTTAAATCCCGTTTATTATTTTAAGTAGAAATTCCAAGAATGAACATCATGTACATGTGTGTGAGTGTGTGTATATATGTTTGTATGTTTATACGTGTATATATATGCATGTATGTATACACATGTGTTTATGTATAGTGCTTGCCATAAAAATGCATGTTCCATTGTCAAAGAAATTAAAATATTTGGAGATTATGTCTTATTATTGTCTTTGGGGAACCAGCAGATGGCCTAATGGCTACGTCGCCAGACTTCCATGTCGTTGACCATGGTTCAAGTCCCAGATCCAGTGGCTTAAACTCATGCTGGGCACGTGTGCATGTGTGCCCAAGATCCCGAGAGGAGAATGGAGGAGAAGGGATTACGGCGTGGCCATCTCCCCTGGGAGGTGATTTCTCGCTTTCTGTCTCTCTGTCTCTCTCTGTCTTTCTGGCGAGCGCATGCGCCCTATAGCAAAAACTTCTCAAAAATAATTATTGTCCTTGTTGATGAAATTATTGTAGTTGTTGAGCTGTCAAGAAAGTCATGATGCATTTTTGCATAGAAAAACATAAAAAATTTGCCAGGACTTTTCCAGTGACCTAATATATACCACAACACTCTACAAAGGAACTTTTAGCTAGGCATATATATATATATGTATAAAATTGTAGACACTACCAATTTTTAGCTATATCTTTGTTTTTATTAATATAATTTTTCCAACCATAGATTTGAGATATTTATGACTAGAGTCCATATTATAAGTAAATCCGAAGTTAAATGGATGGAAATCTTCAGAACATGAACATGAGTGTGATTATATATTTACTTACTTTGGCAGTTTTACAAATATTATGGTTATTTCTAAAGAACTGCTGATATGTAAATGATATGATTTAGTTTAATATTAGCTTGAAATATCTAACTCGTGTGAACTATTGGTAGAGTAACAATTTTCACCACAGGTTATGCTAAATTTGTATTATTAGCATTTTTTTTTTCTGTGAGATCTCCCATTTAAAAATCTTTGCACAAGTAAAATTATCAAAGACATAAAAAGTAGATATTATAGTATAATGAGACATTGTGCACTTCATTCAGCTTCAACACATATCAGCTTTTTGCCAATCTGTTTCATGGATCTTTCCTTGCCAACATTTGTTTTTTAATGCTGGAGTAATATCAAATAATATCAGACAATATGTTATTTGCATCTCACTCTTTGCTAAAGACCCATATACTCCTGTGCATGTCTTTCCTTTTTTTGATTAACCAACATATTATTCCTCTTTAAAAATCAACAATTTTTTAAAAGAATTCTTTCTATTTAGCTTCATTTATTATCATCATTTTTTTTTTTTTAATTTGAGAGACAGAGAGAGGGAAAGTGAGAAAGCAAACCACCAGGTCCAGGACACGAACCACCATTGGCTATATGGGAGTCTAACACCCTCACACCATGCCACCTGCCAGCCCCATCAACATTAGTTTTTAATGCTCTCTAACAACAAGCTCATATTTAAAACTTCCTACTTAATTTATAGAGCATATTGTACATTTTCTTGGTTTGAATCAATTTCCAACAAGTTATGGTTCGTCCATAGCGGTCACATATTACACTCGGTTATTATGTTTCCTAAGTCTCCGATTCTAGCCTATCATGCTGCTCCTCCTCCTGACTTTTTCAAGTTATTTGCTAGAGAAAGAAATGCATTGGTTCTAAAGAATCTCCCGTATTCTGTGTTTGACCAAATGCTTCTTCACTGTGTAATTCAGCTTGTTCTTCCACCCCTTCAATTTCTGGCAGATTAGCAGTTATATCAGAAGGCTTAGTTACATTGAGGTTATGATTTTTAGACTAGGATAATTCACTGATGGCCTGTATACCTTTTTTTTTTTTAAATAGAGATTTTTCCTATAGGTTGCTTGTGCTCATCAGAGAGAGAAAGAGATATAGAGAGACAGAAAATAAGAAATCACCCCCCAGGGAGATGGCCAAAATCTCTTCTCCTTCATTCTCCTCTCAAGATGTCGGGATGCACACACATGCGCCTGACTTCCACTGTGGCCGACTACCTTGGAGTCCAGCGAGGTGACCATTATGCTTTGTGCTGGTCCCTACCTTTTACCTGACTGTGTGGAACACAGGCTGTCTGGTTTCCCAGCTGCCATGCTGAGATTCAGCTGGGTTTAAGTGGTGTCCTCCTGCCACACGCATTGTCTTAACAGCTCACGTAAGATTCTAATTCCCTAGTGATCAATGAGTGTGGCCAAGGGAAGTTTTGAGAGCTTGAATCCCACTCTGACAACTTGGGCAAGACGTTTCCCTATGACTCTGTTTTCCCTCAAAAAAATAGGGATAAAAATAGTCTTTTATTATAGTCTTTTATTAACTTCACAGTCTGTTGTGCTGTGTTACATGCAAACACAGAGACAATGAATGGTGCGTGAAGTATTTACAAGTGTTTGCTTTTCTATTAACGTAGTTGTAACAGTTCAACGTTAAGTCATTTCCCAGAGGCCACGTTTTAGTACGCAGAGTATTACTTCTCTCACTCTTCCCAACTCGGATGTGAATCACACCTTTGGTGAAGTCTGCCAAGGTAGACCTTGGATATTGGAATTTTTGGAGAGAGAGGGTTTTATTATTGCCCTGAGATGGATGACTGAGGAAATGCATTAAAACATATAACTATTAAATGTAGAATAAGCCTTAATAACAACGTAGAAGCAGGAAAAGAAGCTAAAAATAATTAGGACATAGCTAAAGCCACAGTAACCTCTAGAAATATTAGGACCAATTACAAAACTATATAGAATTAGGATGAAATGAGTCCTGTACACTGGAGATGCCTAATCATTGATGTGTCCATAGAAAATTTAGTTTATACACAGTTAACAGTCTCAATCTCTTTATCAAAAACATATGTTAAAGAAACTGGATAGTTCAAAAATTAAAACTTAAAATGATGCAGCATTTCTGATAAAATAATTTTAGATTACTAAAGACAAACTACAGTCCAAGTGAAAATGCAAAAAAGGACTTATGTCTCTAGGAGATATCAATTTTGCAGGAAGGAGGGAAAGTTGTAGTAGTATTTAAGGGTTTCTTAGGTTATGATCGCCAGATTGATAAATATGTTACTGTTCTGTTTACCCTCAAAGATTAGAAAGAAGGAAATATGGGTGATACTGCAGTATTAACGGGCTTTATCAATAGAAATAGCTGGCTTTTTGCCAAGTTTCAGGTGTGTTTATATTCATTACTTTTATTGCACCGTTTTTTCCCTTTATTTCTTTCATGAGAGAGAGAGCAGCGAGTGAGAGTAACAACCCCTCCTGCAGGCTTCTGACACTGTGGTCCTTCCCCAGCCACACCCAGTCCCGGATCATGACCACAAGAATACCCAGTGTATTCAGGGAGGCTTCGAGACTTGAACCAAGAACCCTGTTAAGTGGGATTGCCTCACAGAGCATTGCATTGTACTGCCATCCAGGGATACTAAATCCTTACAATGACACTGTGAGACTAGAAGACGGGGTAGCAGATACAGTCTTGACATCGTAGAGTGGTGAGACGGAGAGACAGAGACGGCACAGATTTGAACTCCATTTGCAGGGCTCTGACTGTGTATTTTTCTTTTGGCGCCGATAAAGTTGAGGACAGAAGAATGCTGTCCAAAGAAACAGAAGACGTTCATGGTGTTAATGAATGAACAGACTCAAACAGAGTAATGAGACCAGCATGTGGTGTGGTGATGAAGGGGCTGGATCCCAAATAAGGGATCAAGTCCCAGACCTGGTCAAGTCCCAGACCTGGCGACTAGAAAACCATGCCAGGTGTGTGTGCATGGGTGCTCCAAATCTGACAGGAGAATGGAGGGGACAGGTTTGCAGGATGGCCATCCACCCTGGAGGAGAGGGTGATTTCTCATTTTCCCTCTCTCTCCGTCTCTTTCTGGGGAATGTTTGTGCCCTATGGTAATAATCAAACAACAATGACAAAGTCCTAAAATATCTGAGAAAAATGTACTTTTAAAAAGTTTCCATTAATGCAATTATCAACCATAATCTTTTTTTTTTTTTGGAGAGATTTTCACTGTAGGGTGCGTGCGCTCGCCAGACAGACAGAGAGAGACATAGAGACAGAAAGCGAGAAATCACCCCCCAGGGGGGATGGTCACGCCGCAATCCCTTCTCCTCCATTATCCTCTCGGGATCTTGGGCACGCACGCACACGTGCCCGGCGTGAGTTTTAAGTCACCGGGTCCGGGACATGAACCGCGGTCGACTACGTGGGAGTCCAGCAACATAGCCATTACGCTAACTGCTGGTTCCCCATAATCTTTATACCTATTAAAACTACAAGCTTGACACCATAGAGTCACTTTAACTAACAGTAACGATTTTCCTTCCACAAATGCAGTCCTGGTTGGGGGAACAATGGTCCTCCTACATGACGGGGGTCCCATAGGATTGAATAACGCTGAGAAACCCCATCTCCTGGTGGCACCATAGCCATCGTGACGCCCTGGCACCAAGCACTACTCACATCCGCGTGGCGATCCTGGTGCCAGCAGACCTGCTGCCGTTATCTACAAACATAGTGCATATATTATGTGAGCGCGTGATGCTTGATTATAATAATAAGCGACTATGCCCTGGTTTATGTACTTACTAAACTCTAAAGAGGGCACTCCTCCGGGGCCAGCACATGGCGTGATGGCTACGTCACTGGACTCTCACAGCGTTGACCACAGTTCAAGTCCCAGACCTGGTGGCTTAAAACTCATGCCGGACATGTGTGTGTGCGTGCCCAAAATCTCCAGAGGAGAATGGAGGCGAAGGGATTGTGGTGTGGTCATCCCCCCAGGGGTGATTTCTTGCTTTCTGCCTCTCTGTCTCTGGCAAGTGCACATGACCTATAGCAAAAATCTCTCTAAAAATAAATAAATAAATAAATAAGAGTGCATTCCTTCTAATTACAGAAAAAGATTTCTTGTAGGACTGTATGCCATTTTATGTCAGTAGCAGCTTCCCAGAGCTCGTGTTGGCCTGGTTTCTTGATTACACCGTTTTCTCTTGATTTTGAGTTAATGTCATGCTGATCATGGCCTCGAAGCATATGAAATCTGCTACTCATGTGGCCAGTAAGAGGTAACCCTGAGCGATCGATCTGGAGACAGAACTAAAATGAATGAGGACCTCTGAGCGTGGAAACGTCACGATGGCAGCCAGGATGTCATGGTGTCAAAGAGGGGAGCGTGTCGAGCTGTGTTGTGAAGTCGTTGGTTCTTCGGGTCCAGACCTCTAAAATCAGAGACCTGCCCCTAGGTGCAAAATAAAGCCACAGCCACAATAGAAGTAGGAAGAAAAGAGAATTTAATGGAAAAGAAAGATTTTAGAAAGGAAGTACACCTAAAAGACTTCGGGTGGGCAGGTTGCTAGGTAGCAACTGCATTTGGAACGGGTTAGGTGTTATTTTTGTGACTAGAGGTGACAATGAGTATTTAACAGTGGGAGGCCTGTGGTAGCATCCGGTTCTTTGTTTGAACTCCAGGGCTTCCTCCTGCTCGCGCATCTTTCTCACAGGTGAAGAACTCAGGACCGTGAGTACCTAGCTGCGCGTGCCCGGTGTGAGCCATGGTGGTAGCAGCACCTTACTAGGATGAAACATCCAATCAGTTTATTGCTCCAGTGGGAAATGGCATGTTGACCAAAATGTCTGTCTGGTCTTTTTGTCTTTCTGAGGAGCGGTAGGAGGGAAATTTGTGATCATTCCTATGTGTTTTCCTCAGGTACCAAAGAAGAAAGATGGGGTTTGCCTCACCGTCCCGGCATCTGGAGCTGGGTGAGAAGAAAGCGGTTTCATGGAGGGTCTGGTTGTAACTCCTGATACGTTGTGATGGATGGGGCAGGTGTCCTGCTGTTTTCTCAGGGCTGCCTGCTCATGTCTTCGCCAACTGCCTATCACAACATGATGTCCGCACAGCTATGATCGAGAAGAGGAGGAACTAAATGGTGCAAGCTATGAGTGGACCCATTTCAGTGCAAAGAACAAGAACAAGGGCTTCCACCCAGTACAGAGAGACTTACCATGACCTGGATTGAAACCAGTACCATTTCCTTCTGGGACCATGAAGATTGTAGCCCAAGGGATGCATTGTCTGTGATATTGCTAGAAAAGTCTAGACCTGACCATAATATTGAGTCTTCTTCTGACTGTGGGTGGTTTAACAATTCAGGGACTGGTACGCATTACCTAATGTGAGCGTGAGTGGAGTCTGAGGGTGCTGATGTGAAGACGGCTGAAGAATGAACACTCGAGAGAAGCTGACTGTGGAGGGACATGACTTGCCAGAACAAATCCTCCATACCTATGAAACCTCCCTATTCTGGAAACAGATGCCCAAGAGGACTTCTATTCATTAAAGAGGCCAAACCAGTGCTAGGTCTTAAGGCTTTTAAAGACAAGATAACTGTCTTGCTTGGGGCAAGGTTGCAGGCTACAAATGGAAATTCTTTGTGATCTGTAACACTGAGAACCCAAGGGCCTTCAAGGATACCAGTAGGTACACTTCCAGCATACCAATGATTCCCACCCTTTAGGCCTAAGTAATGTAGCTTGTGTCTTAGTTTTCAACACAGACACTTTAAAAGAAAAAAAAAATTAAAAAAAATTTATTAATTTTTTTAAAGAGAGATTTTAGCTATAGGACATGTGTGCAAACAAGAAAGACAGAGTCAGAAAGTGAGAACTCACTCCCCAGGGCTGATTTTTAAAAAAAAATTATTCGCTCCCGGGACTAGCAGAAAGCATAATGATTGTATTGTTGAACTGCCACATGGATGGCTGACTGCGGTTCGAGTCCCAGACCCAGCAGCTTGGAACTCATACTGGGGATATGTGCATGTGTGTCCAACATCCCAAGAGAAAAAATGGAGAAGGGATTATGGCATGGCCATTCCCCTTCAGGGAGATTTCTCATTTTTCCTTCTCTCTCTATTTTTCTCTGTTTCTCACCAGCAAGTACACTTACCTTCTGGAAAAAAATTAAAAATCTTAAAAAAAAAGAAATTTCCAATAGAATTGGTAAAAGGACTCTAGCAATTTATTAACAACTTTTCTGCATGTACACATCGTGTTTTTAATATAGAAGAAAGCTTAAAGAACTATAATACAGAGTTCCTACCCTAAAAAATTATACTTTATGGGACCACATAGGTGGTTAAGTATGTTTATTTATGTGTTTACTAAGTGTAATGCATATCAAACTACTGCTATCTTATAATGCAGATAATGATAATTTTCCAAGTGAATACAATAGATAATAAAATTTATGAGCAGAGAAATTCCTAAGGTGTAAAGCATGTTTTATTAAGTCCTGGGTTACTCCCATCCAACAGAAAAAAGAAAAAGTTACTTTCTGGTACTGAGGTGAGTTTTACACAGGAGGTTTCTGATAAATAGCTTGTGAATAAAATAGATTCACATCGATTCCAGCAATGTGCGACCTGCATATGGAAGAAGCTAAACTTCTCCCGGAAGTTGGAGCCTGGGCCGCATGCTAGCTGTAGCCCCTGTCAGCAAGTCTCCACAGCATGCTGGAGTTGGGGCTATCAGCTCTATTTCATCGGGAGAGAAATCGGGCGTGCGAAAGTCCTATTGTTTCTTCTGAGTTCCCATAGCCAGAAGTCAGAATAAGACCCCAGATCATTCGAACTTGAATGTTGATGCTCATTTTACTGAACCATCAGTGTTACCAAGTCTTTTACTTTAATGTATTTAAAACTTTGTCATATGTCATTCAGGTATTTTCAGAAGTTTTGATAACATTTTTTTTTTTTTTATAAGGGGGTGCTCCCTGGAGAGGAGAGAGACAGAGTAAGTCAGTGAGAGGAGAGAAAAAGTGAGGAATCATGCCCTAGGGGGCATGGCCACACTGCAACCCCATCTCCTCCATTCTCCTCCTGGGATTTTGGGCAGGCATGCACACACACACACCTGGTGTTATTTTTAAGCCACCAGGTCCAGAACTCAGTGATCAGCCATGTGGGAGTCCAGTGCCTTAACCACTCTGCCACCTGCTGGCCCCTCTGATAACAGCATACCAAATATTCGTGTAAGGTCTATCCATGTAACCTTCCGTTTGGATCCTCTAAAGAGAAAGAACTCTGGGTCAGCATGTGGCCTGGTGGTTAAGGCAGCTGGCCCCACATGGTTGAAGGCATGGTTGGAGTCCCTGACCCTGCTTGAAATACAACCCAGTCAGGTGCGTGAACCCCAAATTCCAAAAGGAGAGACGGATGGATGAGAGGGGTTACAGGATGACCACGCCCTGTGGGTACTGCTTTCTCCCCAACCTACCCCCACTGCCACCTCTTTTTCTGTCTCTCTCTCTCTCTCTCCAGTGAACACATGACACCTCCAGCAGAAGAGAGAAGATCAACAAACAGGAGAGAGAAAGGACTCAAGGCTACTTGAGTGCGGGGACTTTTCTCGGGAGGAGCCAGGGAGCCTCGGAAACCTCCTGTCTGGCACCAATGCTTTTTCTTCTACGCCATGTGACAGAACACACTTGCCAGAGAAATAAGCAAATTCAGGAGGCCAGAGGGTGACATGATGGTTAAGATGCTGGAGTCCCACATGGCTGACTGAGGTTCGAGCCACAGACCTGGAGGCTTGCCTTTTCATTTTCACTCTCTTTCTCCCTGTCTCTCTTTGGTATGTGCACATGTTCTATAGCAAATTTAAAAACAGAATAATAATAACAAATAAAATCAGATATATATCTTTTTTAAAAAAGAAGTAAGTTCAAGGAACCAGCAGTTAGTGTAATGGCTATGTCGCTAGACTCCCACGTAGTCGACCGCAGTTCGTGTCCTGGACCCAGTGGCTTAAAACTCACGCCGGGTGCGTGTGCGTGCGTGCCCAAGATCCCGAGAGGAGAATGGAGGAGAAGGGATTGTGGCGTGACCATCCACCCTGGGGGGGTGATTTCTCGCTTTCTGTCTCTCTGTCTCTCTCTGTCTTTCTGGTGAGCTCATGTACCCTATAGCAAAAACCTCTCCCCCCCCCAAAAAAAAGGGAAGGAAGTTCAGTTACTGTAGTTTTCTCCTGATGGTATTTAAGCATACGATAACGTGTAATATGCCTCACTGATATTAACTAGAGGGTCATACTGTGGTCAGGTGCTTGGCTTCCTATGGCCCCTCTCCTGCCTCTCCAGGAGTTTGAGATCTGAATAGTGACAGTTTTGGCGTTGCCCCTCCCTCACGCTTTCCTGTCAATTTATTTACTTTTTTCTTCTCCTTCCTTCTTCATGCTCACTACTTTTCAATAGTTTTCACTCTCACTGTTCCACCTCCTCGCTCATGTTTCTTAGCCTTTCTTACCCTTTTGCTTTCTCTTTCTCTCTCCTCCCTTCTCCCTTTCTGCATTCTCTCTCCTTTGTCCTTTTTTTTTACCCTCCTACCTTCTCCTCATTTTGGAGAGTTTTTTTTTTCTTTTTTTTGCTATAGGGCACGTGCGCTCGCCAGACAGAGAGAGACAGAGAGACAGAAAGCGAGAAATCACCCCCCAGGGTGGATGGCCACACCACAATCCCTTCTCCTCCATTCTCTTCTCGGGATCTTGGGCATGCACGCACACACGCCCGGCGTGAGTTTTAAGCCACTGGGTCCGGGACGCGAACCGCAGTCGACTACGTGAGAGTCCAGTGACATAGCGATTACGCTAACTGCTGGTTCCCCCTTCTCCTCATTTTAAACGAGAGCCTCTGTTCTTTTGATTCTATGTTTGAAAGCATGGCCGCTCCCAGGCCACTGCTCCTCAGTGCTCTTGGTAGCCCCTCGGACCATGCTGAACCTGTCTGTGGTAGCTGATGGACATTCTTCATTCCAGAGGAAAGTTCCTGACCAGGCAGATAGCACAAAACTTACAGCAATCACTTCAACAATTCTGGGCAATCCAACATTTGTTTTGTGTGGCTGATTGTTCTGTAGTTAAAAACTACCACCCCAAAACAATACTTTCCATTCTTAGCACATTTAGAAATGATGTAAATTAAAGGAGACGAGAATATTCTGTCTCTGTGTCATGACCACAGTTGTCCTCGTTGTCTCTTCCCACTGGCAGGACCAGAGGCTGCCAGTGGAGAGCCCAGATTAAACAGGCCAATGAATCGTAAATAAGCTGGCTCATCCTCTCTTCAGATGGCTGTCTAGCTTTTTGCTTTAGCTTTATTTGAAATATATGCGTCTGGTGAAAGCTAATATGGGACTTGGAAGGGATAATGAATAGGGAATACATCCATTCCTAACGGTAAGAGAGACTTTAAGTATTGAGGCTTTTACCTTGTATTTGGGTTCTGACATACAGGAGCATCTATATTTGGATTTAGAGCTATCAAAATATCCATAAAAATGGCACAGAAAAAAATAGTGACTTGAAATGTGAACATATTCTTCAAGTCAAAAAATAAACAATTCTTGTGTTGGCATCAAATGTTGTCTGTTGCAAATAGCAGAACATTTTTGATACTAGGTTAATATTGCCAACTTTATGTCATTAAATAGATCGTGAAACAGATGAAAATGGTGAGATCTATTGAGCGGCAGACAATGTTTTTGTCTACATAACGGCTACCACACTTCGCTAATACCCTTTTCTTCTTTTTCTTTAAAGAATTATTTTCTTTAGTTTTATTCATTGTCATTATTTTATCTTTTTGAGGTTGGCCAGAAAGAGACATTGAGAAAGAAGGAAAGTGAGAAAAGCGAGAAACCGCCATCACCCATGTGGGAATCCAGTCTCCGTAAACACCACACTGCCTGCCGACTCCACCCTTTCCTTCTTATATGTCCACACGCAATGCCCATAAGCCTCTGGCTCTCTTGCCATCATGAGGACAGTCTCCACTGGCATGTTACACTGGCATATTTAAAGGCTAGAAAGCTCTCGAAATCTTGATGAGCTTCCAAATTAATTTCGGAACTGTTCAAACTATGAATTTTTGTGTGGTGAGACCACAGACGGAAGACCCTTGTCGGAGAGAACAATGCGTCTAGTTCACTGTGAGTCTCTTTTCTTCCTGTGATCCCCACACCTCATTGTATTTTCATGTCCATTTTGTAACCCAAGAGTGAAAAAAAGCGTTGGATTTTGACTTCCCCAGTGTCACAGTGACTTTTAATGGTCAGTGTCACATCCCCTTCAATAATGTCCCAGCCTTTTGTCATTATGCAAACAAATCTTAGAGCAGTCCTAGTTCCTTTGAGACTGTTCGAATCAAGACCCTTTGCTACATGGGTCCCTTCCATTGTCATCCAAACTTTCACCCCTTCCCTGGCTTGCTTTCTAAATCCTTCACTTCTAATTCCTCGGAGAATTTTTCAAACGATTGACCTGCACCAACGTCCGTGCATCAGGCTCTGTTCTTACGTAGACCTGACTATACACCTATTTATCATATGCCTAGTATTGTAATTTCAGAAACTTAAATTGTGTCATGTTCACAATGGTAGAAATACCTAAGACATTCAAACCAGCTAAGATCTGAGGATGCTTATGGTGTTTGGTTGTAGATAAATTATCGTTGAGATCTGCGGGTTTTATACCTGTCTGGTGAAGGAAGGTGGGCACAGATGAGATGGAAAACCAGTGCCAAACAGTGGTTCTTCTGTAAAGATCACCAAGGAGAGTGAAATGGGACCCCGCAGGTCTGTTTTTAGAGTTTTTCTGTATATGGAAAAAGTAAACGTAGTTTCAGTTTAACCATAATATAAGAGTTTGAAACTGCTTTCATACTCTGCTCACATCATGTAGACTATTTTCTGTATAGAGTATTATACCAGTTAGCTTATTTTATTTTATTTTTTGAGAGATTTTTGTTATAGGGTGCATGCACCACAGACGGAAGACCCTTGTCGGAGAGAACAATGCGTCTAGTTCACTGTGAGTCTCTTTTCTTCCTGTGATCCCCACACCTCATTGTATTTTCATGTCCATTTTGTAACCCAAGAGTGAAAAAAAGCGTTGGATTTTGACTTCCCCAGTGTCACAGTGACTTTTAATGGTCAGTGTCACATCCCCTTCAATAATGTCCCAGCCTTTTGTCATTATGCAAACAAATCTTAGAGCAGTCCTAGTTCCTTTGAGACTGTTCGAATCAAGACCCTTTGCTACATGGGTCCCTTCCATTGTCATCCAAACTTTCACCCCTTCCCTGGCTTGCTTTCTAAATCCTTCACTTCTAATTCCTCGGAGAATTTTTCAAACGATTGACCTGCACCAACGTCCGTGCATCAGGCTCTGTTCTTACGTAGACCTGACTATACACCTATTTATCATATGCCTAGTATTGTAATTTCAGAAACTTAAATTGTGTCATGTTCACAATGGTAGAAATACCTAAGACATTCAAACCAGCTAAGATCTGAGGATGCTTATGGTGTTTGGTTGTAGATAAATTATCGTTGAGATCTGCGGGTTTTATACCTGTCTGGTGAAGGAAGGTGGGCACAGATGAGATGGAAAACCAGTGCCAAACAGTGGTTCTTCTGTAAAGATCACCAAGGAGAGTGAAATGGGACCCCGCAGGTCTGTTTTTAGAGTTTTTCTGTATATGGAAAAAGTAAACGTAGTTTCAGTTTAACCATAATATAAGAGTTTGAAACTGCTTTCATACTCTGCTCACATCATGTAGACTATTTTCTGTATAGAGTATTATACCAGTTAGCTTATTTTATTTTATTTTTTGAGAGATTTTTGTTATAGGGTGCATGCACTCACCAGAAAGAGAGAGAGACAGAGAGACAGCAAGTGAGAAATCAACCCACAATAGCCATGCCACAATCCCTTCTTCATTCTTCTCTCAGAATCTTGGGCACACACACGCACATGCCCAGCGTGTCTTTAAGCCACTGAGTCGGGGACTCGAACCACAGTCATCTACGTGAGAGTCCAACGACATAGCCATTACATCAATTGCTGGTCCCCAGTTAGCTTAGTTTAACTGGCTGTTGTCAAGTGGTATATATAATAACTATCTATGGATATCAAAAAGTCTTAAAAGCATGAAATAAAATTTAATATGGGAGGGTTGAGATGATTTTATGTTTTACGATGAGGGCTTAACAAAGTGTATGAAACAAATGAATAGGCAGTAAAGTGCATATACCACCTCTGTTTATTTATGTGTGACAAGATCTCACTATGTTACAGTCCTCATGCCTCAGTGTCCCAGGTGAGATTACCAGCCCTCACCACCATGTCCTGTTTCCTTTATTTTTTTATTTTTTAATTTTTTTTTTTTGCCAAAGGGCATATATGCTCATTGAAGAGAGAGAGAGAGAGAGAAAGTGATGAATCACTTTCAGGGGGGATGGCCGTGCTGCAATCCATTCTCCTCTCAGCATTTTGGGCACACACATCCACGCATGGTGTGATTTCCAAGCCACTAGCTCCAGGACTCAGAACACGCTGGCCACGCGGTAATCCAGAGCCTGTACACTATCACACCACTTGCTGGCCCTGATCAGCTCTCTTTGAGGCAGGCTCATCTCTTAGGTTGCTCAGGCCAGCCTCTGTCCTGTGATATTTCGGCCTCAGTCTCCTGAGTCCCTGGGATTGAGGTGCCTACCATGGTGCCCAGACTTCAGATTGGACTGGGCACTGAATCCTGGCTTCTTACATGGTCTCAGCCAGTGGGGCCTAGCAATTTAGCAGAATACGACTGCAGCTGGGTCACATTTTAATAATTGGATTTTATAACAATAATTCAAAGAGCCAGCAGGTGGCGTGGAGGTTAAGGTGCTGGACTCTCACATGGCCAACACTGATTTAAGTCCCAGACCTGGTGACTTAAAAATCATGCCAGGCATGTGTGCCCAAAATCCCAAGAGGAGAATGGAAGAAAAGGGGTTGCAGTGTGGCCATCCCCCCCGGGAGGAGGGCGATTTCTCACTTTCTCTTTCTTTTTCTCTCCTGTCTTTCTCTGTCAAGCGCACACACCCTATAAACAAATTCAAACAAACGAACAAACAAATGAATAAAACAGAATATATAAGGGACATGCAAGCATCTCCTAGAAATTCCCTGGGTCATAACGCGCTCCTCTCTCTCACAGTAACTTTTCTTAGACTCAGCAATGCTTTACTGTATGCATATTCTCTGCTAATATTATATGCTTATCAGAGCAGTGTCTGGTTCATCTTTGCTGCACTCCCAGCATATTAGCAAAGTAAGACAGAAATCATTTATCCTTCCCCCACACAAGCTCTCCTGAAGTCTGACTTTATCTAACTGTCTCCTTTCCTCTCCTTAGACACCTTCAGTCAGTTTAAACTAACTCTGGCTGCTCTCTAACCCTTGATTTTACCCTGGGCAAGAGGCGTCTATCCCATCAACCTCTCTTCTTGGTAAATGCAAATATTTGTGTTGGTTCCTCAGGCTAAGGACCTGGGCATTGTGCCTCCACAATTCTCTATCACAATATACACACAATCCATTAGAGACACACACACACACAACCACACACACACATACACTTGGCTTTATTCACAAGATAGATCTAAAATTCAACTGCTTCTCACCAACTCCACCCTTAATGCCCGTCTAAGCCACTTCTGTTTCTCAGTGATTTACTGTGGTCCCTTCTCACCGATCTCTTCTTCCCCTCTCCTGCCGGGCAGTGCACCTTTGGCTCAGCCATCGGGGCTTGTGGCTCACAGGCTTGAAGTTGGAAGGTCTGGCCCGTTCCTGCCCCTCTTCCGTCATGGCTGGTACTCCTCACTTCTCTGCTCTGCAGAAACTGTCTCCTCACAGCTCTTCTCCCCTGCCCCGGACATCCTGCCCCACAGCTGTTCCTTCGGCTCCACGTGGTCTTCCTTGAAATAGCTCATAGCTTGTCCGTGTTATTCTGCCAGGACTGTCACCATCAAGACCACACGTGGGGTGGTTTAAACCTCAGAAGTAATTTTTTTATTGATTTATGTATTTACAATTCTGGAAGCTTGAAATCTAAGACTGAGGGCTCAACAGCACTTTCTCCTGAGACCGTCATTCTTGGCTTGCAGTCGGCTGTCTGCTGGCTGCGCCCTCTCATGGCTGCTTGCTGGCTGCGCCCTCATGGATGCCTGCTGGCTGCACCCTCCCACGGCTTCTTTGTGCACATGCTTTCCTGGAGTCTTTCCCTCTCCCAGTAAGGACACCAGTCATTTTGGATTGGAATCCCACCCTTCGGACCTCACTTATCAAACTTCCTCTCTTTAAATACAGTCACACTCGGGTTAGGACTTCTGCCTGGGACTTCTGAGAGGCCACCATTCAGCCTACCCCATCCCTTTATTCTTTTCATACCTTACACTATTGGCAAGGGAGCCTCTGGTTAGCCTTTGAAAAATCACTTTCCCCTCACCATTAACTCCATTCCCTTTTCATTCCTTATAGCAACTATTACCATCTAAGGATGGTATATTTATTGTTTATTATCTGTCTTCTCAATTAAGATACAAGTTATAAGCTTAATGGTTCCATCAAGGTCTTCCATTGTTTTTATTGTAAGCTTTATTCTTAGTTTGAGGTTGATGTCTGATATAGAGGGGTTTCTTGATACATAATTATTGAAAAATATACAAACTCTTTCAAGTGATAATGAAGTGTGTCAGTAAAGGTTCTAGTAAGAAATAGATGGGACCTCCAAAGAGTTTAGCTGAGGTGAGACTGGTGGAAGGGCTATTTAGAGTGGAATAGGGAGAATTAAAGGAACCAACAAATGATGATGAAACACCATGGACCTTGCCTCGGTGGGAAAGCATTTCCTTCTCTAGGCCTGAAGAGTCAAAAAGAGCAGCTCTAAATCTTGGAGTCAATGACCTGAGCTATCCAACCAACCCATGAAGATAGGAAACGGACTCTGCCCCGACTTTCGTAAAACAAGGAGGGCGTGGGAGGAATGCATGGGCATCTCTTGCCTTTGCCTCTCTGGTCTTCTTGGGTACCATTCACTGCCCCACAAGAAGCAGCAGTGGAAAGCAGGAGAGTGTTAGGGAAGCAGTCTTTAGGGACCCTGCCCTGAGGCTGACAAGCAGGGCAGCAAAGTAAATAAAATGAATCTGCTTGGAGAGGGGGACGGGACATGGAAACGAGTGAATACAAGAGAGAGAGACTAGGAGCGAAAGTGAGAAACACCGCCTCCAGTGGAGCGTGGCTCACTGCCGTGCCTCCTCTCTTTCTCCTTTGTCTTGGGGTTTTAGACATGCACACATGTGCCCAGTGTGTTTTCCAAGCCACTGGATTCAGGACTGGAACCTCACAGTCAGCCATGTGACATCCGGTCACTTTAGCTGCCACATCACAGGCTGGCACAACATTTTGAGGTTATTAATGTGTCTTGTATTTTTCATTTTTCCCACATGTCCTTTCCCAGTCATCTAGAGACATTTTTCTACTACCAGAGTGGACAAGGAAGGCGGGGAGTGGAGAATGCGCATAATTCTTACTGATAAGATGCAAGGAATAATAAAGGACTGCTCTTTAGCTACCAGAATTCACAAAAGTGAACTTGCAACAAGACAGAAAATCTGGAATTTCAGGATTTTAGAAGAAATAGAGGGTTTTCTAAATTGTCTCAGCACATGAAGAACAAATCTTGGGTTTAGGCCTATGACTTATGAAAGATAAGAATCTTCTGTCTTTCCAGAGACCTTCCATTAAAGAACTCTCAACTCAGGGAACCAGCAGTTAGCGTGATGGCTATGTCGTTGGACTCTTACGTGGTCGACCGTGGTTCACGTCCTGGACCCAGTGGCTTAAAACTCACACCGGGCGCGTGTGCGTGCATGTCCAGGATCCCGAGAGGAGAATGGAGGGGAAGGGATTGCAGTGTGACCATCCCCCCTGGGGGGGTGATTTCTCGCTTTCTGTCTCTATGTCTCTCTCTGTCTGTCTGGCGAGCGCACGCGCCCTATAGTGAAAAAAAAAAAAAAAAAAAAAAAACAACTCTCAACTCAGACAACTGAGAGAATGGGGAGGGCACAATAGCCAGACATACGCAGGACAGCTGGGGAGTTCACAGTGTAAATGTCCCAATGTAGGCCAGATGGGAGGAGGAGTGGCAGGGAGTCCACATCCTGAACAGTTCCATAAAAAGCATGGGGTAAGAATCCTGTCCCAGAGACAGAGAGAGAGAGGGAGAGAGAGAGAGAGAGAGCTGCATGTTTGCTAAGTGTACTGAACACTGAAAGCAAAGAGCTTTTTCATTGCCTGATATGAAACTGGGAGAAAACCTAGTCCCACCAAGTGGTTTGCTCGTATGAATCACCCATTGATGTGAACTAAAAGACCAAGCATTGTCAAGTGGAAAGAGAGACCGAGTTTAGCTTTTCCCATCTACATAATATAGATGTGTTCACTCTCTCCTGGGAGTAAGAGCAGCATGGGCGTTGGCTACATGTCTGGCTTAGGACTTTGACCAATGAGTAGGATCCCAGGAAAGTCAGAGGACTTAAGAGTAGACACCCAAGGGAAGGTACTTCCAGACCTAAGGTGCAGGACAAGCAGAAAAAAAAAGCCGATATGGAGCCCTGCCCACCTAAGAATTCTGTCCTGACCGTGCTAATAGAAACAAAAACACAGGTTACCCCAGTATCTGAAACTGAACAGTACCAAGGGATGGGCCAGTCATGCTTCAGAATTACCAGTCCACATGATGGCAAAATACACATAAGCCAGTTTTGAGTCCCTCTGGATTTAACGGCATGTGTGAGGTCAGCCTCTCTGGCCAGCAGACACTGCCTTGGTGTGAATGAGTGCAAAGGAGGAGATCTGAAAGACTGGAAATTTATCTCAAAGAAACTAATCTCCAAAATGTACAGTTAAAATTATAAATTAAATTGAAATGACCAGATTTGACATCCTCAATAATCAACTTTGATTTATCTTTTTCTTATTACCAGGGATGGGCGGAATCCAAGAGATACTCATGAAGACCATCCATCATTTTCAGGAATGGAAGAATGATATATTTCTGCGAATTTGAATATACTATGCAGAGCTATGAATGTCCAGACCGACATGTCCCATTTAATGATACATATCTCATAGAGACTTTGGAGTAAATGCATGTTTAAACTTGTTCAGGCTCAACTATGCATGAAATTCACTCTTGGTTCTGTCAGTTCATTGATTTGACATTGATCTGATTTGATTATATTTAGATAGATGATATCAGCTCTGTTACTGAGGAAGTAGACAATGCAGAGTAATTAGCCACAAAGCTCTTTTGTAAGCCTCCAATATAATGAACTCTGGGCAAATTAGCCTGTCCACATAATATGTCCCATTTTAATTTGATTTCTGAGCTCCAGAATTAGGAAGGCCATCAGTAAGATCCGTTGTTATTTTGCCCAATATGATTAGAGGGTCAGCAATTTAATCTTGCCTTGATGACAAAACAGTTATCTATGGCATCCCTTCCCTCTTTAGGAAAAATAAAAGCCAGGGCTCACTTAGGTTTCTTTTCTAATTAAGTGGAGTGAGTCCTGGTTTCACAGGGATGCGATGAGCAGAACCGAAGTTCAATGTGAGTATTAAGAGTATCCCAGGCAGGAGAACCACAATCAGCAATCGCCACTCTCCTGCTCTCACATTTTCACCTCATGGCCCTAGGAGTCATCAAGGTTTTCTTCTATCTCCAGCTGGAGTGGCTGCTGCTCTTCCTCCCATCTGGCCCACGTTTGGACATTTGTTACGTGAACTCCCCAGCCATAGTGGTGTTTGTCTGGCAATTTCGCCATCCCCATTCCCTGAGTTGCCTAAGTTGAGAGTTTACGAACAGACATCTCTAGAAACCTGAAAGAAAATCGAAAAGAGTGCAAAATGTCCTAGCACTTTAAAAACAGATTTGTAGATCCCAGAATTCTTAAAGTTTATTGAAGTTCTATCAAGCTCTGCTTGCTGGTACAATTAGCAACAGTATTTAAGTCTTAGCCTTTACCTGTCTTAGTTACAGGATAAAACCCTACTCTGAAGTAAAGTCACCTGATACCTCTTTACGGCAGGAGAATTTATCAGTCCTTACCAAAACAAAGTTCCTAGAGCCAGTGATCTTTGGAGTCAGCAAACCCAAATGCAGATCTTTGTCGTGGTGAACATAGCTGTGTGACTTGGGGAAAATTGCTTAACATTGCTAATCTTTTTTTTTTTTTTTTTTTTTTTTTTTTGCTGTTTTTATCTGTATAATGGGATCATCTTAACAAACTCATAAAAGAGTTCTGAGAATTAGAGAAATAATAAAGTAGGTTAAACATTAGCATGATGCTTAACAAATATAAAATTTCAACAAATAATATTTATTTTAGTTATTTATTATAATAATACTTATTTTAGTTACTTTTTTCAGTATTATTCCCTGTCTTCTTCTTTTTTTCTTTTTTGGAGAGATTTTTTTTTTCGCTATAGGGCGCGTGCGCTCGCCAGACAGACAGAGAGAGACAGAGAGACAGAAAGCGAGAAATCACCCCCCAGGGGGGATGGTCACGCCGCAATCCCTTCTCCTCCATTCTCCTCTCGGGATCTTGGGCACACACGCACACGCGCCTGGCGTGAGTTTTAAGCCACTGGGTCCGGGATGCGAACCGCGGTCGACTATGTGGGAGTCCAGCGACATAGCCATTACGCTAACTGCTGGTTCCCCCTGTCTTCTTCTGAAGAATAAAGTCAGGGTCCTTACTTTTTCCAAGGATTATCCGAAGCGTATTGGCAGTTATAATTAAAATGTCTGTTTCGTCTGTTGTTTTGGATAAATCATATGTTCAGTAAGCCCTCTTTGAGCAACATGTCCTTCTGGGTCACTAAGTTATTTAGAAAGCTCATCTTCCTTATCAAGTATTCTTGTCCATTCTGTCCCTGACAGTGTAAACTCTGAAACTGGGTGACTTGTAAGAATAGAGGTTTCGAGAGCCAGCAGGTGGCGTAGCAGTCACATTGCTGGACTCCCATATGCATGACTTTGGTTTGACCTGGTGACTTAAAACTCACACTGGGCTCAGGTGCATGCCCAAAATCCAGGAGGAGAATGGAGGAGAAGGGATCGTGATGTGGCCATCACCCATGGGGGCCGGGGGCGTGATTTCTCACTTTCCCACTCACTGTCTCTGTCTTTCTTTGCTGAGCGCACATGCTCTAAGGCAAAAACCGCTAAAACAAAAACAACAAAGAAAGAAAAGAGATTTATCTGACTCAAGGTTTGGTGGTTCAAGGTACAGGAGACACTTTTGGTAAGGGTTTTCTGACTGGGGATCACTTGGTAAGACAGAGGAGAGCAGAAGCCCATGTGTCTGTGTACACGTGTATCTATTTTAGTTCTTCTTTTGATGAACCTACCAAGCTTCAGTCATGGGAGTCCTGTCCTAGTGACCTTAATTCTAGTCTCTTTCCCAAGCGTAGTTGGATTCCATCTTCACCCATTACCTCTCCTCATAACTAAACCTCAACACATGGATTTTAAGGGAACTCATTAAACTGTAGCACCAAGCAAGTACTGGATCTCTTCTGTTTTGACTAGAACGGAGTAGAAATGATTAGTCACCTCTAGCCATTACGTTGGGATCTTGAGATAATTTTTTAAATGCAGTCATAAATTCTTTGATATCCCTCTTGTAGAAAGGTAAGGTTTACGTCTTTTCCTGTTTAATCTGTACAGACCTGCTATTGCTTCTTCCAATAAAGTGTAATAAAAGAGACTCAGTGACTTCTGTGACCGGCGGATGGAAAGCTATGCAGCTTCTGTTCTGTCTCATGAAGCCCTGAGCTAACATACGAGAAGTCCAGCTTCCAAGTCATCCCAGCCCACGTGCCAGATGTGTGCATCAGCCTCTAGCAGTGTCCAGCCTCCAGTCATTCAGTCGCACTCAGCCATTCCAGTCTTCCCAGCTGAAGCCACAATGTAGAGTGAAGTCAAACTTTGAGCCTTGTCCAAATTCTTGACCTACCTCTGTGAGCAATAGATTAAAAAAAGGTTACTATTTTTTGTAACTTCCAGAGTAGTGTGTTGTGTAGCAATTTATCACTGGAACAGTCTCAGAATTTGTAGATCTGTTAGGACCAAGTGCTGATGAGTAATTGCTAGTTAAGATTTCCAAAGAAATGTTTTCAAATGGAATCAAGGAAGATTGATAGTGGACAGTGAGGCCAAACAACTGCTTCAGGGAAACTGGGCGTGAGTACATACATAGGATTTGAAAGTGAATTTCAAGAAACAATTCTGCCCTTAGGAAACGAATTTAAGGGCAGAATTCTAGTGTCCAAAAGAAGAGGATATACATGAAGATGTAAATAGGAAGGAATACACTGTAGAGACCTAAGCATAGCAACCCAAATAATCAATTACTTGGGAACCAACAAAAATATTGATAGGATTCTGAACTATTACATAGTGGTTATAAATAATCTGTGCATTCTCCTGATTAGTGCCAAAGCCCTTATTGCCAGTCATCCATAAGGGCTGGAAGTTTGAATGGATTAGGGCTTTAAAAAAAGGTGGGCTTCTGAGAAGATAATTTTCCTTAATTTAAGCATGTATGTTTATCAACAACTCACATCAATAATAAAATTTAAAAACAAAAGTTTATTTCCCCCCAAAAAAAATCACATGTAACTTCAAAAACAAAAGCAATATGTAAGAGATTAGTTGGTTCGAAATCTATCATTGCTGTTATCACTTCACACGTTAGCTCCGTATGGTTAGAAAGCCCTTTGCTTTTCTTTCTTTCTTTCTTTTTTCTTTTCTGTTTTTATTTATTGGTACTGTGGTCCACCCATTAGATTTATAGTTTCTTGAAGACAGGAACTAGGTTAGGTCTACTATGTTGTTATTCACCATGACTCAATTGAGATTTATTTCCTCTCACCCCACCGTAGTCTAGCCTACTGTATTCCCTTTTGCTTTTCCTAAGGAAATGAGTATCATTACTTCAATTAAAGGGAGGAGTGAGGATGTCCAGTGGCCAGCCATAATGAGAAGTTAGGAATTCCTAAATCTCAATTCTGGGCTTTATCAAAGATACAGGTGGCCCCAGAGATGGACATTGTGGGTTATTTGACATATTTAATTATTCAAAATAGTAGACAAATGTCTACATAGAAGCCTTTTAAAATAGAATTTCTTCTTCATTTTCCATCAAACATTTGTCCCAGCATAAACCTATATTACTGTATCTGATCTTAGTCAGATCTGAAGGTAGTTGAGGAAACATCTTCGTGTGTGTACGTGTGTGTGTGTTTTGCTTTCACTGACATTTTATTTCAATTTCTTTTATACATTCAATCATATATGTCACTTACCTTGCAAAGTGAATATTCCAACATGCATACATTTTTCACAGTCCAGTTGAGAAAACTATACATTATCTTCAACAGATAATAACCTATTTCTTTGTCCCATAAATGCCTTGCCTCTCTGTTTTTCTCCTCAATGTTCTTCCTCAGTCTCTTCTCCTTTACCTACCCTTCTCCCACACTGTACCAGTATTAATTAGCACTTTCTATTTTTCTATATTCTCTAGTCTTTCAGTTTTGGCCATAGAGTGCAGACATTCCGTCTATGTTAAGTGGGGACATACAATGTCTCTTCTTCATAGCCTGGTTTGCTTCACTCAGCTGTAAGTTTTCCATATTCATCTACTTTCTGTCAAAAGCCAGGATCTTTTTTTTTTTTTAAATGGCTAAGCAGTATTCTAGAGTGCCATACTTTTTCAATCCGTTCATCTGTTTGTGGTCATTTGGGTTGGTTCCATGTCTTAGCAATTGTGAATAATGTTGCAATAGACATCAATGTGCAAACACTTTTCCGATTAAGAATTCTTCTATCCTTGGGGTAGATACCAAGGAGTAGGACTGCTGGATCATATGAAAGTTCTATTTATAGATCTTTCAGGAATCTCATATTGTTCTCCATAGTGGGTGGACCAATGTACATTCCCACCAGCAGTGTAGGAGAGTTCCCTTTTCATCACACCCCTGCCTTCGCTTATCCTTTTTTTCTTTTCTTTTTTTTTTTTTTTTTCTTTAATCTTAGTCATTCTGACTGGGGTTAGGTGATATCTCATTGTGGTTTTGATCTGCATCTCCCTTATAATGAGGGATGTTGAGCATTTTTTTTATATGCCTTTTGGCTATTTGTATGTCTTTCTTAGAGAGTGGTTTTTTCAACTCATTCTCTGATCTTTTAATAGAATTGATCATCATTTTTTAGGACAGCTGCTTGAGTTCCCTGTGTCTTCTGGCTATCAGTCCCTTATCTGACACAAATTTACAAAAATATTTTCCCATTCTGAGGGCTGTTGATTCACACTAATTACTGTGCCTTTTGCCATGCAGAAACTCCTTTATTCCACTTGTGTATTTTGAGGATTATTCACTGTGCTTTGGAGGTTTAATTTAAGAAGTCTTAACCTACCCAACATCTCCCAGAGTTTTTTCAGTGTTTTACAGCAGTAGTTTTATAGTTTGAGGTCTTAGGTTTAGATATTTGATCCATTTTGAGTTGATTTTGTCAATGGTAAGAGGTAGGGGTTCAGATTCATCATATTTTACATCATCACCAGGTTTTCCATCATCATTTGCTAAAGTGTTTTTCCTTTTCCAAGTATATTGACTGGTACCCTTTTCAAAAATCAGTTGGCTGTTTGCTTGGAAGTTTATTTCAGGGGTCTCTATTCTGTTCTATTGGTCCACCTGTCTGTTTCTGTGCCAATACACCATGCTGTTTTGATTATCATAGATTTGTAGTATATTTTCGGGTAAGGGAGTGAGATGCAACCCACTCCACTCTTCTTGTGCAGAATTGCTTTGGCAATACAAAGTCTTTTATGATTCCAAACAAATTATATGATTGTCTTTTCTAGAACTGTGAAGAATGTCTCTGGCACTTTGATTGGGATTGTGTTAAATATGTAGATTAATTAGGGTAGAATTTCCACGTTGATTATATTAATTCTTCCAATCCAGAAACATGGGACATCCTTCCTCTTTTTTGTGTCATTTTCAATTTCTGTTTTTAGCTTTTAATAGTTTTCCTTGTGGAGGTCTTTAATTTCTTTGGTTAGGTTTATTATTCCTAGCTGTCTATAAGACCGCTTTTTGTGGCTATGGTAAATGGATTTACTTTTCAGTTCTATCTCAGTCTGCCTGCTGTTCACATAGAGGAATGCTATATATTTCTATATGTTAATTTTATATCCTGCAACTTTACTGTATTACTTTATTACTTCCAGGAATTTTTTCAAGGATAACATTGTGTCTTCTATGTATACAATCATGTCATCTACAAATAGAGATAAATTTCACCTCTTCTTTTCCTATTTGAATGCCTTTTATTTTATTCTCTTTTCTGATTGTGTTGGTGAGAACTTCCAGTACTATATTGAAAAGGAGTGGAGAAAGTGGACATTCTTGTCTTGTACCAGTTTTTAGCTGAAAAGCTTTCAGCTCTTCTCCATTCAGGATGATGGTAGCTATGGGTTTTCCATAGATAGCTTTTATTGTGTTGAGAAATGACCCTACTATGCCAATTTTGCTGAAAGTCTTGATTATGAAGGGATGTTGTATCTTACCAAATGCTTTTTCTGCATCAGTTGATATGATAATGTGGTTTTTATCTTTCTTTCTGTTAATACTGTGTATTACATTTATGGTTTCATGTACGGTGAACCAACCTTGCATCCCTAGAATAAAGACTACCTGGTCGTGATGTATAATCTTTTTTATATGTTGTTGGATATGATTTGCTAGTATCTTGTTGAGAATTTTTGCATCTATATTCATCAGAGATACTAGTCTATAGTTTTCCTTCCTTGTCTTGTCCTTGTCTGTTTTAATAAAAAGGGGGATGGAGGCTTCATAGAATGAATTTGGGAAAGTTCTACCCTTTTGGATCTTTAGAAATAACTTGAGCAGAATGGGGGTTAACTCTTCTTTAAAAGCTTTGTAGAATTCAGAGGTGAAACCATCAGGACCAGGACTTTTCTTTGCTGGGAGGTTATTTATTATTGATTTAATGTTCTGGCTTGTTTTGAGCCTATTCAGACTCTACATCCTCCTGACTCAATATTGTTAGATTATGCGAGTCCAGAAATTTGTCCATCTTATCCAGATTTTGTTTGTTGGCATATAGTTGTTCATAGTATCCGCTAATGAATGTTTTTTTTTAAATTTCTTTTATGTCTGTTGTTACTGCAAATTGCCTGCTTCACTGCAAATTTGATTTATCTGGTTCCTTTCTTTCTTCTTCTTAATTAGGTTAGCTAGTGGTGTGTTGATTTTGTATATCTTTTCAAAGAACCAGCTTTTATTTTTATTTATTTTCATTTAGTTTATTTATTTTTTATTTCATTTATTTCTACTTGGATCTTTATTATTTCTTTTCTCCTGGAGTTTTTCTGGATAATTTTGCTGTTGGTTTTCCAATTTACCTGAGACATGATGTCAGGTGGTCCATTTGCCTTTTTTCCATCTTCTTCTTATGCATGCTACTTGCTATGAACTTCCCTCTTATGACTGCTTTTGCAGTGTCACGAAGATTATGGAAATTTATGTCTTCATTTTCATTTGCTTCCATGAATCTTTTGATTTCAGTCTTTATTTCTTCAGTAATAGTCAAGTCATTCAGGAATAGTTTTTTTAGTTTCCATGTATTTGTGTATTTTTGATGATTTTTTTTGAAATTAATATCAAGTTTAATTCCATGATGATCAGAAAAGATGTTGGATATTGTTTTCTATGCCTTTGAATCTGCAGAGGCTTGCTTTGTGCCCTATGATGTGGTCAATCTTTTAAAAGGTTCCATGTGGGGGTGAGAAAACATGTATCTTGTGTTTTTTGGGTACACGTTTCTATAGATGTCTGTTAAGTCCATTTGATTTGTGGTATCATTTAGATCCTTTATCTCTTTACTTATTTTTTGTCTAAATGATCTGTCCAGAGGAGACGGCGGGGTGTTGATTTCTCCAACATGTAGTGTGTTGCGGTCTATCTCTCCTTTTAGGTATAGCAGTTCTCCTTCATGTGTTTGGATGCTCCTGAGTTAGGTGCATAGATATTTATAATCATTATATCTTCTTGATGGATTAACCCTTTTACTACTATATAGTGCCCTACTTTGTCTCTTCGAAATGTTTTGCTTTAAAGCTTAGTTTGTCAGAAATTAGTATCACAACTCCAGCTCTTTTTGTTGGTTCCCATTTGCATGGAATAAGTTTTTCCAGCCTTTCCTTTTTATCTATGTATAGCTTTATTCATGAGATGTGTTTCTTGTAGGCAATGGATAGAAGGTTTTCTCTTTTTATCCTTTCAGCCAGTCTGTTTCTTGTTTGGAGAATTTAACCTATTAACATTCAATGCTATTTTCGACTTGTCCCTACCTTTAAGTTGACCATTTATTCCTTTATTTCTGGCTGTTTGTTCTTTAGTTTTCCTGAAACAGGACTCTCTTCAGAGTTCTAGAATGGCTGGTCTGGTGTTGACAAATTCTTTCAGGTTTTATTTGAGAAGATTTTAATATTTTTTCCCATATGAAGGATAATCTTTTGGATATAATAATCTTGGTTGAAATTTTTTCTCTCTTAGCACTTGCCGTTGAAAGGTCCGGTGTGAGCCTGATAGTCACTTGTCATTTCTCTTTTTCCAATTTCGGTATCTTGTTTTTATCTGTGGTTTTGGCCAGTCTAGCTAAGAGTTCCTTGGGGATGATCTTCGTGGATTGATTCTTTTGGGGATCCTTTGTATTTTTTATGTCTGGATCTTGGAGTGCTTCTCTAGACTTGGAAAGTTTTCTTCTATGATTTCATGGAATAGATATTCCATCCCCTTAGTTTCTTCACTTTCTGGTATATACCAATTATTTGGATGTTTGGATGTTTAATGGAATCTAGTATTTCTTGTATATTATCTTCATTTTTTGTTGTTATTTTCTCTATCTTTTTGGTGGATTTTCTAGGTCAGAGGTTTTATCTTCTACATCAGAGGTTAGATCTTCAGCATGGTATAATCAGCTTTTAATACTTTTGAGAGAGTTTTTGATTTCCTGTATTACAGGCTTCATCTGTAATAGTTCCATCTGTTTCTTTCTTATAGTGTCCATTTCTTCTTTCAAATCGTGGAAGGACTTCCTCATCTCCTGGAGTCTGTTGTCTCTTTTCTGTTCCAACTCATAGAGTTTTGTCACTATGAATGTTCTGAATTCTTTCTCTGACATTTCCATAACTTCTGTTTTTATTCGAGAGATGGAGGGAAGTTATTGTGTTCTTTTGATGGAGACACATTTTCTGGTTTCTTCAAACCTGAGATTCTTCTACTTCTAGCCATTGGATGATGTATTCACTTTTGGATTCCTTTTTGGAGAATGTTACTGCCATTGGGAACAAGTTTACTTCCCTTTTGCTGTGAGTTGGTGTGTACCGATGTCTCTTTTCTGTTGTGCTTTGCAATGTGGGCTCCACAAGAGTTTTCTGAAAAGCATTTTCTCCTTTTTTTGCAAGTGGATCAGTAAAAGGGAAGATTCCAGGGAGCCTTTCTGTTGGGGAAAGAGGCCTTTGCGGTTGAGAGAGCTGGGCTGGGCCTAAACTGGAGCTAGAGCTGGGGCCAGGGCCAGTGAAAGGCCCTGCCTCAGTATCCCTGACTGACTAAGGGTCTGCAGGTGGAACTGTGAAAGATCTTTTATTTTCACTGACTTTCTTAACTTGAAAAAATTCAGCTTGAAACCAACCATTCCAACTGAAAAAAATAAACAAACACATGAGCATTCTAAAAGATGTTTTACATAATAAAAATCTGGTTTGTGTTCAATAAATTTATGCAGATGTGTTTCTAATATATCTACTTAAATTTGACAAAAGATACATTGTAGTATTCACACATAAAAACAACACAGACACATTTATCATGTCCTATTTTATCCCCAAATTTGAAACCTTCAGAAGCTAATTGCTTCCATGTTAAAGTTGAGGACTTGATAGTTTTCAGTTCTTGCTTGAGGAACTATTAACTTCTCTTCTAGTCTGTCCTGTATTTGCCTGTGTCAGCTTACATAGTTTACCTGTGAGTGTCAAGGTCATTAATGTGTAACATATTATTATTGGCTAAGTCCTCTGTGGTATGAAGATTACTTTTTAAGTGAAACCTTCTTTCTTGTACCTTTTTCAGGAAGCACATCAAGGATTGACACTCAAGAAATGTTACTAGCATTTTTCAATAGTAAATATACAAATTTAGACTAGAATCTATTTTGCAGAGTGTATCTTCTTAGTGTCATGTAAAACTCATCTGAAAATTATCAGGGGAAGCTAGAAAACAAAAGACCTTTCTTTTAAAAGTATTTCATATTTGAGACATAAAAATTGTATATATTCAAGGTGTACAGTATGTTGATTTAGCACGCACACATACACACAGTATAAAGGTTCCAACAATTAAAGTAATTTTACACATGTATTTACTATCCATATGGAACCATTGTATGTGTGTGTGATGACACTTAAATCTGCTCTCTTACCAAATTTCAAGTAAATACCATATTATTAACTATCTTCATCATATTAGATTACCAGACTTCCTCTTTTATAAACTTTTTATTTATTTATTTATTCATTTATTTAAATTTGACCAGAGAGGGACAGAATGAAAGAAAGAGAAGGGGAAAGTGAGAAAACAAGCAGCCAGTCCAGGACTTGAACTATAGCTGGCCATGTGGGAGTCCAGCACCCTTAACCACCATGCCACCTACTAGCTCCTGAAAACATTTGCGCAGTATTTACTGAGTCCTAAGTTCATCAAGTATCTACTGAGATCTTAGCTTGTATCAGGCACCCCACTAGGCGTTAGGTGACCGCTTGGCTTGTGGGGACACACAGTAATTTCTGTGGTCAAGTTCTTGTTCGTGTGACATGAGGCTGTTTGGGTATCTCACTGTATAGAACCAGGGTTTGACACCTAAGGATGGCTGACAAGTTATGAGCACATCCCGGGCATTATTTCTAGCGTTTCCTCTGTCAGCGGTGTCCACCTCCACTAAGCCGCCTGTGTGGGGAGCTGGGGTGGACGCGGTGGCTGGCGTCCCTGGCAGTCTTCCTCTGGTCACATCACCCAGGACCCTGTCCATGTGACCTGCGTGTGTGCATGCCATCCAACTGCTTTCCGAGACGTTGCGCTGTCTACCTGCCCGCTGGCGGCGCCTGGCCAGAGTTTAGCGTCAGGGTCATGCACACCACACGCTCTTGTGTGCTCATTCTTAGGTTGTGTGTTGATGCTTCATTCATTTCCTTAAAAATAGCAACGAGCTGGGGTCAGCCCAAGGCCTGGTGGTTAAGTGAGCTGGATCCTGGATGTCCACCTGCACGGTTCAAGTCCTGGATCTGGCATGTGTGTGTGTGCCCAA